>NW_006159505.1:2611624-2623928 GCF_000334495.1 Tupaia belangeri chinensis | reverse complement strand
CTCCCCTCCCCCCACTGGCCAGGACTGGCCTCACCCCTCCCCAGCCCCAGAATCTCAAAACCTCAGAACCAAGAAGTCACGATCTCAAAATCACAAGTGCCCTCTAGCCGCGAGCTCTGGACTTCTGGAAAGAAACTGAGAATCCATCTTGAAATCCCAAGAGCATGCACTAAGAAATGTGGGTTTCTGTAGACCCCCTGTATAGGTCCAGCTGGGGTGGGGGGCAGCTCATACCTGCCTATGAGCTGCGTAGACCCACGGGCCCCACAGCTTTCTCTCTCTGGCCCTCATCGTAACTCCTGAATGTCCCAATTTTTCAGACAGGACACTGAGGCTCAGAGCTGTGCCCATCGACTGGTTAAAGGGAGTCAGAGTCAGAGCCAAGATTCAGCCCTTGGCAGTCTGACCCAGTGCCCAGGCACAGACTCTCAGACTTCCTGCCATAGAGGGCCCCAGGCCCAGAACAGGAGGCAGAAGGACTGAGCACACCTCACAGGCCGGTCCCTATGGGTCTGCCTCCCAGCATGGTCATGGTCTCCAGGACGGGTTCAGTGTGGAGCCCGTGGTAACAGCGGGAGAGGGAGAGTAGAGATTGGAGCAAGGACAGAGGGCGCTTGGCTCACCCCCCCCAGCCCGCCTCCTCCCTACTTCCAATGGCCAGGCTGCTGAGTCACTCACCCACCCAGGTGAGCCCAGGTGAGCCCTCCCGCCTAGAGCTTGTCTCTGCTTCACAGCTAGAAAATGCTGCCAAGAATCTCAGAATCATAACACTCAGGATCTCGTCATGAGGGGAGAACTAACAGTTCCTGAGCCCTTACTATGTGCCAAGTCCCTTAGCACTATTCCATGGATGCAAAGGATAATCCTCTGGGCTAAGGGAACACTGCCCTGTTACACCGTTGCAGCGGAGTCCGTAAGTGCTTTCCCGGCTCCCAGAGCCAGCCTCAGGGGGAAGGCCTCTGGGCTGTGCTCGCATCTTCCACAAGCCAGCTCCTGGGAGGCCCCTCGGCCTCACAGGACTGAAAGAACCTGGTGGGTCCTCTGGTCTGACATCACCAGGGCCCCCAGCCCCTAGCATAGGTTTCCCAGCACAGGGGGATGGGTGCTCATTTCCATCTGTCTCCAAGGTCCCAGCTATGCCCTCGACTGGGACAGCCCCCTCCCCAGGCCCACTCTCCCTGCAGGCCTGGCTCTCAAGCCTTCTGCCGACTGCCCTCCTTGGGGGCTGCTTCATCCCAATTTCTAGTCAGCAATCCTAGCAGCAGCCAGACCTGGAAGCCAGACTCGTCCCCAAGGGACCCATTGGCACTTAAGTCCCTGCCCCACTAGGCCTGGCTCAGCCTCCCTTACCCTCTACCCACCTCAGGGGGCTGGGGCATTTGCTGAAAGTCCCTGGCAAACTCCCTGTGTGCCTCTACTGCCCTTCAGGGGGCTCCACAACTGACTGCACTGACTGCTACGTGAATGAATAAATGAGAGACAAAAGAATATGGAGAGAAGTGAAGGCAGGAGAGGGGCGGGTCTGAGTCACACTCTGCCCCGGGACCAGCTCCCAGGGGCTCGGCACCTCAGGGCCCTTGCCCACCTGTGCAGTGGGCCCCAGAGATGTCCGTGTGCTAATGCCAGCCCATGCGAACGTGTTATCTCCCACGGCGAAGGACTTGGCACTGTGATGAAGGACTCTGGGATGGGAAGAGTACCTGGGTTACCCAGGTGGGCCCAGGGGAACCCCAAAGGGCCTTAAAGAAGGAGGCAGGAGGGACAGAGAGACCGAATTTGAAGACACTGTGCCGCCAGCTTTATTTGTTCATTATTTTTTAAGAATTATTTTATTTGACCTTATTTTATTTATTTATTTATTTATTTATTTAAAGTTGACTAGAGAGGGACAGAGTGAAAGACAGAGAGAAAGTGAGAAAGCAAGCCACCAGGTCCGGGACTTGAACCGTGACCAGCAATGTGGGAGTCCAGAACCCTTAAGCACCACGCCACCTGCCAGCCCTGCCAGCTTTGTTTTTTGTTAGACTTTTTGCAATAGGGTGTGTGCGTTCACCAAGACAGAGACAGAGAGACATAAAGTGAGAAATCATCCCCCAGGTCTAGCACCACCAGTTTTGGATGGGGAGGAAGGGCCTGTGAACCAAGGGGTGCTGGCCTCTGGCAGAGCTGGAAAAGACAAGGACATGGGCTTTACTGAAGCCCCAGAAGGCACATGGCCCTGTTAGTGTCTGATTTTAACCCAGTGACTCCATTTCCAAGGAAGAAACCTGTGCTGGGGACCAGCAGCTGGCATAATGGTTACGTAGCTGACTCCCATGTATTGACCCTGGTTTGAGTACCAGACCCGGCAGTTTAAAACTCACGCCGCCGGGCGAGTGTGAGCATGTGTGCCTTAAATATCAAACAGATGGAGGAATGGAGGAGAAGGAATCGCAGGGTGGCCATTTCCCCAGGGGGTGATTTCTTGCTTACTGTCTCTCTGTCTTTGTCTCTCCAGCGAGCACATGCACCCTATAGCAAAAATGTTTCTAAAAATGAAAAGAAAAGAAGCCTGCACTGTTGTCAGCCACCAACATTCACTACAGCAGCACAGGAAACGGATATTCCACCCAGGCCAGCCTAGACCCCTGGGTCAGCTCAGGCTCGTCCCAGCCTGGGGCCTTCAGCTCTCCCTTCTCACCCTCTACCTGCCAGGGAGGGAATTAAGGCCTGGTGACTTCCCTGAGCCCCATGGGAAATAAACCAGCACAAGTGGGCCTCCCTGGCACCCCAACCTGCCAGCTGTGGGGAAAGGCCGTGTGTGTGTGCATGTGTGTGTATGTGTTTACATGTGTGTTAGGGGAGGGAAACCCAGAGCATTTTTTTTACCTAGGGGCAGGCTGGGTTTGGGCCCCTCCACACCACAGCTGTTCCCCTGTGGCCGCCAGGGCCAAGACCCTGCCTGCACACACTTCTGCCCTCATTGGCTCTGGGAGGAGGTTCTGGGCCTAGAAGGCTGAGGCTCAGCACAGAGCCCAGTGACTCACAGAGGAACCGGAATATGTGGCTCTGAGAAGAGCGGGCACTAATTGTTTCTTTTAATTTTGCCATGTGCGCTATCTGGGAGAGACAGCACGAGAGAGGGAAAGCAAGAAAGCACCTGCTTTGGGGGACAGCTCTGTAGCAATTCCTTTTCTTTCATTTTCCCTTTCAGGATCTGGGTACATCGACATGTGCACCGTCCAGTTGCTTCTCAAATCCTCAGGTCTAGAATGCAAACCGTGTAGTCGGCCATATGGGATCCAGCCGCCTTAACCATCACTCCCAGTAGAGCAGTGGTGAGGCTGGGTGGGAGGCCAGGCCTCCTAGCTACTCGTGGGACTTCCTTGTGCGTCCCAGGACACCCCTGGTAAACTCACAGTTCCTGGAGCGGCCGCCCCTCCAGTGACTCAGACCCCCTGCCAGTCACGGGCGGGGGCTCCCTTGCTGCTCAGAGCCCAGCAGCTGGCAGTTTTCCTCTGCATCCGTCCACCCCTGGAATGCCCCAGAGGCCCTGGGAGCTGAGAAGCGGAAGGGGGGAATCAACTCCCATGGGGAGGGGGGGCGCCAGCTCTAATAGGTCCCTACATCCCAGGGGACCTGGGGCCCTCGTTTCAGGGCCTGCCAGCAAGGCGCCAGGCTGCCTGGGCACAAATCCCAGTAAGTACGCCTGGGTCGCAAGCCTTTCTGGGAACTGCGGGCTCCCCCTTCCCCGGCGGGCCACTGCCATCCCCGCCAACCCTGCTCAGTGGGAACTCTGTGGGGCCGCTGGAGCGCCTGGGAGTCAGGGTACCTGGAGCCCAGTTCCACACTCAGGCCCGCGGCTGCAAGCAGACCTCTGCCAGCTCTGGGCTCGTTTTCTATCTGGATGTTGGAGCTGTGGCAGTGCCCACTTGGCTGGAGGGTCGGATGGAAGGGACAGGGCTGCCTTGGGTGGCATGTGCTCCTTGTCTCAGGAGATACACAGGATGGCACTGGGTGGGTGTCATGGTGGCTGCAGAGAAGACCTCGTGGGATATGGCACTGTCATCTGCCTCACTGAAATTCTGTGGTGGTTCCACACACCTAGACTTGAACCAGCTGATGTGATCTACAGAGGGGGCCAGCGCAGCCCCCAACCCCAGTCCACACCCACTCCCCGCCCTAAGCAACCCTCACACGTGGCTCAGCCAGGGAGCTGTGGCAGCTCTGGGTTCACTTTGAATGCAGAGTCCGGCTCTGGGGAAGCCCTCTGGGCTGCAGGAAAAATCCTCCACCCCGTCACCTTGGTCCAGCTCAAACTAACATCGTCTCCTCTCCAGATTGTCCCAGCGTTCTCCTGAGTGGCCTCTGCCTCCAGCCCCGCTCCTGCAGTTGACCCCCACTGGCCTGCCAGAGCTCACGATCCCAGGAGGTGCACAGGCTGGAGCTTGGTGGGTTCACGGTGGCTGCAGGAAAGACCCCGGTGGGATGTGGCATGGTCTGAGTCAGATCAGGGCACTGTGCTACAGAGAACCTTCCAGTGCCTGCCCCTTCCCACCTTGGGTAAAGGCTGACTTCCTGTTGGCTAGCCTCGTCCTAACCCCTCCCCTCCCGTACCTCTCTGACCTCTGATCTCCTACTCCGTTCCATCCACACGGTCCTCCTGACCATTTCTCAAACCCCTCAGGACCTCTGCGCTCGCTGTTCCTCTGCCGGCAAAGCTCTTCCCCTTGGACGCCCACCCGACTTGCCCCTTCACTTCCTCCAGGTCTCTGCATAAACATCATCTCTCAGACAGGCCTTCCAGATCTCCTGATGGGAAACAGTACCCTATTCTGTCACATCCTCTCCTCCCGTGCTGTCCAGCCCCTGCGTTCCCTGATGCGCAGCATCTCCGTTTACAGACAGGTCCCCTCGCTGTCTGGAAGTATCAGGGCACCTTGGTTTTGCTTGAGGCTGCATCTCCAGGCCTAGAGGGCACCTGGGATGTCTAGACACTCAGTGAGAATTTGTTTCTTCTTGTTTGCTATAGGGCATGTGCACTCACCAGAGGAAGAGAGAGAGAGAGACAAAGAGAGAGAGAGAAAGTGAGAAGGCACCCCCCCAGTGAGGATGGCCACGCTACAATCTCTTCTCCATTCTCCTCCTGGGATTTGGGGCATGCGTATATATGCACCCAGCATGTTTCTCAAGCCACGGGGCCTGGGACTCAAACCGCACAGTTGACCATGTGGGATCCAGTTGCCTCAACCTCCACATCACCTGCTGGCCCACTCAGTGACAGGTTTTTTTTTTGTTTGTTTTTAAATTTTTAAAATAATTATTTACTTAGTTTTATTTATTTGTTTATTTTTAGCTTGACCAGAGAGAGAGTGTGAAAGTGAGAAAGTAAGCCACCAGGTCCTGGACTTGAACCGCAGTCAGTCACGTGGGAGTCCAGCAATTTAACCACCATGCCATCTGCTGGACCCGAGAATTTATTAAACAGACAGATGTACTGCTCTGTCAAGGGCCACCCAAGTCTCTCGTTGAAACAAACCACCTCACTGCAGCCCCCATGTTCTCGCCCTCCTCCTAGCCTCTGCTCTTGAGAGCTGTCCCCTAAAGTCCCCTCCTCTCTTTCAGTTTGCAAGGCCAAGCTCAGGTAGCGCCTCCTCCGAAGCCCCCAGCTAGTCCCGCAATAGCCTAAGCTCCTTCCGGTCCGCTTCTGGATTCTAAACTCTCAATGTCTCAATGTCTCGGCTCCCAGGCAGCCAAGGGGGTGCCTTCACCCCACTGCGCGGTGGCACGTGGAGCCTGAGTGCTCACGGATGGCAGGGAGGGAAGCAGGAGGGCCCAGGCCCTATGCTGCGAGAGGAGGCTGGGACAGGATGAGCAGCAGCCTCCCAGCCTCCAAACCCAGCTGGTCCCAGAACGGGAGGCGGGAGAATGTCCGACTCAGCTCTGGTTCATCCTCCAACCACTTTGCCCTGGGATGGACTCATCCTGGACAGACGTCCCCAGCAGCCCAGAGCCCTTAGGAAGGAACAGGGTGGGGTGGGGGAGGGATAGGGAATACACAGGGGAAAGGGACGGCCCTTCTGCCTGTCCTCCCCCAGACGCCCTCCTTCTGCCGGGTGACAAGACATTTAATTATAGATATTTGGTACCGCTCAGAATTCCGAATGTCCTAATCACCTCACCCCCTCCCCCAGAACCAGTTTCCATGGAAAATCACAGCAAAGAGCCGAAGAGGGGAATGAGTGAACCCGAACCTCCACCCCCACAGGGTCCCCGCCAAGGGGAGGCAGAGAGAAGCAGGGCGGCAGATGAGTTGCAACCCAGGCCTTCCTCAGCAAGGCTGGGAGCTGGCTGGGAAGGTGGGGGTCAGGGGGACAAGGCCAGGGTGCTGGTGTGCGGGCCTGGCTCTGGCCAGCCTGGCTGTGTGACCTTAGACCCAGCACACTCCCATTCTGGCTCTCAAAGTTCTCCCCACTCCAATCCCAGGCCTTGGTAAATTAAAGAATCTCCGTGAGTGTTCAGGCTGTTGGGGATGTGCAGGCGACATCCCCAGCTGTCCCCTCTACTAAGACGGCAGGCCAGTTCCACATCGCCGCCAAGACACTGATCTGCTAGGACTCGAGGAATCTAGCAATCTGCGAGGGTCAGTCTGTGTGGGAGGATGCCCGTGGCGTCCACAATGGACGTGCAGACACCCACTGACTGGCAGGCGGCAAGCGCTTTAATAAACGTCAGCCGCTGTTCCTGCTGTCCCAGTGTGCAAGGTTCGGAGTTCATCCACCCATGACTCTAAGACACGGTCACTTCTCACTGCTGGGCTACAGTTGTCCCATGTGTCAGGGTAGCAGGAACGTGGGATGCAGACGGCTGGGCAACAAGACTGTGCCTTAAAGCCTGGTATGAAGGGCTGCTGACCAGCTGGACTACCGTGGCCTAGGAGGAAGTAAAAAGGGGCGTGGGGGGCAGCAGGGAGGCCAGACAGCTCTGCCTCCTCATCAGACCACAGAAGCAGGCAGGAGGCATAGGATGAATGACCAGGGAGCTGTTCCTCCTTCCCTGCATCCCCAGGTCCTCCCAGCCATGGCAGAGAGCTGTTGTCCCTGCCCCCTACCATATCTCTGGCTCCTCTGCATCTCTAGACCACCCACAGGCTAGGAGTCCTTCCTGCAGAGGCTCGAAGACTGGGCAGCCTAACGTCCCACCGTATAGACAGGAAAACCAAGGGCCAAAGACAACTCATCCAGGCCTCAGAGCGAGTCAGAGGCCTGGCCAGTCCTGGCATCCAGGCCTCCTGCCTCCCAACCACGGGGATAATGCCATGGCAGGGTGGATATGGGCTCTGGGCTGGGAGAGACCAAGTGAGAGACTCCCCAAAGCCTGGGGCCGGGCGTGGGCCCCCCAGCTCCATGGCCTCTCTGATCAGTTCCTGACTGGGTGCACAGTGGTCTCGCCCCACAAGCACAGCATGACAACTCTCTTCCTTCTTCTTCTGGAGCCCACACCACACCACCTCCACCCACGCCCCAGGGAGCTGACTGGAGCCCCAGGCCCCAAACAAGGGAACATTGTCTCCTCAAGGGAGGCCAGCAGGAGGGGGTGGGCAGCTGCTCCCCATCTTCTTGGAGCCAGAAGGAAGGGGAGTGCAGAGGGTTCTGGGCTAGCCAATGGAAGAACTTACAGGCTTTACAAAGGGGTGGGAAACAGGGTCAGAGTCTCTTCTGAGCCTGCTGAAGCCCACCAGGGTGTACTGAGGCCCTAGAGAGCCCCCCTATGTTCAGAAGCCGCACAGACGGGGGCGGGGAGGAGCAGCCCAGTTGGGTTGCTGAGAAGCAGATGGAGCAGCAGAGCCTGTTTCTCCCTGTCTCCGACCTCCAGGGAGGGAATAGTCACACCACCCACTCACCTCCAAGCGGCCTCCAGGCAGAGATGTTTACCCCATTGCACAGAAGGGAAAAGTGAGGCAAAGATGTGACAGATTTGGGCCACAGAGACCTAGAGCCAAGGCTCAAACACTGCCCTTCTAATTACAGATGTAGCCGTTCTCTCCCCTAAGGAGTTGGGAACACCAAAGTGGGCCTGGAGTGGACAAAGGCTTGGAGGCCAGAGAAAGGCCCTGTTTTGGGCAGGAGAAGCACCCCAGCATGAAGTGGGAACACGAAGGGAGGTGGGGCAGAAGCTAGTTCTGCAAAACTGCCACCTCCTCTCTGGGTCCCAAGGCCTCCTCTTAGGAGCACCCTGTCCCAAGTCCTTCGGTTTACCTTGGCCTTCTCCTCCAGGTGAGCATTCCCAGAAGGGATCAGTCGTGGGAAAGGGGGCCAGGGAGAGGTCCCCTGGCAGGAGCTGCCCTCCCCTCCCCGACCCACCAAAGACAGAACTGGCCCTGGGGTCTAGGGGCACCTGAGTTGCCCTAACAGGGTCCCAGAAGGAATGACAGTTCCCAAGTTCCCCTCCTTGCTCCCTGTCAGCTGGCTCTCTGCAGCCTCCATGAGAACTGCCCAAGCCAGGGTGGAGAAAGAGACAAGGGGACAGAAACAAAGAGAAGGAGAGTTCAGAAGGGCCGCGAGAACCCGGGGAATAGGGAGTGACCAAATTAGTCCAGGGGTTGGGCTCTCCTGGCTCCTCAGAGTCAGGCACCACAGCGGGAGTGCAGGCTGCAGTGGGAATAATTTCCGAGCCGGCCGGAACCCAGAGCCTAGAATCAGGCTGCCAATCAGATGCCAGACTGCCTGGGACCTGTCTGATCCCACAGATGAGAGGTAGAAGGGGGGGGCCTGGGGATAGTGAGCCCCCAGGGTCCAGTGGGGGCAGGGAGGGCATCTGAGAGTCACCAAGAAGGGGGTAGGATGGGGAGAAGATGCAAGTAGGCAGGACAGGCCCCCCCACCCCCCGGCCTCAAAGAGGCCTGTGGCGGCCAGAACCACTCTTGACCTCTCAGAGCCCCTCGCCATTCAGCCTCAGTGGCCCTTCCCTGCCTCTGCTCTCCCTAGAACTCTCTACCCCCACTGGCCTCATCATCACGAGGCTCCGGCAGAACTCAGGCCCAAGAGTGCCTCAACTCAAACCCAGACCCCCAAATCTGCAGAACCAGCACACGGAAACAGGCACCACCTTGTCCACAGCAATCCTCCCAGCTTTACAGATGGGAGGGTAAAGTCCCAGAGAAAAGGCCAGCATCACAGCAAAGACCGCGAGGGACAGACCCCTGAGCCCCTCTTCTGCTCACCTCCTCCACTACGTGATGCTTGGCACCTCCCCAATTCTCCCAGGCCCGGGAGCAGACCCACACTTTGACCTGCTACAAGAAAGCCAGGCTAGGGCAACTAGTCCATGTCCGCTGTGGACTCCGGGACCCACACACCCTACCCAGGGCAGAGAAGTTCGGAGAAAGGACTGAGCTGAACTAGGTGCCACCACCCGCCTGCCTGCTGTGCATTTGCTACAGGGAACCACATGGAATCTTGAAAACCAGTCCCCAAGAAACAGCCAAAGAAGAGATAATGCTTTGTAATTAACACCCTTGACACCTTAGAACAGACAAGGACATTAGGACCAGCATAAGCTGACTCCTTGACAGAGCACTGTGTCATTAACACTCACAACTGCCTGGGCACTGCCCTTGGGCTTGGGCACCTGCCTAATGAACGCATGTGAAAGGCTCCTGGGCAGATAGTGCCCGTGCCCTCCTCTGACCCCACTGCCAGTGCCCCCCACCAAGGACTCACCACCTGTGGCTTGCAGCATTTGCTGGCTGGGGTAGGCTCATCTGGAGCTCGGGCTGCCTCTGGGCGCTTGGCCTCAGTGGAGGGTGGTGCGACTGAGGTCAAGCAGGGCATGTCCACAGGCCCTGGGACAGGGACCTCACCCGAGCGAAGAGTCAGCATGTACTGCTTGGTGACGTCCTCGAGTGACGGTGCCTGCAATGTGGGGTGGCCTCGGGCAGGGAAGCCCATGGGCTCCGGTACAGTCACAGGTGGGCCCATGGAGGCCGGCGGCTCAGGCACCACAATGGGCATGAAGGTGGCGGGCACGCTGGCATGGCGAACATGTTTGGAGGAGGGCCGGGCCCCAGAAGGGCTCCCAGCCTGGTCCTGACTGCCCTCCTCTCTACGAAGCTCCTGGTGACTGCTCCGGGCTGGGCGCTTCTTGGATCCTCGGCGGATGAGCCTTGGGGACAGAACATTCGCCAGCTTGGGGTCGAGGTGGAAGTCGCGACGGGCAGCAGAGGCTGGTGGGGCCTCAGGCAGGACCCTCTCTGACTGTGCCCGGCCCCTGGCAGGACTAGGCTCTTCTGGCTCTGGCCTCTGCTCGGCAAGAATGGGTTCACTGCTGGATGGAGGCAGCATGGGCTCGACCTCTCTAATGGGCTCCCCTCCGGGGCCCTCAAATCCAGAATCAGCCAGCTCCCCACGGCGGCTGGGGTCACTCAGAGACTTCTTCTTGGGGGCCTTGCCAGCAGCCCTATCATCCTCCACACGCCTCAAGGCACCAGGTCCCTGAACGATGCTCTGAATTACCTCCTGGTAACCCTTGCTCTCTTCGCTGCCCACAGACCAGTCACTGTGGCCACTGGTCAAGCCCTCATCCATGGCTGGGGTTGCTGGAAGCCCTGACTTAGGGCTCAAGGAGCCCAGGAGGTTGCTGTCCACAGAGAACCCAGAGGGCTCCTCAGAGGTAGCAGCCCGGTGGCGCTGGGGAATTGGGTCACTCAGGGACCTGTAGGCCTCACCTGCCTCCCCATTGCTCAGTTCAATCCCACCAAGGCCTGAAGGTGGGACTTTGCGCCGCCTGCGGAGGGCACCTGGTGTGGGAGGCGTCTCAGGGGACACCAGGGTCCACCCACCCAGACTGTCCTCAGTCCCGGGTCCATGATGATTTGTCTGGGCTGAGGACAAGGAAAGGGGTCGCCACACCCCGGTTGTACTCAGGCCACAAAAGGCTGCAACGGGAGGCTCAGGGTCTGCTCCGATGCCCTCATCTGTCAGGCTGGACTCAGGGCCCGAGAGCTCCTCCTGGGACCGCTGTCCACAGGTCAAGTGTCCTGCCCAGTCAGGGCTTCCAGGGGGGACATCATTTCCATCCTCCTGCTGGGCTCCCATGCGCTGAATCTTCTCGAAAACTTGGCGGGCCTCCTGCACATACTGATCTTGGACAACCAGGGGCAGTGGGTCCTCCTCAGCGCCAGGGCCTGCCAACAGGAGCTCAGAGGAGCTGGGCTTCAGGGCGCTGGCACGGGCAAGGCGGCGGGGCACGGGCTTCTCAGAGCAGGTAAAAGACTTTGCCCTCCGCAGGGTGGCAGTCAAGTCCTTCAGTGTAGGGCGGATGCCAGGTGATGCTGGGGCTGGGGCAGGCATGGGTCCGAGTTTCCCCATCGGGCCACCTGCAGATGGGGAGTCTCTGCCATCTAAGGGGCTGCTCCCAGGGTCCCCAGGGCTCCCACCTGGCTTGCGGACTCTAAGCTCTGAAAGGTCTGAGCGCAGGAAACTGAGCAGCGTCAGGGTCTCCGAAGCAATATCTGGATTCGACAGGGACTTCCGCTGTCGGCTCTTGTCAGGCTCCAGTCCTCCATCCCTCAAAGCTCTGGTGGCGCCCACAGGTCCCTTGGCCCTGGTTCGAGATTGGGGCCGTAGGAGCCCTTCCCCGGCTCCAAAGCTGGGAGAGCGGTACATGCCCCAGCCCCCAGAACGGCTAGACCACAGGTCCTCATCCTTGAGGGTCTCCGTGCTGGAATAGCGACTGCTGCCGCGGGAGCCTGCCGGGCTGGCCAGGTATGCCGGAAAGCTCACCTTGGCCACACGGAAAGCTCCTCCCACAGTGTCAGACACAGGCCGCAGTCCCTCCTGGGGGCCTGGGACGCAGGGCGGGGAGCCAGTACCCAGTTCTCGAGGCCCCTCCTCGCTAGGGACTCTTGGAGATGTTGGGGGCTCAGGACTCCTGGCTCCTCCTGAAGAGTCCATGCTGCCCAGGTTTAACCCATCACTGTCCAGCCTGCAGTCTTGATCCAAAAGGGAGCTTCCAGGCCTGAGCCTTGGCCTCCCTCCCTGGCGGTGGCCGCCCTCACCGACTTGGTCCTCGTCACTGCCCGAGGAGTGGCCGCCGTGGAAGGCCGGCCTGGGAGCCCCAGGCGACGGCAGCGGGCCCTCCTCTTCCTCCTCGCTGGAGCTGGCAGCCTGCCTGTGGCTGACAGGATAGGAGGAGGCATTGGAGGAGGAGGAGGAGCAGGAGGCCCGGGCCCCGGCCTGCGGTTGGGAGAAGCTATGCCAAGAATGTAAACCATCCGCCGGACGCTGCGCCCGCTCCAGTGTCTGCTGCTGCCGGCGCCCCCGCC
>NW_006159505.1:2610744-2611092 GCF_000334495.1 Tupaia belangeri chinensis | reverse complement strand
ACTCCGGGGGGGCTGGCCTCGGAGAGCCGCGGCCAACCCCCCCTGCACCCCCGCCCCGACGGAGCGTAGTGGTCGGAAGGCCTGGGTCCTGCACCCGCAGCGCACAGGGGTTTGGGAGAAGGGCGCAGAGACACGAGCAGAGGTTTATCTGTCGCGATTCAAGTTTCTGCGGCCGCTGGCGACATCGGTTCCATCGCCGGCGGCCCCTCCTCCCACCTCAACGCCGACCCCTGGGCCAGGTCCCCTTCTGGGCGGGTGAGGCCAGGGGCATCGCGGCGCGGCCCCGGGTGAGATCCCAGCGCTCCTCTCCTCGGCTCTGGGCCCGCCTGCCGCCGGCCTGCCTCCCCC
>NW_006159505.1:2610411-2610662 GCF_000334495.1 Tupaia belangeri chinensis | reverse complement strand
TTTGTGGCAGTGAGAAGCGGGTGGGGGGCGGGGCTTCGCTCCAAAAGAGGGGGTGGGCTCCGGTAGCGCGCAGGGCTGGGGACGGCGTGGGGGGAGGGACCCGGGAGGGGCCGAAGGAGGAACAGTCCTCTTGAGCACATGCACACCCAAGCGGCCCCCCGGAGAGGGCGTCCAGCGGGCCAAGCAGCCCCCAGGGACTCGCTCGGATGCACTCAAACTCAGGGAGCTCAGCTCAGCAGACAGGCACCCAG
>NW_006159505.1:2601799-2610380 GCF_000334495.1 Tupaia belangeri chinensis | reverse complement strand
GGTTCAGCTGCTTTCGCGCGGAAGCACTTCCTGCCGGAGGGGTTCCAACATGGCAACCTCGGACCCACAAATTATCGTACACACCGACCCTCAGGTACACAACACTCCCCTGGCCGGGAAAGGGGTGGGACTCGGCGCTAGGGGGAGCGCGCGGCGCTCCCTGCTCTGCCCTCTGTCCCGCCCAGGCCGCGCCCCTAGTCACAGCCTCGAGGCGAATCCAGCTGCAGCCACGCCTATTCCCCGCCCCTCACGCCCCCAAACGCCCTCCAGTCCCACCTTCCTGATTCTGATCCAGTCTGACGATCCCCGATCCAGCCCCACGCGGTTCCAGAAGCCCCACCCCACTCTTTCAGCTGCCACGCCCCCCACCTGCCCAGCTGTCTCGGCGGCCCCAGTCCTCCACGCTCCGCCCTGTGCCTCGCCCACTCTTGCCTGGCTCTGCAGAGTCCAAGATTCCTGCGCCCTCTGCCGTTCTGGTTCCCCCAGCCCTCCTTGCCCTGGACAGAAAAAGCAGCACCAACCCTGCCACAGGTGAGAGTTCGGAAGTCTTCATTTTCTTCCAGTGTTTTCTAGTCTTATTTTTTTTCAGACCTTCGCAAAGCACCCTGTCCCTTCTTCGGCCTCACACACAAAAGGAACTTCTACCGGAACATCCAAACTTACCTACTGCTCCACTCTCCCGACAGGGCAGGCATAGGTCTCTTGCTTCACACTGATCCAGTGCTTAAGCTTCCCCCACCTCCAGCCAGCGCCTCAGTCTATCTCGCATCATCTCATGTAGGGTACTAGTTCATCACCCCCTTCCCCACCCTCACCCGCGTCTGCTAGATCCCATTCATCCTCCTGGGCTCAGCTCAAATGCAGGACCCTATATCTGAATGAATGAATGAATGACAATGTAGGGCGTGCTTATATTGTGATATATGGGTAATACTACTATTTCAAGCCACTCTTGAAATTGCCCCTTCCGGCTGGGTCATGAAGTAACAGACCAGAGTGGAAGTCAAAAAATGACAACTCCTGCCATGATGCAAATTCAGACTTCAGCGACTTTACATGCAGTGTCCGCCAGCCTTCCTTTCCTGGTCCCGGATCCTGAAGATGAAGGAAGGTCCCTCTCATGGTTAGCTGACATGGTTAAGTCAGCCGCCCGTCCTTTGCCCAGCCAACCACACTGCACCCCAGTCACAGCCCCAGAGAGCTGGGCAGATGAGGCTGGGAGGTGGGTTCAGGTGAGCAGGGAGTAGGGGTGGGGCAGGGTGGTTGATACTCGATTGCCTAAAAGAATGAGAGGATACCCCCTGGGGTGGGGAGCTCACTCTACCCTCCCAGTGGCCCTGTGGTTTGTGGGAAGTCTGTAGGAAGAAAACTTTTCCTGGCCTTCTGGGAGTCCCTCACTACGACTGTGTCTCTGCTCTGACTCAAGGGGACCAAGGAGGAGATCTCTCCCTCTTCACTGGGAAACCAATGGACAGGAAAAAGAGCCCCGCCTGGCCCTTCTCTGCCCTGCCTTGCTGTGTGACCTGGGCCTCAGCTGCCTGGCCCCAAAAGTGAGGAGTCAGGCTTCCCCCAGGGTGACCCCTCTGACTGACATTCAAAGTCAGACTCTTAACCTCTAAGTCTTCTTTCAACTCGTTTGGGGCAAGTTTTGGTGTGTGGGAGGAATCACTGTCTCCCCCATAATAATGGCCCCTAGTATGAAATTTATATTTTTCCAAATGCCTTCATATCATGCCTTCTCATCACTTCTGAATGGAGGTCTTTATCGGGTATCCCAGATGGGCGAACTGATGAAGGATGGAGACTCAGGTCCCAGTTCCTCGGCCCTACAGCTTGACATTGGCGTGAACTGGCTGGGCCTGTGGCCTAGGAATTCCTCTGGTGGGAAAGAATGGTGTTTAAGGATCTAGTCTGCGAAAGACCGGCAGGTGGCATGGAGGTTAAGGCCCTGGAACCCACATGGCCAACTCCTGGCTCAAGTCCCAGACCTAGCAGCTTGAAAATCCATCTGGGCACTTGCATAAGCATGCCCAAAATCCTGAGAGGAGACTAGAGGACAAGGGAATGCAGTGTGGCCATCCCCACTAGGGGGAATTTCTCACTTTCCCTCTCTCTGTCTCTCTCTCTGGGAAACACACACACCCTATAACAAAAACTTAAAAAAAAAACACAAAGGGTCTAGTCTGGGAAGGAATTAGAGAGTGGATTGGTGGCTCCTAGGACCCCTCACTTCCACAGTGAAGACACCAACTCACCTACCTAGATAGTCATGGTGACCCAGCAAAGTCAGGGCTGTGGAATCCTGGGGACATCACAATGGGAAGGGTTTTGTTTTAAATAATTATTTTATTCAGGACCAGCAGACGGCATAATGGTTACGTCACTGGACTCCCACATAATTGACCACAGTTCGAGTCCTGGACCAGGTGGCTTAAAACATGCTGCATGCATGTACCTGTGTGCCCAAAATCCTAAGGGGAGAACAGAGGCATGGCAATCCCCCATGGCGGGATAATTTTTTGCTTTCTGTCTCTCCGTCTCTCTGGTGAGTACATGTGCTCTATAGCAAAAACCTCTCTTAAAAAAAAGAATTATTTTATTCAACTTTATTCATTACTAGTTTTTAATTTGACCAGAGAAAGAGAGAGAGGGAAAGTGAGAGAGCAAGCCGCCAAGTCTAGGACTCAAACCGCAGTTGGCCACGTGGGAGTCCAGAGCCTATAGCCACCTTGCCACCTGCCAGCTCTACCTCAATGGGAGGGTTTTGATGGCCAGTCATGACTAGCGATGGCCTTGGAGAAAGACGGTGAGTTAAGGTCATCTTTCAGAGTTCATTCTCCCTTCACAGACGAGGAACCTGAAGTTCAAAGATAGATAGGGAATGATCCGCTGAGAGTCGCCAGGACCCTCTGTGGGAGAACGCGGCTTCAGCATCGCAGCACTGCTCATGAGGCAGTGAGCCAGGAAGGAGCTGTCTTAGGTAGAAATCTGGCTCCTAACTCTGTTCCAAGGCCCAGCAGAAATTTTGAGATTGCCCTCTTTCCTCTATGAGGAAACGGCGAACACACAGGCTTGGACTAGTTATAATCTTTTGTGCCTGACACATTCTCATCATTTATTTAATTTGCTCTCAAAAAGCAAACAGAACCCACGAGTACAAGGACCTGTACCATAACCTACGTCTAATTAGATAGTGCCCCCATGCATTCTCCTGCTGTCCCACCACAGCACAGTATCGCCTCAAGACCTGTATTCGGCATTCTCTGGCTTTCTTTTTCATGTGATTTCATTATACCTACATATTCCTTCAAACTATGTGTCTTCACTTAATGTATTATCTTAAACTTAATTTTAAGTTCATCTATTGGGCCAGCCCTGTGGCTTAGTGGTTAAGGGAGCTGGATCCCACATGGTCAGCTGTGTGATTGGAATCCCAGCCTCAGATATCTTTTCGGATTTTGATCATTGATCATTTCATGCCCTCAGAGGCCCTGCCAGGCCCTCAGGCCTCAGGTAGAAAACTTTCCCTGTCCCTAAACTAAGCCAGGGTCCCCCCAGTCCTCAGGATATCTCAGCCAGTGACCACACCATGAGTTCTTCGTCTCTCTGGTGACACCGTCCTTGTCCCCTGGCCCTCTGTGATTTTCTGTGCAGTCCCCCCAGCTGTATGACCCAGGCGTATGTGTTTATTTCATTATTGCCTGTCTCCCTGAGCACAGGGACCCACTTCCAGCATGATGCCCAGCATACAGTAGGCACTCGGTACATGTTCTTCACTGGATGAACTCCTTCCTGGTCTTCACCTCCTTCTGAAGTTCTTTCTGAGGGTAAGGCCTGGATCTGAGCTGCTTCTGTGTGGCCAGCGCCAGCACAAAGGCTCACGGAGAATGTTTGCTGATGGATGAGGGATGGAGGGAGGAGCCCGCTGCAGCCATTGCTAGGACACATCCACTGCCCTTGGGCTCTTCCGGCTTGGAATGGAAATCTCTCCAAGACCAGTCCTGGTTCCTGACTCCAGCTCCCCAAACCTTGACCCCCAGTACCCTGGCTCCCTGTTCTCAACTGCCAGTAGCCAACACTGAAAGATCTTTGTCCTAGAAGTGGCTTGCTGGGCCTAGCCTCCCTGGGGAACTTCCATTCTGCTCTTCTTTACCCCTCACCTCCACTCCCCCGCCACCAGCCCACTGCCGCATCATGCCACTATAGTCCAGAGACCCCCAGACTTTGTCTCTCCTCACTGTCTCCCTCAGGAAGCCAATCCAGCTTGCAGCCCCAGCCACTCAGGGCTGACAGCTGCAGGCTTGGTGCTTTCCTAAGAAGGCTCCCAGGTGTCTCTGGGTCTTGGTGACCTCTAGCACCCACCTAGGTGAGGTCTCATCCCTGGCCCAGGTCACTGCCTGGCCTTCACCTAATGCCCATCATCTTGGGATGGGGCTCGTTTGGGCTGAGCTAGCAAAGACCCACAAAATGAGTGGCTTAAAAAAGACATTTATCTCCTTCTCATGCAGAAGTCCAGATTTAGATTAAGCCCATGTTGGAGTGGTTAGAGACCCGAGATGCTTCTGGCTTCCACTATGGAAGGGGCCCTGGCCCTCACTGTCAGGATGGTACTCCATTGTCACATCCACCTCTGATCAACAGGAAGGTGGGGGGAGACAGAGGCCACTTGTCTCTTAAGGACACCCCCCTCCCCTTAGTCAACTGCCTTAGGTCACTTCCCTTTTATCCCATTGGCCGGGAAGATCTTACCTGGCTATACCTAGCTGGAAGGGGGTCTGAAAATGAAGTTTTCATTCCAGGAGGCCGCGTGCCCAGCTAATGGGGCAAGACTGATACTGTGATTATCACCCTGCTGCTCTGTCACGCCTTCATGAGGTCCCATTACTGGACCCGGACAGGGGTGGTGGGTGCTTGGATGGCAGGGAAAGAAAGGAAAGGAAGGGGGGGGCTAGGCAAGGGGCATCTGAGATCTGGGTTAGGGAAGGGCAGTGTGAGCTTGGCAGGTCCCTACCCGTGCCTGGGCCTCAGTTTACACATCTGCAACAGGAAATCTAAGGAAGGACAGCATGTGTATAAAGCACGTTGCAAGGCCCAGTAAGTGGTCACTGCTGTCATTGTTTTGGTACCCTGGACGTCCCTAGACTGATGCCCAAGGCCCTCACTGCCCAGCCTCACCTCCTCTTCCCACAACCTCCATGCCTTTCCCTGGGCTGTTTTTTTGCATAAGAAACACCCTGACCCGACTTCCTTCCCATTGTACCCACCCTCCAAGGCTTAGTTGCCCTGCTCTGTCCCCAAGAATGTCTTTCCTAACCATGGTAAGAGTCACCTTGGCCATACCCCAACCCCTCCCCACACTCCACCTCCACACCCTGTGTGCCCTGTGTCTCCCGTCCAGAAGGAGAACATCCCCAGGAGAAGGCCCCACTCTCCACGCCACCACTGAGTGTGCTCTGGCTTAGGAGGAGGGAAGAGAAAAAGAGGAAAGGGTGAACGTGAGGCTCCTGGTGGAGTCCCTGGCACTGGCATGTACTAATGATTTTTCCTTCTTATGGGGACAGGTGGGGCTCCTGGCTTACGGTCCCTAGTCTCAGAAAGTGGGATGAGGAGCCTTGTATTTTGTGGGACTCCTGTGTGTGTACCTATCATTGAAATGATTTTTCTCTGTTAATCTCTGCGAGCTTATACCACAGACTGTCACCAAACCTTCAGCAGGCAGACAGGTCTTCCTCTACTATGCAAAATCTGAGAATGAGCAGGACCCGAGCTGAAAGGGAGTAAGGGGTTTTTCTTAGAGGAATCTAAATGGGGTCACATAAAAAGCTAGGAGAATAAAGAAGAGGGAAAAATGTACGATAACCTTTTTTTCTTTTCAAGACAGAGTCTCATGTTGTCTAAACTGGACTCAAACTCACTGTCCTCCTGCGGCAGCTGGGATTACAGGAACAGATCACTGCCTGGTGAGTTTTTCTTTTCTTTCTTTTTAAAGAGAGAGATTTTTGCTATAGGGCACATGTGCTTGCGGGAGAGACAGAGAGAAAGTGAGAAGTCACCTCCCGGGGGGATGGCCATGCTGCAATCCCTTCTCTTCCATTTTCCTCCTAGGATTTCGGGCACGCACACACGCACACGCACACGCACACATGCCTGGCAAGAGTTTCAAGCCTTCTGGTCCAGGACTCAAACAGTGGTCAGCCATGTGAGAGACTAGTGCCTTAACCACTATGCCACCCACAGGCTCCGAGCTTTTATTTTCTTAAAAGATCCTTGTCTTCCAGGTGGGAGAGAAAGCACAACAGCTGCAACTGTCTGTTTAAAGGTCCTGTTTAGAAACCTCCTACTCCTATTCCTAGAGACAGCCTGGGAGGCAGAAGAGTAACAGTGGTGACATTCCCAGCTGACTGTTCCAGGCATTGTTCTCAGCCTTGCACTTTAATCCCCACAACAACTTTACGAGCCACTTACTGTCTTACTCTGGTTTTATAATTGGGGAAACTGAGGGAAAAAGGCTAAAGAACGTGGCCAGATTAACACGGGTAGAAAATGGGAGAGGCAGGGCCCGTACCACGTGGTCCAGCCCTGGAGTCTGAATCCGCTCTGCTCTTCTGCTCCCAGAGGGAAGCGAGGAGCGGAATTCACCTGTGGCCTGACTCCCACTCCTGGAACAGTAGCCAACAGGTCCCAGCTCTCAGTGGTGGGCTGGGACGGTCATCAGGATGGCTGCAGGCCTCGGCCAGGCTGCGGGCAGAGCCCCTCTGTCTTCTGCTCTCCTTGTCCCCTTCCCCCACCACAAGGGACCAGATCCCGGCTTAGAACCAGATGCCCAGTGAAAACACGTGTAATGCTTGGCACACCTGGCCTCGGAAGGGGCATGGGAAACAGCCAGCCTTCTGACGTCCCCACACGTTTACCATCTGTGGCTCAAGAATCAGCTTTGCTCTGTCCAGAAAAAAACAACTGAATGATAAATCAATGAAGAAAACACTGGCGCTGGATCATGGGCACGAATGTGCCTCGTATGCTCAGGGAGTCTTTCCGACGGGAACATGTAGCTTCCCCTGTGAGGATACTTTGAGTGGATTCCCCTGGCCTGGAGGGCCTGGCTTCCCACTTCCTCGCTAACCTCGGCCATCTCAGGTGTTCCTGTGGAGCTTAACTTCTCTGCAGGCTCCTGCCGTCCAGCAGTCTTGGGGTTTAGACAGGGTAAAGGAAGAGTCCTGAACAGGCCACGTGGCCCTTCCCCTCCCAGCCCTGCCCTCTCCCTGCTCTCCCTGGTTTTCTGCTTGCATGGTCTGAGTGGTGCACCAGTGGTGAAGAGCAGGCGACATTGTTTCACGTGAGAAAAAAATGGATCTGGGAGAAGGAAGGAAGGGCTGGAGGGGTGGGGAGGAAGGAGAAAAGAGAAAAGGAGCAGAGGGGATGAGGGGCTGCCGGGGAGTGCCAGAGAGCTGCTGGGCAGAGCAGGGGAAGGGGACCGGGGGATGGCGTCTTGTGTAGTGTCATTGCCCTTTGCTGCCTCCTCGAGGGGCCTTCAGTAAAGATGCTGATTTGTTTGTTTGTTTATTGCCAGAGGGTACATGCATTCACCAGAGAGATACGGAGAGGGAGAGAACAATTCCTTCTCCATCCTGCTGGGGTTTGGGGCACGCATGCCCGTGCACACACACACCCAGTGTGCAGAGCCCATGTTTGGCCATGGGGATCTGGCTCCTTTAACCACCAGGCTACAGGGCTAGATCCCACTTTTTAAATTAATTAAATTATAGAGCATGTGCTCACCAGAGAGGGAGAGAAAGTGAGAAATCACTCCTCAGAGGAAAAGGCCACACCACAATCCTGTCTCCTCCATTCTCTAGAGATTTTGGACACGCACACACACATACTCCCAGCTGCCGGGTCCGGAATCGAACTATGCCGTTTGTCATGTGGGATCCAGCTGTCTTAACCTCTACACCACATGACTGGCCCAAATTTAATGTTTTTAGGAGAGAGGATCTCATTATTTTGAACTCATGATCCTCCTGCCTCAGCCTCATGCATAGCTGGGATTACCAGTGTGGCTCCGAGGCTTTTTTAGACTCAGAACCATGTTGAGATGCCTCCATAGAGGGCAGTCTCCAGGCAGCCTTCTGGGTAGCCAGAGGCTGAAGGGAATGATGGGCCGGAGAGTGCAGGGGTGGAATGCAGCACCAACAGTTGCTCAGGAGGCCAGCACAGGCTTCCAACCCTAGAATCTCCACGTGGCAGCCTCCTGGTGACCCGGCATCTCCTCCAGCTGCTGGTTTCTCATAGAACGAACCAACTTCAAAGGGCTCTTACCCTCGGGAACCAGCAGTTAGCGTAATGGCTATGTCGCTGGATTCCCACGTAGTTGACCACAGTTCGCGTCCTGGACCCGGTGGCTTAAAACTCATGCTGGGCGCGTGTGCGTACGTGCCCAAGATCCCGAGAGGAGAATGG
The DNA here is from genome assembly GCF_000334495.1 of Tupaia belangeri chinensis. NCBI lineage: Eukaryota > Metazoa > Chordata > Mammalia > Scandentia > Tupaiidae > Tupaia > Tupaia belangeri. The sequence continues at coordinate 2,601,920 of NW_006159505.1, read as the reverse complement.
AGGAGAAGGGATTGCGGTGTGACCATCCCCCCTGGGGGTGATTTCTCGCTTTCTGTCTCTATGTCTCTCTCTGTCTGTCTGGCGAGCGCAAGCGCCCTATAGCAAAAACCTCTCAAAAAAA
>NW_006159505.1:2598167-2601090 GCF_000334495.1 Tupaia belangeri chinensis | reverse complement strand
GGAGGGCCGGGCTTCCCACTTCCTCGCTAACCTCGGCCATCTCAGGTGTTCCTGTGGAGCTTAACTTCTCTGCAGGCTCCTGCCGTCCAGCAGTCTTGGGGTTTAGACAGGGTAAAGGAAGAGTCCTGAACAGGCCACGTGGCCCTTCCCCTCCCAGCCCTGCCCTCTCCCTGCTCTCCCTGGTTTTCTGCTTGCATGGTCTGAGTGGTGCACCAGTGGTGAAGAGCAGGCGACATTGTTTCACGTGAGAAAAAAATGGATCTGGGAGAAGGAAGGAAGGGCTGGAGGGGTGGGGAGGAAGGAGAAAAGAGAAAAGGAGCAGAGGGGATGAGGGGCTGCCGGGGAGTGCCAGAGAGCTGCTGGGCAGAGCAGGGGAAGGGGACCGGGGGATGGCGTCTTGTGTAGTGTCATTGCCCTTTGCTGCCTCCTCGAGGGGCCTTCAGTAAAGATGCTGATTTGTTTGTTTGTTTATTGCCAGAGGGTACATGCATTCACCAGAGAGATACGGAGAGGGAGAGAACAATTCCTTCTCCATCCTGCTGGGGTTTGGGGCACGCATGCCCGTGCACACACACACCCAGTGTGCAGAGCCCATGTTTGGCCATGGGGATCTGGCTCCTTTAACCACCAGGCTACAGGGCTAGATCCCACTTTTTAAATTAATTAAATTATAGAGCATGTGCTCACCAGAGAGGGAGAGAAAGTGAGAAATCACTCCTCAGAGGAAAAGGCCACACCACAATCCTGTCTCCTCCATTCTCTAGAGATTTTGGACACGCACACACACATACTCCCAGCTGCCGGGTCCGGAATCGAACTATGCCGTTTGTCATGTGGGATCCAGCTGTCTTAACCTCTACACCACATGACTGGCCCAAATTTAATGTTTTTAGGAGAGAGGATCTCATTATTTTGAACTCATGATCCTCCTGCCTCAGCCTCATGCATAGCTGGGATTACCAGTGTGGCTCCGAGGCTTTTTTAGACTCAGAACCATGTTGAGATGCCTCCATAGAGGGCAGTCTCCAGGCAGCCTTCTGGGTAGCCAGAGGCTGAAGGGAATGATGGGCCGGAGAGTGCAGGGGTGGAATGCAGCACCAACAGTTGCTCAGGAGGCCAGCACAGGCTTCCAACCCTAGAATCTCCACGTGGCAGCCTCCTGGTGACCCGGCATCTCCTCCAGCTGCTGGTTTCTCATAGAACGAACCAACTTCAAAGGGCTCTTACCCTCGGGAACCAGCAGTTAGCGTAATGGCTATGTCGCTGGATTCCCACGTAGTTGACCACAGTTCGCGTCCTGGACCCGGTGGCTTAAAACTCATGCTGGGCGCGTGTGCGTACGTGCCCAAGATCCCGAGAGGAGAATGGAGGAGAAGGGATTGCGGTGTGACCATCCCCCCTGGGGGTGATTTCTCGCTTTCTGTCTCTATGTCTCTCTCTGTCTGTCTGGCGAGCGCAAGCGCCCTATAGCAAAAACCTCTCAAAAAAAAAAAAAAAGCTCTTACCCTCACTTCAGGGCCAGGAAGAGGTACCCCAGTCACCATGGATGCCCTAAGCTTAAAAGATACGCATTTGATGAGGGAGTGAAGAGAAGTGGGGCCCCGGGCTCTGCCCAGCTCCTTTCTGGTCAGGCCCTCCACACCCCAGCCCCAGGTAGACTGAAACTCCCACTGCCTTGCAGCCGTGCTCATCTCAGTTCACTTCTACCGCCGGAGTTTGTACACACGCGGCCTCCCAGGAGCGGCTTCCCTCTCTGCCCTTCGAGTTCCACCTCTTCTTAGCAGTGCCCCTGGAGTTCTCCCTCCACTGGGCTCCCACGGCCTGGAGCATCTGGCTCTCTCTGGCCCTGGTCTGGAGGGTGGCTGTGGGGCATCTCCTGCGTCCTCGGCTTTCAGGCACCGAGGCCACACGCCCTGCACCCCAGGTGACAGATGCTGTCTGTCCCAGGGCGGAGCCAGTGCTAGGCTGGGCAGGCTGCACTGAAGTGCTCCCCACCCGTTTGCTAAGTTCCCCCGACCTGGCCTTCGACCTCTGGTTCAGATGGGCCTCCTCAGAGAGGTCTTTCCTGATGCCTTGGCCTGAGTCGTGGCATCTTCTGGCACCACCTCCCCCACCATACCTCCCTGTGTCACGGCCTTGACATCACTGTCAGTGTCTGTCCTGCCAGCAGCTGGGAACCTGTCTGGGCAGGGCTTTAGTAAACTTTGCTAAATGGATGCGATCTCACCCCTCTTCCCGCCCCCAGGGCTCACACTCATCCCTCAAAACCCAGCTCAAATGCCCCTTCTCCTCCTGTGTTCTCTCACCCCCGCCACAGGTGTCTCCAAAGCATGGAGCACACCCCTCCGTTAGAGTACAGGCCACACTCTGTTTCTGTGAGCAGCTTCACGTGGCCTCCTCCACTCTCCATGGCTGACTGGACACTTTTCGAGGCTGGGGCCGGCCTGTCCGTCTCTATGCCCACAGGACCCGCTGCAGAGAAATTCCGTAACAGACGATTGGTACTGAGATTCCAGGGGCTGTGAGGGACCGTCCTCCATGCCTGGCTGAGCTGAACTCAAATTCGCTGCGCGGTTTGGGGCTGGTGGGGCTCCTGGTACCCTGGCCACATGACAGCAGGACAGCTGCCCAGGCCCCAGGTGTGCCATCCAGGGGACTCAGCGACCCTGCCTCTGCCACTTGGCCGTGAGTTTCCGCATGAACTCGTGGGGCCGCCGGCGGAACTTCTCTTGGGTGAAGTAGAAGAGGATGGGGTCCAGGACGCTGTTGGCACTGGCGAACGGCCGCGTGACTTTGTAGGCGGCTGCGAACGCCTCCTGTACGTGGCAGGGGACCCTCGGGGTGGAGCGCACCCCCAGGTAAGCTGTCTTGGTGATGTGGAAAGGCAGGAAGCTGATGGCAAAGACAGGCGCCACCACCACAG
>NW_006159505.1:2588696-2597835 GCF_000334495.1 Tupaia belangeri chinensis | reverse complement strand
GGACTCCCATGTAGTCTACGTGGCAGGGGACCCTCGGGGTGGAGCGCACCCCCAGGTAAGCTGTCTTGGTGATGTGGAAAGGCAGGAAGCTGATGGCAAAGACAGCCGCCACCACCACAGCCATGCGGGCTGCCTTGCCACGCCGCTCCTGGGCCACAGGCCCCGCGAGGATGTCCTGGCGGCATAGGCGGCGAGCCAGGCGACAGTAGCAGGCCAGCAGGGCAGCAAAGGGCAGCAGGAACCCAACGACCGTGAGGGCCATGCCATAAGGCATGTAGTGGGCAGCCAGGGCAGGCGGGCTCAGGTCGTAGCAGACGGTGCGGTTCCGCTGGATGCCCGTGGCGGCAAAGATGGCCGTGGGCAGACACTGGGCTGTCACAGCCAGCCACACGACTCCACACACTAGCCAGGCAGCCCGGCGACCCCCACGCTTGTGCCAGGGTGCCAGCGGGTGGCAGATGCCCAGGTAGCGCTGGAAGCTGATGCAGGTGAGGAAGAGGATGCTGCCGTGCAAGTTGGCGTAGAAGAGGAAGCGCACCAGGCGGCAGGCCAGGTCCCCGAAGGGCCAGTGGTCCCCTTGGGCATAGTTGTAGATGAGCAGGGGCAGGGAGCAGGCATACAGCAGATCGGCCAACGCCAAGTTCAAGGTGTACACGGCTGAGCGGGTCAGGGCCCGGTGGGATGTGCAGATCTGGGTGATGACGCAGACGTTCAGCGGCAGGCCGGCCGCTAGCACCACCGAATACACAGGCGGCAGCAGGAACTGCTTGAAGTTCTCGTGGTAGACGCAGGTGGTGCCGTTGTCCCGCTCCATGGCTGCCCAGCTGGCTTTCTTACATTCGGAGAGGCTGGAGACGCAATGGAAAGCTGTCAGTGGCATGCTCACTGACTGCCCAGTAGGCCTGTCCCTCTCCGGGTCTCAATTTTCCCCTCTGAACAATGAGGGCACCACTTTATCATCTCTCATAATTATCAAGCCATAGAGTTCCCACGTAGCACTCACTTTAAGGAAACTTGGAATATAATACGGCTCAAACTTGAAAATTCACTTGTCTTTTCATTGGACTTCTTGGTACACTCCTATTCATCCTTCAAAACCCTGGTCAAATGTCTCCTTCTCTGATAGTGGCGATTGATAGACTTGGGTTCTAATCTCAGCTTTTCTATTTACTAGCTACGTGACCTTAGGGTCATGATCTAGCTTCTCTGAGCCTCAGTTTCCCCAGCTGAAAAGTGGGGGAATGATGCACTCACCTCCCAGGGATATCATGAGGTTAAATGCACTAGATCGTGCTCTACGGGGCTTTCCCTAGAGTTCCTCGGTCGGGGAATTGAGGCCGTGGTGTCTCTGCCTGTCTGTCAGAGACTGGGACTCTCCTAAGGAGGAGTGCCAGATCTGGTGCCTCCCTGTTTCTTGGAGCCCGGTCCAAATTCCAGGGCAGCGAGACCCCTGATCATCTTAGCTAAGCAATATGAATGGTCTATACACCTTGAGCTCACTGAGAACAGAATTCACTTCCTTTGGAATGTTGCCTTCCAAAGCCATGTTCGGTCTTCTGGCCGCGGTCTCGTTATCTGTAAAATAGGGGGAAGAAGTGATTCAGATGTTTTCCTTGAGCCAGGCTACAGAAGTGGATCTGGTGGAGCCAATGTCAACACAGCACCACCTGGTGGCCAAAGTGAAAACAGCTTCCCTGAAGGCAATGGGTACCAGACCAAACTGCTTCATTTTATCAGCTTATTTTTTGAATAATTATTTATTTAACTTTATTTATTCATTCACTTATTTTAACTTGAACACACGCACACACACATACACACACACACACACACACAAGAGAGAGAGAGAGAGGGAAAGTGAGAAATCAAGCCACCTGGTCCAGGATTTGAACCATGGTCGGCCATGTGGGAGTACTGAGTGCCTTAACCACCATGCCACCTGCTGGTCCCAATATATCAGCTTAATTATATCGAGAGAGCAAAATCCAGGCACAGTGAGAGGCAGAGCCTGCGCAGTCTTACCTAGTGAGTTAGAAGCAGAGCCAGAACCAGAATCAGAACCAGAACCCAATCACCTGATTTAGAAGAGGAGCCTCAGCACACAGACATGGGACATGAAAGTGACAAGGCCAGCTTCAGAGCCAGACAGGCCTGGGTTCAAATGCTGGCTTCCCCCTTCCATGCCAGACGACTCCGGTCATGCCATTCACCTTTTCTGTGCCAATGTTCTCATCAGTAGACTGTGCCATGGGTCTGACATTCGGCAGTACTCAGTAAGTGCCATTGTTCTTCCTCTCATCTGTTCGTCTGGGTTTGGGGGGAGCCAGCAGGATAAATGCCTTAAGGCAGTGGTCCCCAACCTTCTTGGCACCAGGGACCAGTTTCATGGAAGATGATTTTTCCATGGACTGGGGTGGTGGGAGTGGAGGCAGGGTTCAGGATGATTCAAGAGCCTTTAATTTATTATGCGCTTTATTTTTATTATTATTCCACCGTAATAATAAGGTCTGGTACCAGTCTGTGTCCTGGAGGTTGGGGACTGCTGCCTTCAAGGGTTCCCTGAGGGGGTAGATCTGATACTTGGATACTTGCCTCGAAACTAGTATTCCACGTTGCTTTTGTCTGCAGAAAAAGCACAACTTTTAATCCCACGGGCCTGTAAGGCAAAGCCTTTGAGATTGCAACTCCAATCCTTTCCTCTCTTAATTTCCCTGACAGGAAATACTGAGGCCCAGAAAATATACGAAGTCCTGCAAACGCACTCCGAGTTGGGAAAGAGCTGAGGCTGAGTATTTCAAGTGTGGTCCAGATGCCCAGGTTGAAATCCCAGCTCTGCAGCGTGGGAATTATGTGGCCTTGGGTACATTACCTAACCTCTGTGCCTTGGTTTCCATATCTGCAAAATGGGGTAATATAGCACCTGCCCCATAAGGTTCTTGTGAGGACCAGTGTCTGGCACAGGGCCAAGTGTTCTCTGTTCTGAATACGAATACACCTGCTAAGTTAGATTATGGGGTGTCTCTCTTTTTTTAAAAAAAGTTTGCTACAGGATATAGAGAGAAAGAGAGAAAGAGAAAACACCCCCCAGGGATATGACCATGACACAATTCCTTCTCCTCCCTCTCCTTCCTTATCCTTTCGAGATTTGGGGCACACACGAACATGTGCCAGTGTCTTTCAAGACACCAGGCCCAGGACTTGACCCATCAGGTGAATCCGTTAGAAAGCCCCTCATGGTCACACTATAATCCCTTCTCCTTTGTGTTTCTATCCTGTTGGGATTTGGGGCATGTTAACCACTAGGCTATGGGATCAGCTCAAAATTTGATATTTATTTATTTATTTTGGAGTTTGCTTGTTTGTTTTTGCCTTAGGGAACATGTGCTCTCTGGAGAGAGAGAGAGAGAGACAGAGAGAGGGGGGAAAGTGAGAAATCATCCCCTTGAGTGAATGACCATAACACAATCCTTCTCCTCCATTCTCCTCCAGGGATCTTGGGCACACATGCACATGCACCTGACGTGATTTTCAAGCCACCAGGTCCAGGACTGAACTGCACTTGGCCGTGTGAGAGTCCCATGACGTAACTGCTATGCCATTTGCTGGTCCCAAAATTTGGTTTTTAAAAAGTTTACTTATTTCATGAGACAGAGAAAAAGATGACGTAACTGCTATGCCATTTGCTGGTCCCAGAATTTGGTTTTTAAAAAGTGTACTTATTTCATGAGACAAAGAAAAAGGGAAAGAAGCACCCTCAATAGTGTCTCACTCTCCAGTCCCCGTCCCGCCGCACCACACCTTGCCAAGCAGCAGGGTCACAGGTGCACACCAGGCATGTATAGCTCTACTGGGAACCACACCTGCCATCTTCCGTGTGGCTCTGGCATTGCTGAGCACCATGCTGTGGCTGTACTACCTAGCTGGCCTTAAAATCTGATTCTGATTCAAGTATCTACCCCAATTTCATGCAAACCGAGAAAGTCTGGACCCTCCCGTCTGCATCCCACACCCATATCACCTGCAGTTATCCAAGAGCCTTCCTGGACGTCAGTCCATGTGCAAGGAGTGCTGGCTGCCCAGGTAGGCACGGGGGTGGGGGCAGGGAGGAAGCACGGCGTCGCCCAGGCAGCCAGGGCAACGCAGCCAAGGGAGGTGCACTCATTCATCTCTTCCTCTGTTTGTTCAGACCATTCTTTCATTCATTCTGTTGTTGTCATGTGGCAGGCATTTACTGAGTGCCTACTGCCGGCTAAACCGGGCGGCCGCAGTGAACAGATGTAGCTGCAGATACGGAGATGGCTGCAAATGTGCTATTCTGGGGAGGCCATGCGAGCTGCGGGGCAGAAGGGACTTCTCAGGGGAGAATGAAGGAGGGAGCATGACTCTGGTGGTCAGGAGCATCTCCAGGGGTGGATGAGGGTACAAGGACACCCAGGTGGGGAGGAAGGTGGGACAGGCAGGGTCTGAGAGGAGCTCAGCCCCTGCTAGTGCAGAGGGGTAAGTCAAGCTGAAGACGTGGTAGGAGGGATCTAGGTCCCTACACCCTCTTCTGGAGGCCTGTTGCCCTCAAAGCCCAGCCCCAAAGACAGCCCTCTGCCCCACATGACTGTGGACTCCATCGCTTTCCACCCAATCCACTCCCTGGTGACAGTGACCCTCCTGGGTCTGCCACATTCCTCTTGGAAGGAGTTAGGGCCAGAGGAAGGGATCCAGGGAGCCGTCCTGCCTCAGAACAAACCTTCAGGACCACACCAGGAGAGGCAGACCCGGGTCACCCATCCTCTCTGCCCCGCTGAGCCGTTCTCCCAGTTCCTGGCAGGGGTTGCACACCACTCTCCCCCCTTCGTTCCTGCCCCTTCCGCTCAATTCACACTGTTCCCGAGATGCGAAGATGGCCCCACAGCCATCGCAGCCAGAGGTCCCGATTCCCTCTACCTGTCCCCGTCTGTCCCCTCTGCACAATGTCTTCACCCATCCCCATGTGCCAAGCCTGCGTGGCCAAGTCCAGCCTACTCTTGTTTCTCTTCTGAGCCCCCAACTGGGTGCAGTTTTCCTTTGGACCCCCAACCCTACAGGCCTCCTTTAGGTCAGTGCTGGCCCCAGCCTGCCTGCTTGTGTCCAGCCGCCCCACCATCCCGCACCGGCCCATGGCGCCCAGACACGGGGACACTCACATGTAGCCTCCTGTCCTCGCACCACTTTGGAGATCCCCAGCGTGCTGGGGCAGAGAGAAGCAGGATCGAGGCTCCTCAGCCTCTGCCCTTGGCCAGGCTACAACACCTCTGATGGGGCGGACAGCTTCCTGTGCTTCCTAGCAGGCGGACTCCGACTGAAATAGCCTCCGCCACCCCCAGCACCACCACGGCCTGACGGAAACTGGGCCTCTGAGGAGCAGGGAGGTGGAGAAAAGTCTACCTTCCTGGAACCGCCCCCACCCCAACAAAGGACAGAGGGGGATGGGGACAAAGAGAGCCAGGAGGGCCAGAGTTGCCAAAGGCCAGCCCCCCCAGCTTCCTTTCTCCTCAGTCTGCTTGCCTGTCAAATGGGCAGCCTGGCAGTTAGAGTTCCTGCTTCAGCTGTAAAGCCCTGAGGCACGCGGGTGTTTGTGCACCTCCTCAGTCATGTACTCCTCCATCCACCCTTCCCTCTTTTTCTTTTTAAAATTTATTTACTTTAGAGAGATTTTTGCTATAGGCCATGTGCACTTGTCAGAGAGAGAGAGAGAGAGAGAGAGAGAGAGAGAGAGAGAGAGAGAGAGAGATCATCCCCCCCCACAGGGCCCCCCCCCCCAGGGGGATGGCCATGCCACAATCCCTTCTCCTCCATCCTCCTCTCGGGAAGCTGGGCGGGCATGCGCACTCACTCGCCTGGTGAGTTTCAAGCTGCTGAGTCTGGGACCCAAACTGCGGTAGGCTATATGGAAGTCTAGCACCACAACCACTATGCCACTTGCTGGCCCCTCAAATTTATTTTTAAAAATTTGCCAGAGAGCATGTGTGCTTGCCAGAGAGACAGAGGAGGAGAGAGAAAGCACCCCCTAAGGGGTGTGGCCACATGGCAATCCCTTCTCCATTTCTCCATCCTATCATGATTTGGGGTACACACACACATGCCCAGCATGTTTTATGAAAAAATGTTTTTGAACTGCACCGTCAGCCACCTGGGAGCCAATTCTCTTAACCTCTAGACCACGGAACTGGCCTCCTCCTTCCTCTTCTCATTCATTGGATGGCTCATCCCTGCCGTTCTGCCTACCCATCCCTCTGTGGCAGTCCACTCATTCAGCCACAGTCTCTCCCTCCTTCCTGCCTTTCCTTTCCCCCATTTACTGAGCACCCGTCACGTGTGCTCAGAGGCTCCCACATTCCTCCACTCACAGCAGGCCCAGAGCTCACCAGGGAGATGGGCGTGGGCAGTGGGGACAGACGAGATGCCCCTGAGAACTCACCTGAGTGAGGCCCTTCCTGCTTGTGCCAGCTCTGCCCAGCCCACCTGCAGCACAAAGCTGGCCTCAGAGCTGTAAGGATGACCACAGGAGATGCGGTGCCTCGCTGTCCCAGGGAGGCAGCTCCCGAGGTGGAGGCAGCATTCAAGGAGAGTGGCCTGGAGGAGGCAGGCTTTGGTTCCCAAACTGAGGCAACCAGGGGTTTCCAAGGTAGAGCAGAGAGAGAACACTGCCCTGGGGGCTGCAGGCCCGGGTTCTTCCTCTACCTAGGCCCCTACTCACTGGCGACACTCTGGAGGGAGTGAGGTGCTGAGAAGACTCCTAGAAGCTGAGCGTCAGAGCCGAAGGATCTTACCCCAAACCATTTACAGACGAGGGAGTGGGGAGCTGAGTGGGAGCCAAACAGAAAACTCGGTGTGAGCTGCTTGGCAGACGCCTGCTCCTTCGTGCAGAGGGAGCACCTGCTTGCTCAGGTCTGTGCCAGGAGGCTGCTCAGGCCAGTGACAGTGCGGACCTCCTGATCCCACCTGAGCTGTGCCAGGACCCAGGAGGGCGAGATGGCCTGCCTTCATCCAGTCCTTTGCTTTATCCCCAGGATGACCTCCCATGGCCGCCCCCACCAGGATGGTCCACTCTGTTCCAGGAACGGGAGCAGTTCCAAGAGCTTCCTGGGCATGGCAGTTCCAGGGCAAGGTGTGGATTGGACACCTGAGTGGCCTCAGTTCCTTCCGGCTGGGTAGGAAACACAGGGCTGTCCCCATCCTGCCTCATCCAGAGGACCCAGGTGTGTAGACCTGGAGAGACCCCAAGCCCACCTCTCTGTTCAGGTAAGAGCACTTGGGCCTACCTCGCAGGGGAAGGGCAGGTTCATAGTTGCCCTCGACAGATGGGAAAGAGACTAGGGCCAGTTGCCTCTTCCCTACCCTTTTCTCAGGGGTTCAAGGGCATCAGGACCCCCAGCCTGGCACCTCAATGACCACCAAGTACTCATTAACCACCCCCCTTTCAGTTCTTGGCCTTAGTAGCAGAGTCTAGGTTCAAGGGCTCTCAGGACCTGGGGACCAACCATGATGGGGCTTGGGATTTCAAGGACTGTCAGGATGACCGAATTAGAGCAAAGCAAATGCCCCAGTCTCACATACTCTTAGCTTTGCCTGTGGACGAATCATGGCCTGGGTGAGAAAGGGGTGGGACTCAGAGGGAGAGCTCAGAACTGAAGGATCGGGTATGGTAGGAGGGAGTGACTGGGAGGGCTCCCAGAGAAGGCATGTCGGTTGCTGGGCATTGCGAGGCCCAGGGGACTTGAATACATAAAAAGAATAAAGAGAGGTGCTGACCCTGTAGCCCAGTGGGTAAGGGAGCCAGAACCCACATGGCCATCTATGGGTTCAAGACCTAGCCTAGCGGCTTGAGCATGCATACCCAAAATGCCAAAAGGAGGGCGTGATGGAGCAGACGGGATCATGGCATGACCTTGCCCCATGGTGGGTGCAATCTCCTCTCCCTCTCTCTGTCTCTCTCTGGTAAGTGCACGCACCTCTGGCAATTTTTTTTTTTTTTGTGGGGGAGAGGTTTTTGCTATAGGGTGCGTGTGCTCACCAGAAAGACAGAGAGACAGAGAGACAGACAGTGAGAAATCACCCCCTAGGGGGATGGCCACGCCACAATCCCTTCTCCTCCGTTCTCCTCTCGAGATCTTGGGCACGCATGCATACGCGCCTGGCGTGAGTTTTAAGCCACCGGGTCCGGGACAGGTTCATAGTCGAACCACGGTCGACTATGTGGGAATCCAGCAACATAGCCATTACTCCAACTGCTGGTCCCCCTCTGGTAATTTTTTTTTTTTTTTATAAAAAGGAAGAAAAAGAAGAAAAGGGAAAAAGAAGAGAAAGAAAGAGAATAAATACTGCAGCCAGAGCTCAAGGTGAGCTGGGCAGAGGGCCCAGCAAGAGGCCTGAGGAGAGCCGGCCCATCAGAGCCCTGTTGCCAAGCCTGCCGGGGCCCTTGTCCAGCCTCATCCTTCCTTGCCAGGCTTTCTAACCCTAGGTCTGTGCACATGCTGTGTCCTCTGCCTGGAGTGCCCCCACACACATCCTGCCTTTTCCAGATAGTCTCTGCCCACCACCCCAGGGCTCTGGTCTGTAAACAGAACCGTCACTGGGACCCACAGAGCTGTCGTGAGGACTAGATGAATCACACGCGAGGTGCCCTGGCTCACAGATGCTTGCGAGCCGAATGGGCCTATCTGGGCCTAACCCACCTGCCCTGCTTTGGGGCCCCCAGCCCACTGCAGTCTCCACTCATTTCTGGGCCCTCAGCATTGGGTGTCACTTCTTCAATGCCTACTCCATGCCAGATGCTTTATCTACGGTTCTGAGCCACCGGCGTGCGGAGGGTGGATTGTGCTCTCCATTTTACAGCGGGAGAGACTAAGACTTGGGAAGCATGTTTCCCCACGTGTCCCAGTCAGGCGGGATTTCCACACGGTCTTTCTGACGCCGAGGCTCCCTTTTCCATCATCCTCATCAAGACTGTGTTTAGATGCTCGGAAACCTTGAGGATACTCCCAGCCCCCCCCCCCCCCCCGTTCCCTCATGCCCTCCAGATCTAGAGGGGTTGGGGGGGGGCTGTCACTCAGAGGCAGGAGCTGGAAGCCTGAGGCACCCCCTGCCAGCAAGCCAAGGCAGGGAACCA
>NW_006159505.1:2569071-2588270 GCF_000334495.1 Tupaia belangeri chinensis | reverse complement strand
AGAGAGACAGAGAGACAGAAAGTGAGAAATCACCCCCTAGGGGGATGGCCACGCCACAATCCCTTCTCCTCCGTTCTCCTCTCGAGATCTTGGGCACGCATGCATACGCGCCTGGCGTGAGTTTTAAGCCACCGGGTCCGGGACAGGTTCATAGTCGAACCACGGTCGACTATGTGGGAATCCAGCAACATAGCCATTACTCCAACTGCTGGTCCCCCTCTGGCATTTTTTTTTTTTTTTATAAAAAGGAAGAAAAAGAAGGAAAGGGAAAAAGAAGAGAAAGAAAGAGAATAAATACTGCAGCCAGAGCTCAAGGTGAGCTGGGCAGAGGGCCCAGCAAGAGGCCTGAGGAGAGCCGGCCCATCAGAGCCCTGTTGCCAAGCCTGCCGGGGCCCTTGTCCAGCCTCATCCTTCCTTGCCAGGCTTTCTAACCCTAGGTCTGTGCACATGCTGTGTCCTCTGCCTGGAGTGCCCCCACACACATCCTGCCTTTTCCAGATAGTCTCTGCCCACCACCCCAGGGCTCTGGTCTGTAAACAGAACCGTCACTGGGACCCACAGAGCTGTCGTGAGGACTAGATGAATCACACGCGAGGTGCCCTGGCTCACAGATGCTTGCGAGCCGAATGGGCCTATCTGGGCCTAACCCACCTGCCCTGCTTTGGGGCCCCCAGCCCACTGCAGTCTCCACTCATTTCTGGGCCCTCAGCATTGGGTGTCACTTCTTCAATGCCTACTCCATGCCAGATGCTTTATCTACGGTTCTGAGCCACCGGCGTGCGGAGGGTGGATTGTGCTCTCCATTTTACAGCGGGAGAGACTAAGACTTGGGAAGCATGTTTCCCCACGTGTCCCAGTCAGGCGGGATTTCCACACGGTCTTTCTGACGCCGAGGCTCCCTTTTCCATCATCCTCGCCAAGGCCGTGTTTAGATGCTCAATCTAGAGGATTCGCAGGGAACTGTGTCCCCTGAGCTCAGGGGCCTGCCGTCAGCAGACAGGCTGAGAGGGCCAACCTGCCTGGGACAGGTGCCCTGGAGGTGGGCAGGGGCAGGGGCTTCCCTTTGAGCTAGCACTAAGCACCTCAGGATGGGTTCCCAGCCTCAGTTCCTCTGGCCCCTCCTCCAGCTCTCTCCCCTTACCTTTCCTAGAGAAGCTCCAGCCCCTGTCCTCACCCTGGTCAATGTGACTCACAGAAGCCCCTGGGGACAACAGCAAGGGTGACAGGGCCAGTCACCTGAGGCAGAGGCCTGGGCGCGTTGCCCTGACACCCACCTCTACTCCAGCTATACCATCAGCAGAAACACCGAGTCCCCGACGGCATGGCAGGGACCACATCTGCCAGCTTCCTTTATCCTGTTCCGATGGCCACACGGGCAGTTCTGCAGCAGATGCAACTCAGTTTACCGTAAGGAAGAACTGACAAAGCCTGTAGCTCTTTAGGCTGCTTATAGTCTTAAGATAACCTTTAGATGACTCACAGCACACCCCCCGCCCCGTTCCCTCATGCCCTCCAGATCTAGAGGGGTTGGGGGGGGGCTGTCACTCAGAGGCAGGAGCTGGAAGCCTGAGTCACCACCTGCCAGCAAGCCATGGCAGGAACCAACCCAGACCAGGCTGGATGTGGGGAGAGGCTTCCCAACCTTAGCTGGCCAGTTTTCTGCTGGGAAATATGATCTGGAGTCCCCGCTGGGGGATCCCTCCTGGGATCCTGGCCCAGGAGCCTAGCAGCAAGGGCACAGGATGACAGGGGTCAGGACCCAGCTTCCTTCCCCTGAGGAGTCAGACTGGGACCTACCATCAACTTACTGTGTGACCTGGGGCAAGACAACCACCCTCTCTGAGCCTGAGCCTGGGTAAATGGCTAGTTAGCAGCACCTACCTTACAGGGTCATTATGCCCTCTGCACGCCAGTCGCCAAACCAGCCCTGACCTTGGGCAGCATCTGGCCTGGGCCGGGGGTGTCCCTGGAGCCTGCATCAGGCCTGCCTGGACCAGGCTCTTGATGCCAGCGTGCCCCGCCACTCACAATACAGGAGGCACAGCAATCCACCTGGAGCTGGGGAGTTATGGTTGTACCTTCGGTACCCACCGAGGAGCCGGGCACAGGACTGGAGAAGGTCTGATCTGCCTTCTCCTTTTCTACTTCCCCTTTTTTGCCTCCTGCTCAGCAGAATCACAGCTGGAACCGAAACAGCCACTTTGAGTGCAAGGAAGGGGAAGCTGCGGCTTCGGGGAACACAGGGGGTGAGGCTGCTTCCTTTGGCTTCTCTCCAGCCTCTTCGGACTGAGCAAAGAGGGAACTTGCATCTCCCGAGCCCCTGCTGTACACTGGACCCAGTCGCTCATGGGGGCACTCGCGGGACCTCCCCACCAGCTGGACTAATGTCTGCTGAGCCCTGGCGATATCCTAGGCGTTGCGCAAAATGCTTCACACCCCTGTCTGTTTACTCCTCACAATTACTGTCTCCCCTTTACAGATGTGGAAACGGAGGCAAAGCTAGCAACCAGAATACGACTGATGGGTCCAGGCCTGGGAGGCCTCGGGGTATCTCAGGGATGAAGGCCACGGGGCGGGAGCCCAGAGGTGCGAGAGCAGCCGCAGGCAGCCCCAATGAGCTGGGATGGGGAGCCAAGGTGCTGACCTTCTGAGTCTGCCCCGCGAGGATACAGCTCCTCCTGCTTAGTGCTCCAGGAGACCCCCAGGGACCTGCCTCAGCCACCTTCCGTGCGGTGAGTGTGAGAGGCTCTGCTGCTTGCCTGGACGCCCAGTCTGTCCTGGTCACTCATCTGCTGTGGAGGAGCCAGTGGATGTCCTTCAGAAGGAACCTGCAGTGGGGCCGCCAGGACTCCAGTTGGCTGCCAGCCTCATCTAGTGTCCAGGACTGCCTGTCCTCCCAGATAAGCAGGCTCCAGGCTGCTTGGGAGGAGATGGCCGGGGTCCAGGTCTGGCCTGCCCTGTAGGCAGTCATTGTTCTACTCCTCCTTGGCTTCTTCCCACCCGGTTCCCGACTGCTCCCCCAGTGGCAGCCCTGCCCCCTGTCTGTTTTTCCTTGGGGGATCTCTTCTTCCTTCTTCTGGAGTCTTGAGGATCCAGAATGTGGACCTGTGACCTATACCTATACCTATACCTGCTGATGAAAGTAGAGGGGCCCCTGGAGCCCTCTCACCAGGTCCGGGTGGGCGGGCAACCTTCCCTGAAGACCTCAGAGCCAATTCTGGGGCTTCGGCGGGAACCTTCCCCGGTGTGCTACTAGGTGTGCAAAGCTGGTAGGAAGTGAGGCCGGACAACTAGGGCCAGCGGAACCACAGGGACCTTCGCAAACTTCATGGCATATGCCCACACTGAAACAATGATATATGGGTTTCAATTTTTTTTTTTTTTTTTTTTTTTTTTTTTTTTTTTTTTTTTTTTTTGCCCCAAAATAAACTTGGACTTCAATTCCATTTTCTTTTTTTTGGAGAGATTTTCACTGTAGGGCGCGTGCGCTCGCCAGACAGACAGAGCGAGACATAGAGACAGAAAGCGAGAAATCACCCCCCAGGGGGGATGGTCACGCCGCAATCCCTTCTCCCCCATTACCCTCTCGGGATCTTGGGCCTGCACACGCGCCCGGCGTGAGTTTTAAGCCACCGGGTCCGGGACTCGAACCGCGGTCATCCACGTGGGAGTCCAGCACCATAGCCATTACGCTAACTGCTGGTTCCCTACTTCAATTCCATTTTCAACAAAGCTCTTTGAGTCCCCGCGTATGTGCCAAATACTGGCTTAGACACCACCAGCAGGGAGCAGGTCATCCGAAATAAGGCCGAGGGATAGCAGAGTTGCAGGATTCCTAGGGAACTGTGTCCCCTTGCTCAGGGCCTGTGGCCATAGATGCTGTCAGCGGCCAGGCTGGGAGGGCCTGAGATGGGACCACGCAGGTGCTGAGAGCACCACTGAGTGCCTGGTTCCGGTTATGCCTGAAGTCCTCCTCCCACTGGAGTTTTTGGTGGTGTGAACCGAGAAATTCCATTTTTGCCTCATGCCTTTGGCTTAAGATGCTCTCGCTGGAGGTCAGTAGTCTTGTCTGTGGATCTTTCTCCAGCCCCATGCTCACAGCTTCGGCCCCAGAACCCCAATGTCCTTACAGGGGAGGCTGGAACAGACCAAGACTTGGAGGCTGCCAGCAGAGAGCAGGTGGGGGCTGAGGGATTGTCATATCCAGCCTAATACCCTCAGGGAAGCCCCCAGTGAATTTCCCACGAGGAGAGCCCCTCTCCCAGCAGCTCCCAGAGTAGTCGCCGTCATCTCAGTAGTTCCTGGGCAGGAAGCCGGAAAGCTGGAAACTAGGGTTCCAGTTCTCCACTCATTGCCCACTTGCTGTGTGACCCTGGGATGGTCCCTTCACCTCCCCGAGCTTCATTTCCTGAGCCCCCTCACTGCCCCAGGCTCCCGACTACTCAGCAGGACCAGCGCTGAGCTGAGGGCTTGTTGCAGAATCTCCTTTGCCCCTCCAAAGCCCTGTGTGGTATGGTGTATTATTCCCATTTCCAGAGGAGGAGACGAGCCTAAAGAAGGCTGACGACTTGCCCAGGTAACACAATGAGTCTGTAATGAGCTGGGACTAGGATACAGATTTGAATAGTGATAAAGCCTTTCATCAGGAAGGAAGATGACGTTTCTCTATGGGAAAACTGACACCAGGAAGGTTAGGAATTAAGCCCAAAGCACACAGCAAATCCCCCATGACACCCACAGGACACAGAAAGGGAGGTCAGGGGTCAGGGCAGGGAAGACCGGCCCGAGGGCTGGTCAGCCTGACTTTGTTAGGGAATGAAGACATGGTCTGGTTTGCCTTTGGGACCCCCAAGGCCAGCAAAGGTTCCAGCTTCCAAGACCGCACTGAGAAATGCTGGGTGAATGAATCCAGTCTCTCAAGATGAGCCATGGGGCTCTGTCCTTGGTGCTGCCTGGCTCCGTAAAAAATTATTTAAATTCTTTGTCTTGGCTGATGGCAGACAAGACTTGTGGGGGAATGAAGGTAATGGATGCAGAAATAGCACTTTGGAGCCTGCCTGAGTCCCCAGCCTCTGACACAGGAAGGGCAGAGCACTAACTGCCTGAGAGTTCCTTGTGGGTGACAATCCTGCCCACGTTGGACACCAAGGCCGAGGTAGGCCATGTTGCCTATGGCTCTCAGAAGTAAGGTTTGGAGGCGGATGGGGCTTCAAAGAATTCCTTAGCTCCCGTGAAAGGCAGCCCTCCTCCCATCTGGCCTGCTCTGGGGCCACAGGGTTTAACTGTCCTTGTCTCTCTGCGAAGATTGTCCCAACACCAGGCACCTGCTGGTCTTCGTTCCCACTGGGCAATTCCAGTGCTTCTGTCCAGGCCCAGGGAGACCGATTGTCCCAACACCAGGCACCTGCTGGTCTTTGTTCCCACTGGGCAATTCCAGTGCCTCTGTCCAGGCCCAGGGAGACCTAATGTGGGGAGCCGCCCACATCAAAATGGCTGTCATGACCTTCACTGCTTAAGGAAGGGGGATATGTGGGCGGCTCCCCACAACCTAGTGCCGAGGACCGCACACCAGCAAGAAGCTGGGGGTGTGACGGCTCCGAGACCTGAAGACAGAACCCTTTGCCCCTTTGTCCAGTCTTCATCCCTGTCTGGGGCCTGTGAGGGGGCATATTTTTTCTTAGGAAGAGAGAACCAATGGCCCCCCCTCCAAAATCTTAGACCTCCCAGAGGTGGTCTTTCAATCAGCTGAACTATTCTCTCTGGAACCCCAAATCCTCACCTCAAATATCACCATGGGGAACTAGAGCCCCCACCTGCAGCCAGCCCACTGTGTGGGGAACAGGGCTTTGTGGGTGTCTGAGGGGTGACCTGGGAGGAGATCACAGCCAGGGGTAACTGCCCGGTCCACCTGGCCACGTGGAGGTTGGGGGTGACGGTGGCTCCTGCTGTGGACTGTGTTGAAGAAAAGAGGGCAGATGCCACCTCCTTCACTGGCCACTCAAGTGACCCCTGCCCTAGGAGCCTCCCCCGGCACTCACTGCAGCCTCCCACCCCACACGTGCGGTTCCCACTCCCCCTCTCTGCTGCAGCGCTCTCCCTAGCGGCCGTCATCTTTGCACAGATCCTTTCATACTTGTTTGTTTCCTGTCTCCCCCACCAGAAGGTGCACGCCAGGGCGGGGGTTTTCGTGTCTTTTTCACTGCTGTGTCTCCAGGGCCTAGGGCAGGGCCTGGCATATAGGAGCTGCTCAGGAAATACTCACTGATGTCCAGAGGTGGCTTCAGAATGTCTACCCCGGGAGGAGCCAGGGCAGCCGTCTTACTGGGAGCACCTGTTTGCACAGGTGCTCAGCGTGTTCTCGTGGTGTGTGTTTAGTGAGGGTTGGGGACAGGCAGAGATGAAGTGTGGGAGCCAAATGCCTTCCCGCCTCCCCCAGAGTTGCCTCTCCCCGGTCGTGTGCTAGGTCAGGCTGGGAACAGCTGCAGCTGAGCTGTGTGGACAGGGCGTGTCCAGTGCGCTGCCTGCCCGCCTCTCCCTCCTGTCCTCACCTCGCTGCATGTGGCCACTCCCTCTCGGCAGGACCTCTGATTCATAGGCATCCAGCCCCTGGCTACGGATCCTCCTGGCCTTTCTCCCTTCTCTTACCAGCCTAGACCTCCACCCCAGAGCCCAGGATTCCGGTGAAGACACAAGGTAGCTTGTACCTTCATCCAGGGCACCATCAGACCAGCCCGTCCTGCCCTTAGTGCTCAGTGTGGCCGGAGGACATGGCTCCACCGAGAGCCTGAGACCCCGCGGAGGGTGACTGCTAGCTTGGCTGGGTCTCCCCCCACTCCCCGCCTTTGCCTGCCCAGGGGTGGCCTCCCTCCTCTGTCTTCCAAGCCTCAAACCCAGCTTTTTGTTAGTTCTACGCCCTCCACTCCTCTTTCAGAGCAGAGAACCCTTCCAGAGAGTCTGCCTTCAACTTCCCACCACCCAAATGAACCCCAGGGCCCAGGCCACTGCCGCCTGCCCTTGGCATGGTCCCTCCTGTGCTGCCCCCTCCGGCTCCGTCCCTCAGTCTGCCCAGTCTCAGCAAACCCCATTCTTGACCTGCTGCCACTGCCACTCCAAATGTGCCTTCCCCTTCCTTTCACAGTGAAGCTTCTGGAAGAGCCCCCCTCACATTCTGCCTCCACGCCCCCTGCACACACCCTACAGTCAAATGCAAGGCAGGGGAGAGTGGTGGGCTCCCCGTATTTTAGAGAAGGCTAAGGCGAGAGCACCAAGCAGCCAGGGATGTCTGAGCTCTGTCAAGGGGAAATCGCAGACGCGATCTTGACAGACCAGGCCTTGGGGAGAAAACAGGCCACTAAGAGGTGGCCTCAAGCCTGGCTGAGGCGGTGCAAGGGTGGGGTCAGGGAGCCATCTCCGTGGCTTCCAGGAAAGGGCCTGGACATTACTGGGAAGGTGGGGTAGGGCTCAGAGTGGCAGTGGCGCCTCTAGAATGTCTGTTTAGGATGGAGGGATCTGGAGAGTGTGGGTGAGGGGACTGGGTGGGACGATGTCTTTGCAAAGTGCATGAAATCAGTTTGAGAAAACATCACAGACCTATCTGTCCCCAACCCTCATAATGCATAGTATAAACTGCAAGTTGCTGCTTAAGCAGGGGAGGGCCAAGGAGCAGGTGAAGGTGGGGGACACAGGTCCCAGGCTGCCCTTGACACCCCTCCTAGGATCCAAAATGTGAGCATTTATTCCCAGAACAGGGCTCTGCTTGGAGCTCCCTAGAGAACTCGGACTTCCTTGAGCCCAGCCCATAGAATTCGATCCAAATGCCCCTTCTTGGCATCCACACTCCTCCACTAGCCATCACCGTGCCCTCTGTGAAGCCTGGTATCTGACAGAGCCGGTTCCCATCCCGTCTCTGCAGTTTCCCTCTCTGACTTTCTCTAAGCCTCAGAGTCCCTAATGATAAAATGTTAAAGACACCTGCAGCATTACTGGGGATCACACAGCCCCATATCTGACCCCCAGTGAATACTCACTCAGTGGGGCTTCAGTAATCACTTTTTTTTAAGAGAGACTTTTGCTATAGGGTGCATGTGCTCACCAGAGAGACAAAGAGACAGAAAGCGAGAAATCACCCCCCTGGGGACATGGCCACACTGCAATCCCTTCTCCTCCATTCCCCTCTTGGGATTTTGGGCACGCATGCACATGCCTGGTGTGAGTTTCAAGCTCCCCGGTCCAGGACTCAAACCATGATAGGCCATGTGGGAGTCCAGTGTCATAACCATTATGCCCTCTGCTAGTCCTGCAATGATCACTCTTAACTGTGTCACAGGTCAGCTAAACTCACGAGAAATGACCTCCCTCCCTTGGCTCGCTCACTCATTCGCTCGCTGCTTGTTCATTCATCAAACGTGCATTTGCACGGAGACTTGTGATGTGCAGGGTCCTCTCTGGGTCCTGGTCCTTTGAGGAGCCCCAGATGGTGGGAAAGACAGATGCTGATTGAGACCTAGAGGTCGCTGGGAAGAAGAGGAGGCTCCTACACCACCCAGGGTATCTAGGAAGGAGGAGGTGGTTCTTTTGTGAAATGTGGACAGGAGAGGAGAGGGTGGTGAGTGTCCCAAGCAGAAAGAACGATTGACAATGCGAGTTTGTGAGTGCTGAGGGGCCCAGCGGGAGGCGAGGCTGCGAGTTCCTCAGGGCTAGGTCCCAAGAGGCCTGAAAATGCTGAGCTACACATCTGGCTTCCGCATCATGGGTGTCAGCGAGCGACAGCCCACCATGGTTTCTTTCTTTAAACATTTTGCTATAGGGCACATGTGCTCAGCAGAGAAAGAGAGAGAGAGAGTGAGGAGGCCCCCACCAAGGGGGATGGGCATACCACAATCCCCTTTCCTCCATTCTCCACTTGGGATTTTGGGCAGCCATGCACATGCAATTAGCATGTTTTTTGGGACACCAAGCCTGGAGCCTGGGACTTGAACCATTCAGTCGGCCACATGGGATCCAGCTGCTTTAATGGCCATGCCACAACCCACCATGGTTTCTAAAACAGGGCAGAGGCATGAGCGAACCTGCGACCTAGGAGGTGCCTTGGGCCACTGTCGGGAGGATGTATTAGTTAGAGTCCAGGTCAAAGAAACTTGATCCTAAGTAGGGATCTGGAAGATGTGGCTGAGGGACTGGTTGGGACGATGCCTTTGCAGAGTTCATGAAATTAGTTTGAGAAAACATCACAGACCTATCTGTCTCCAACCCTTGGTCATGGGACAGAGAGGTTCCAGGGGCCTGCCCACGTCCATCTCGTCGGTGGACCCCACCAGGCCCTGGCAGCCAGAGTACTGGGAAGATAGATGTGTGGGGACAGGTGGGGAATACGCCCTGCTCTGGCCCTCAGGTCGCAAGGGAAAGCTGAGACCCAGAGCAGCAAGAGGATGCTATAGTCCCGCAGCAGCCTGGGAGACCTCTGTCCTGTGTCCCAGGCCTGCTCTCCAGACTGGCTGTCCTCTCCTGGCTCTGGCACATGGGGATTCAGAGGAGTCTGGGCGGTGACTTGCTCCAAATGCCCGGCCCACGCAGGCCCTCCCTCCTTGGACTGGGGACGGGACTCTCAGCACTTCCAGACTTCTCTCCTTTCACTCTTCATGCCCATTTTGCAGTGGAGGAAACAGCAGAGGCCTCCAGGCCCTGGGGTGGCATACCATGTGGGCACTGAGATGAGTGGCTGGTGAGGGAAGCAGGGCAGCCAGCTCCCAGTTCCGGCCCTGACCGCCCGGGGACGCTAAGGTCATGACTCCCAAGGACTATCAGCCAGCGGGATGGTGCGTCACTGGCACAGTGTCTGGTCCCTGCCTGCCCTCGTACCCCTGCCCTGTTCCCAGGGGTCACTGTCCTCTCCCAGCCGTGGGTTTGCAAGGCAGGCTGCGGGCACAGAGCAGGAAGGAAGCGCATGCATCTGCTCCAGGGCACCCGGGTCTGAGCTGGCCACTGTGTGGGCAGAGGAGCCTAAACCCCACCCTGCCCAGGGAACCAGATGTCCTTAGCACAGCTCAGCCGTGCCATGCCACTGTCCTTGGCTCCACCAGCTCTCGTGGGTGGGGCTGGTGGGGAGACCCGGCTTTGGCCCCTGGAGCTTGTGGTTGACTGGGCCCCTGCCAAGGGGCGGGGATGGGCTGAGGGAGCCTATGGGATGACACAGGAGGTAGGGTCACCACTTGTTTAAAATGGTCAGCGCCTGCTGTCCTCTAATCCCACTGGAGAGGTCAGTGGGCAGAGCCTGCTCACTGCCATTTTCCTAGTGGGACAGCGAGACCCCACCCGGGACCCACCACATGCCCCTATTTGAGCTCCATTCATACAACTGTCCAATTCCTCTCCTTGCCTCCTGTGGGCCTCCCTCACTCTGGACCACAACCATCTCACGCTGTCTGGTCTTCCATCTCCCCAGGTACTCCATGCCCTTTCTGGAGCCAGAAGGACCTAGACTATAAAAATCTGGCTTTGCCACTCCACTTCCTCAACCTTCTATAGCTTCCCAGTGTCGGGGGGAAGGCAATACCGGCCCTGCTGACCTCTCAGTTCTCAGCCCTCACCCTGTCCCTCACACGCGGCACACCAGACTCGCCTGACTTTCAGTTCCGGGAGCAGCCACGCTCTCCTCCAGGCCACTGTGCTTCCACCCCTGCACTGCCCTCTTCCTCCATTTGCCGCTGGCAGACTCTGACTGTCATCAGCGACAGAGACCCGGGTCCTGCCTGCGGAGCTCAGCGTGGACAGGGGACATGTACTTGAGGGTCCTTACCCTGAAGCAGACATAAGGCCCCGGATTCCCGCGAGGGCCAATGAAGGGAAGACAATGAAATGGCCAAGTGGACGTGGGGCCAAGGGCGTACAGGATGACTTCAGAGCAAGGCAGAGGCTGGGAGGAGTCACTGAAGGATGGTGAATGAGCTGGAGCTGCTGAGGTAGTAGCAAAAGCAGCTGGAAAATGAAAAATAATAATGATACAATAATTGAAGCTTACCGTGCACCATAGTGCAAACACCATTTCATCCTCAGAAGGACACTGCGAGGTAGAACTGGTGATAATTTCCACTTTATCCCAAGGCACAGAGAGGTTAGCTAACGTGGTACTGGAAGAAGTAATGCCTACCAGGCTATGAATCCAGGTGGTCTAGCTCCAGAGGCCACATTCTTAGATCCCACAATACACCAAGGTGGTGGTGTTGGGGTGGGGGTTAGGGAGGATCTCACATGCAGGGCACTGCATCCCCTCTGCTGCTCTGGCTGGGGTCTAGCCTGCCCTGGGCTCTTCCTCCCACCAGTCACAGGGCTTCGTAAGTGCTGCCTCCCCCAAGAAGTCTTCAGGGACCAACTGAAAGGATTCCCCCCAGGTCTTTCAGGCCCCATGGGGAAGTCTAGGGTAAGAGATGTCCTCTCTAGCAGAGTATCCCAACCCTGGGTGTCCATTAGATTCCTGGACTCCTTCCAGGGAGGGATGTTTGCCTGTTGAGCATCTTTTCCTTTTGGGGCCTCCTGTCCCATTTTGTGGCAATCTTGTTCTTTCAAGGTGGTCATCTGACCCCAAATGGACTAATCAGAGCACTCATCCAGACCCGCCACCACCACCACCAATAATTGGCTTAGGCACAACTGATTTGAGTTTGCCCCAGGATTCTGGTAGAACCAGCATGAAAGTTTCTCTCTCTCTCTGACAGCCTGGGCTCTAGTTCTTCTAGAAGAAAGAACTAGAGCGAGAATGTAGGAACCTAGCAGAAAGGCAGGTGAGAGGATACAGAAAAGAGATCGCTAATGCTGCCACTGTAACTGCTAGATGTAGCCAAGTAAGATCTATACCTCGGGCTTTTTATTTGCATTAAATTATATACATTTTTTGCCTAAGCTAATTGCATTTGTCATTTGTAGTCAAAACAGCTCTGACCACTATGGACACCAAAAACAAAGGTAACAAAAACAACATAATCGATACATTGTATTCTATCAAAATTATAAACTTTTGTGTTTCAAAGGACACTATCACCAAAGTAAAAAAGCGACCTACAGAACGGGGTTGCAAATCATATGTCTGATAAAAGATTAATATCCTAAATATATAAAGAACTCGCACAACTCAGCAATAGCAAAAGAAAGAAACAATCCGATTCAAAAATAGGCAAAGAACTGGAATAGACATTTCTCCAAAGAAATACATATGTTCAGTATGTACATAAAAAGATGCTCAACATCACAAATTATCAGGAAAATGTAAGTCAAAACCACCAGATGCTGGAGCCAGCAGTTGTCATGGTGGTTAAGGTGTTGGACTCCCGCATGGCTGACTGGTTTAAGTTCTGGAACACGCAGCTTGAAAACCACACCGAGCACATGTACGTACATACCCACAATCCCAGGAGAAGAATGGAAAAGGGATCGTGGCATGATCATACCTCCTTGAGGGGGTGATGTCTCATTTTCCCTCTCACTATTTCTCTCTATCTCTCTGCAGTGAGTGCACATGCCCTATGGAAAAAAAAAACCTTAAAAAGAACAAACACAAGATACTACTTCACAACTGTTAGTATGACTATTATGCAAAAAGAAAAAAAAGAAAGAAAAAGAAAAAACGAAACCAGGAAATAACAAGTGTTGGTGAAGTTACGGAAAAATCGGATCCATTTGCATTACTGGTGGGAATATAAAATGGTGTATCCTCTGTGAAAAACAGTATGGTAGTTTCTCAATAAAATAAACATAATTACTAAATAACCCAGTGATGCCAGTTTTAGAATTCTGGTCAAAAATAATTGAAAGCATGGACTCAGATATTTAGACACCCATGCTCATAGAAGCATCATCTACAAAAGTCAAGATGTAGAAATGACCCAAATGTTCACTGATGGATGACCAGATACACAGAATGTAGTAAACACATGCAACGGCATTCAGTCCATAAAGAAAGGAAATTCTGATACCTGCTATGACATGAATGCACCTTGAAAACATGATGCCAAGTGAAACAAGCCAGGTGCAAGAAGACAAAAACTGGATGGTGCTAGTAACACGGAGGGCCTAGAGTAGCTACGTTCACCGAGACGGTAAGTAGGACTGTGGTTGCCAGGGCCCAGGGGAGGGGGCACTACAGAGTTATTGTTGAATAAGTACAGAGTTTCCGTGGCTGCTAGAAAGTTCTGAAGATGGATAATGGTGATAGTGGTACCACAATGTGCAACTTGATGCCACTGAGTTATACCTAGAAAAGAGTGAAAATGGTGAAAACAAACAAAACCCAGCCCTGACCAGCAAATGAATGTATTAGGAGACAATTCCCCATGGATCTCTCAGGTTTCTGCGTGTCTTGTGAGCAAAGACCGCTTTTGTTTCTGACTATCTTTTCAAGGATGTCTGTAGAGGAAAGGACCTTGGGAGATAAAGATAGCGTCTCCCTCTGGAGCTAAAAGCACGTCCGTGACTGTCTGCAATGGCAAAGACGTCTTTCTCTGGGGCAAAGCCAGGCAGGCTTGTTGTCCATTAAAATAATATACGGGTGGCTCAGGCCCCAGGTTCGTGTCTTCTAATGTCACCCACTGTTTGTGCAGGTATTATTTTGGCCCACATCGGCCTGTGGAACTTGGGGAACCAGCATGAATGCCAATGGTCTCTCCATTCCTGTAGTTGTGAGGAACAAAGTTCTTTAGCTCTGACCGGGAACCTTAGGTCTTCTGTCAGCATTCATGAAGCTGTAGCACGCTAACACGTTAGTTTCCAAGTGTTTAAAACTTACAGGCCTTTCACAGTTCTTGGTAGACTTGGCATTGGAATCTCAGGTGGTAGGAAGCCTGTGTTGTTGACAGTTCGTTGCTAATGCAGTGGGCCAACTCAGGTTTGTGGGAAACTTGCCCTAGAGTAACCACCACCCCCAGCCCCCCAAAGAGCTGGTTTCTTTTTTTTTCTTTTTCTTTTTTTTTTTGGAGAGGTTTTTGCTATAGGGTGCGTGCGCTCGCCAGACAGACAGAGAGAGACAGAGAGACAGAAAGCAAGAAGTCACCGCCCAAGGGGGATAGCCATGCCATAATCCCTTCTCCTCCATTCTCCTCTCGAGATCTTGGGCACGCACGCACACGCGCCCGGAGTGAGTTTAAGCCACTGGGTCCGGGACTCGAACTGCGGTCAACTACATGGGAGTCCAGCGACATAGCCATTATGCTAACTGCTGGTCCTAAGAGCTGGTTTCTTAAGGAATTAGTATTCATCATTTCCTCTACCTGGGGGGCTGCTTTCTTTTTTCACTCCAGCTGCCAGCAAGCTCATAGTCAATTTTCCTTTTTTTCCTTAGGGTCAACGTCAGTCTTCAACCTTCTCTGTAATTTCCATGTTCCCACTCTTAATTTTTAAAAAGTTAAGTTGTAATTTACATGCCATAAACAAAACAACCTTTTGACATATGGCAGTTTTAAGTATATTCACAAGGTTACGCAACCTTCAACACTATCTAATTTCAGAACACTTTCACTACCACACACATACACAAAAAGAAACCTTGTACCCACTAGCATTTACTCCCCATTCCTCTTTCTCCCCATTTCCAGGATACTATAAATCTCCTTTTGTATTAATGAATTTGTCTGCTCTGGAGAGTTCCTGTAAAGGGAATCATCCAATATGTGCCTTTCGTGTCTGGCTTATTTCACTCAGCATAACAACTTCAGGGCTCATCCGTGCTATTAGAATTTCATTTTTATGGCTCAGTGATATTCCGTTCTATGGATATACCATAGTTTGTTTATCCACTTCTCAATTGATGGGCATTGCATTGTTTCCACTTTTTGGCTATTATGAATAATGTTGCTATGTACCTTTGTGTATACATTTTTGCGATAAAGTATGTTTTTTTACCTTCTTGAGTATATGCCTAGGAGTAGAACTACTAAGTCATATGGTAGTTACATGGTTAACTTTTTGAGGCACTGCCTACAATACCATTTGGTATTCCAAAAGGACTGCACAATTTTTTTTTTCTTTTTCTTTTTTTCTTTTTTTTTTGGAGAGGTTTTTGCTATAGGGCGCGTGTGCTCACCAGAAAGACAGAGAAAGACAGAGAGACAGAAAGGGAGAAATTACCCCACATGGGGGATGGCCATACCACAATCCTTTCTCCTCCATTCTCCTCTTGGGATCTTGGACATGCACGCACACGCACCCGATGTGAGTTTAAGCCACTAGGTCCGGGACTTGAACCGTGGTCGAATACATGGGAGTCCAGTGACATAGCCATTACGCTAACTGCTGATCCCAGGACTGCACGATTTTATATTCTCACCAACAGCATTTGAGTTCCAGTTTATCCACAGCTTTGCTAACACTTGTTATTGTCTGTTTTTGTTGTTGTTGTTGTTGTTTGTTTGTTTTATAGTCATCCTAGTGGGTGTAATATCATATTGTGGCTTTAATTTTTTCTTAATTTCTTCTTTTTATGTTGTCATCCATATTTTGCTGCTTTATCATCTGAATTTCTGCTCTGAGGCATGATATCTTTATGGGACAAATACCCTATAGAGTGGAAGAATCACAGGTTCCAGGATGAAGAGTCCTGAGTTTGAACCCTCCCTCTGATTCTATTAACTTTATGGTCTTAAGTACATTCTTTAACACTCTGAGTCTGAATTTCCCAGTTACTTGTTTTTTGTTTTGTTTTTGTTTTTGTTTTTGTTTTTTGGTCAATTGCAAGAGGGCATGTGCACTCACCAGAGAAAGACAGAGGAAGAAGGAGAAGGCATTCCCTCCATAGGGCATGGTTATGTTACAATCCCTTCTCCTCCATTTTTCCATCCTGCAAGGATCTTGGGCTTGCACACACACACACACACACACACACACACACACACACACACAACTGGTGTGTTTACCAAGCCACTGGGGCCAGGATTTGTACCCTGGTTAGCCATATGGAATCCAGTTCCCTTAACCACTAGACTATGGGCCCTCCTGTCTTACTGTCACATATGAGTTACAGTATTCAACCCCCTTGGTTGTCACTGTTATACCAGAAAAACCTATAAGAAATCCCTGACACAAAACAAGTCCTCAGTGAATCTTTTTAACAAATCCAGGAGTCAGAAAGGGGGGGTTTCCAGCCAAGTCAGGAGGCCAAGGTTGAGGACTGTTTCATTTTTCTCCCCATTCCTCTTTCTCTCCTTTTCTTGGAAATTATTAGATCTCCTTTTTGTGAATTTGCCTGTTCTGGAGAGTTCCTGTAAATGGAATCAGCCACTATGTGCCCCTTTTGTGTCAGGCTTATTCCACTTAGCATAACAGCTTCAGGGCTCATCCATGCCATAGACTGGATCAGAATTTCATTTTGATGGCTCAATGGTATTCCATTGTATGGACATACCACAGTCTATCCACTCGTAAATCTGCTTTTTTGTTATTTGCTATCTTCCAGCACTTTTTCCTAACAAAGGCATTTTCCCTCTCACAGTAGCCTCTCTGTGCCTCTATTTCCTTTTCATGATATAGAGGTGTGTGCATCTCAGGAGGGTGGTGGAAACCACTGTGAGGGCATGAGACATGAGGCTGCACCATAATGTCAAGTACTGGTGAATCATCAGGGGAGATCCCAGATTCCTGCAAGCCTTGTCTCTTGCCTTAACCATCACATTATCTGCCGCCCAAGAAAATTTCTCCTCCCTCAGATGATGGGCTCTCTAGGGCAAGAAGGGGAGTGAACTAAGACTTCCTGAGAACCTATAAGTAATGTGATTCGCATGGTCCTGGTTTCCCACCCCCTGAGCTAGTCAGGTAGGTTCTAGTGTCCCATCTGTGAAATAGGAAACTGATTCCAACAGGTGTCTGAGGTCACACAGACATCAAATGTTGGTGCCTAGATACACACCCATCCTGGGTTTCAAAATCTGGCTCCCTCCCCTGTACTAAGTCTGTCCCCACTGTGTCCCTATCCCCCATCCCCATTGTAGGTACAAAGCACCAGGAACTGATATGAATGGTTGGGTGCCATCGTTCTGGCATGACAGAGACAATGTCATCCTTCACTTGAGCCTTGATCTGTCTCTTAGTGCCACTGGATAGCTGGACTCCATCGGATGCCATGAAAACAAGTGCTGCACTGGAAATCCAGATCCCATGCTCAACTACTGCGATGAATCCTCCTGGGCCTCAGTACCTAGCCCTTGGGCTGCTAAGGGGTAGGCTGGACCCACTAACCACTGAGTCTCTGGCATTTAGCACAGCATTGGGCACAGAGGCCACTGGCCCAGCTAATCTATTTCTGCAGACCAGTGATGCCTCTTGCCCAGGTCCTGGGCTCCCTAGAGCTATAATGAAGAGCTGGCTGTAGGGCGGGGGAATACGGAGACATCTCTACATGGCTGGGCCCGAGCATGGGCCCTAACTAGACAAGCCAACAGTCAGAGAGGAAGAGTCGGAGCCTAGGCTGCCAGATCCCCACCCCAGACTGAAATAGAAACCTGTTTCAGAGACAAAAGGGGAAATGGCGCCAGGGCAGGAGGGGCCCCATGGATCTGGCTTCTTGAGAGAACTGACTGGCCCCAGTTTTTTTAAAGAATGGGCAACTGTTTCCAGGCTCTGCCGATTTGCCCTCTAAGGGATCAGGACGAGATGGGCTCTGGGCCTGGAGTCTGATGAGTTATAACCCAAGCTCCTATACTGGGCAGGTTCTCTGAGCCTCAGCTTCCCCAGCTGCAAAATGGGAGTGACAAGAATCGTGACTCTATCACTCTTAGATGAAATACTTGGCACACAGTAGGTGCTCAATAAATGATATCCATCACTATTACTACTTCACCTGCTCCTTCAGGTTGATATTGACTGACTGATTTATTGATTAGCTCTTTCATCCATTTATGTATTTGCCATTTATTCAGTCAATCAACCAGCCAGCTCATGGCCTCTAGGTAGGCCACAGGAGTTAAGAAAAAGGTGTTTGGAGTTAGGAAGGAAATGAAAACCCAGCACTGGTACTCATTGGCTGGGTAGCTCTGGGAAAGGTATTTTCCCTCAGCGAGACTTCCTTTCCTTGCCTATGAAATGGGAACGATAACAGCATCTCGGGAAGGCACTGGGATGTTATAAAAAGCTAACGGGCAGGCCTATGGTGTGGTGGTTAAAGCAACTGGAATCCACACAGCCTACTATGCAGTTTGAGTCTGGGATCCAACAGCTTTAAGAACGTCCTGGGTGTGTACGCACGTGTGCCCAAAATCCCAAGAGGAGAGTGGAGGAGAAGGGGTTGTGCTGTGGCCATCCCCCTGAGTTGGGGGTGCTTTCTCACTTTCCCTCCTTCCCTCTTTTTCTCTAACTCTGGTGAGCACATGTACACAATAGCAAAGAAAAAAATAAACAAGTTAATGGGACAACAGCATGAAGATGGCCAGTGCATAGCTTCAGAGGGAGCAGCAGGTGGCCGATGGGTGCCCAGAGGAGCCAGGTAAGCTTCTGGCCCCACACACCTGCCTGTGCTGGAAGCTCCCAGCAGCCAGGTCTCCAGGGATAGCACAGGACAAGGCCAGGGCAGGAGGCTGGAGACAATTGCTAGTTTTCCGGACTGTGTCCCCTCCCTTTCTGATAAACTAACAAACAGCAAGGAAATGCAAAAAAAGATTGTAGGGATTTTAGAGAGGAGCCAAAGCTAAACAGGGAGTCTTGGACATTGTGGAGTCAGCCCCACTCAGCCAGGCCTAAGAGTGTGCATGGACACACACGTGGAACACACATACACACACACTCTCACTGGCTGCACATTTTCACTCACACATACACACCGAGGGCTTGCACACACATGCCAACGCACCCTCAGAGGCACAACACCACGGTTTGCCAAGAGCCCTCTCATTTTCATCTCACTTGATACCAAGAGGTCAGAGACTGCTTCTGAATCGACTTTGGACTCGGTCTAGAGGTGGCAAGAGATGTGAATGCCAAGTATCTTCAAGAAGCCAGGGCTGGACGGATGCGCTAGGCTGCCTGTTTTCCCCATGGTGAGCAGCAGAGTGAGTGGCAGTAGAAACTCCAGAGAAGCTTTTTTTTTTTTTTAGGGGGTTTTTACTATAGGGCATGTGCGCTCGCCAGAAAGATAGAGAGACAAGAGAGACAGAAAGCGAGAAATCACCCCCCAGGGGGGATGGCCACACCACAATCCCTTCTCCTCCATTCTCCTCTTGGGATCTTGG
>NW_006159505.1:2552727-2568801 GCF_000334495.1 Tupaia belangeri chinensis | reverse complement strand
ACACAGACTCAGAAACTCCATTTCCCACTCCATTTCTCCTGCGGTCAGCCCAGGCTGTCTTGAGATTAGCTGGGATGGCAGAAATGAAGACTTCTCAAGGGCCTCCTCCATGGTCTCCCATTTTTCTCACTTACTCCTTCCTATCAGCAACCTCAACCATAGTTCCTGGGATGCTCCGGGCACAGGGCCCAGCTCCCTCCCCAGGACCCTTACCAGCACGCTACACTTAACAGTTTTCAAATCTTGGGTAGAGATATCTGCTGCTCCCATTTTACAGAGTAAAAAATTGAAGCCCAGAGAGGCAAAGTGACCTGTCCCATTGGGGACTCACATCCTGAACCGTGGCTCCAAATCTTGACCCCTCCGAGGCGCAGTCAGTTCTACGTCTCTTCCCCTCCTGTCCTGCATGGCGCCCCTCCATGCTGTGCCTCTGCAGTCTCTAGGCATAACCAGGCAGAGGACGGCCCAAGACCCCCATGGCTGTCCCTACCCGACTCCAGCCTGCAACAGTCAGAGCAGTAGCGGCTGCAAGTGGGCGCATGCGCTCAGGAAGCGCCTGGCCGGAGAACTCACCCAGGAGCCAGCGAGCATGGAGCACCGAGCGTGGACCGATGTGCTGGAGCAAATGCCAGCTCTGGTGCAGTCTCTCAGAATCTGAGGAGGCAGCAGACGAGGAAACGGAGAAATCTGAGGAGGGGAAGTAACTCCCCACAGCACAGAACTGGTAAGTGGCAAAACGAATCCCGAGAACCTTCCAGCGCCTGTCCCTAACGCTGACTCAGCCCCTACCCAAATACGAGCACGGAGAAATGGATACCATCACCCTGGTAGCCCAGGACAGCTGGGAGGGTTGACTGAGATGGCATTTCAGAAAAGCATGCAGGAATGGCCATTTCTTCTCCTCCCCTACCCCACCCCAGCCCCGCCAGGCCTCTCTGGAGTCTGGGGATCATCCTCTTCCTGCTCTCTGTTAGCACAGGGAGCGATTCCTTGGTTTTCTAAGTAATGCCTGGAACGCCCAGCAAGAAGCTGAGGCCGGGGCCAGCTGGTGACGAGGTAGTTAAGGCAGCTGGATCCCACATGACCACCAGCTTGAAAGACACACTAGGCGCGTTTGTATGGGTGCCCAGAATCCCAAGAGGAGCACCAAGTAGGGATTGCTGCGTGGCCATCCTCCTGGGGGTGATTTCTCTCTCTGTCTTTCTCTGTGTCTCTCCAGTAACCACAAAGAACTTAGAGCATTTTTTTTTTTTTTTTTTTTAAGGAAACTGAGACCCTGGGACCAGCAGATGGTGTCACGGTTGCATTGCTGGACTCCCATAGTCTACCCCTATTCGAGTCCTGGACCCATGACTTAAAACTCATGCCAGGCACGTATGCGTGCGTGCCCAAGATCCCGAGAGGAGAATGGAGGAGAAGGGATCGCAGTGTGGCCATCCCTGGGGGGGTGGTTTCTCACTTTCTGTCTCTCCAGTGAGTATACACACCCTATACCAAAAATCTCTCTTAAAAAAAAAAAAAAAAGGAAAGTGGAAACCCTAAGATTAATTAATGGCTTTGGTGTCTGTGTCTCCAACCCCATGGACCCAGAGACCCATCACCCCAGGAACTAAGGGTGGCTGCTGAGATAGAGGGTGACGTGGGAAGAAAGGCTGAGCCCGAGTTTCCACTCCCCTCCTCAGCTCCGATCTATCCTTAGCTTGGACTAGATCAGAAGGTGGTCAATGGGGCTCTGCCTAGGGGCGAGGACGAGCCTGGACTGGCCCTCCCCATCTCTTGGGCTGGCTATGTAATTCCTCCTCCTCTTCTTACATTTTAGTTTGTTTTGGTTTTTACCATAGGGCATGTGGGCTTTCCAGAGAGAGGGAAGTGAGAAATCATCCCCCGGGGGGATGGCCATGCCACAATCCCTTCTCTGTTGTCCTCTCAGGATTGTGGGCATGCACACACATGCACCCCACACGTTTTTCAAGCCACCGTGTCTGGGACTGAAATCACAAAGTCAGCCATGTAGGATCCAGCCCCTTAACCTCATTGCCACCTGCTGGCCCCTTAAATGAAGTTTTGACTTATGGTATTTTGAACTTATGATGAGTTTATTTGCTATAATCTCATCTTAAATCAAGGGACATCTGTATTTACCGATGTCTCTGCTTAGGTGACGCTCAAGGCACATGCGCATATGAAACCAAGTGCCCACTCCCGAGGCACCTGCACTCTAGAAAGGGGAAGCTAGTTCTAGTTCATGAGTAACTGTTAGAGGTCTGGCAGTGATGAGAACTGTAGAGAAATGTAAAGGAGGGGCAGAGAGCGGGGGCTGTCATCTCAGAGGGCTGAGCATCTGGATCTGCTGGATCCCCCCACCTCCTATCTCTCTTTGGAGAAGCCCATGAAGCCTCGAGTAGACGCCGCCTTGGCCTCGAGCCCCCCTCTGTGCCAGGCCCTGCCTCAGAGGCTCTCAGCAGCTGGCCAGGGTCCGAAGCCAGGAGCCCTGGGGTCAGGCTGCTCAGGACTGCCAGGACTGGGGTCAGAGCATCCTGAGCGCACCTTCCTCCCTGGGCCCTGGGGAAGCCGTCTGCAGGCGCGGTGAGGGAGCGTGCCTCCCAACAACCCCGAGATCCTGTTGTAGAAGGGAGTACGCTGGGCCCAGAGAGGGCAAGGGCTTGCCTGGGGCACGCAGAGGGCCAGCTCCTTAGAGACCAGCTCTGCCGCAACACTCAGCCATTGAGTGTCACACACCAGAGGAGCAGGAAGCCTGTGCCCTCGGTCAGCACCTGGTAAAGGAGTGTGAGGTCTCCTCCATCGGGTAGCTCCAGCCTGCCTCGTCCTCTCAGCTCTGACAGGCCAGTTCTCATACTCCAAGCTCCAAGAGGCTTACAGCATTCTCCTCTAGCCCAAGCTCCGGAGAGTGCTGGTTAACTCTGTCTCGACTTGCTATGTGACTTGAAGCAGCTCCTATCCCTCTCTGAACCTCAGCTCCCTTATCTGTCGAGAGGAAGAATTGAGGCACCTACATCTCACGGGTGTCACGAAGAATGAGCAAGACATTGGCAAGAAGGCAGTTTGCAAACTTTCAGGCACCACCTGGGTGACGGGGCTGTACACGCTCATCTGAGAACCAGCCTGGCACACCTGTGGGCCCGGAGGCCGTTCCAGAGCAGGCCCTCGACCCTTGATGGGAAATAAGTGGTAATTCCTCTGAACCAGCTCTTCAGAAAGACAAAGCCACTTTTTCTCCCAATCAGCGGCAGCAGCTGACAGGAAGGGCCCTCCTCTGTCCTCACGGTGAGAAGATGAAGAGGGAGAGACGGGAAAGGGACAGGCTGGCAGGCCTGGAGGGCTTGTTCCGGGAGGCAAAGGGCGTATCCCCAAGGGAACTGTGGGAACCACCCACCCTTACCCCAGGCCTCGGGCTGGGTGCAGACGCAGACGGTAACTGTACGTGTCTGTGTGCCACACACACGTCCGCCTGGGATCTTGCCAGTCACATGCGGGCCTGCCCCGGAAGACACAGTGTCCTCCCACGTGCACATGTGTGTGGAATGACCCCAAGCGTCATGTGTGTCCATGTGAGAGGCTGGGAGTATGCGCATGTTCACATATGTTGTCTGCCTGTGCCCGCTCCTGAGGAGTCCTGCCAACTTCAGGCCGTGGGCCTTGTTCTCCCAGGTGTGTTGATCTGAGCCACAATCCCAAACTGGCCCAGATGCCTTGGGAGGTTGGTGGGGTTACCAGGCACTGTGGGCTCTCAATTTTCCCAGGAACAAAAGCAGTTGCATAAAAGGAGGAGGAACCCTTAGGGGATTAGCCAAGGCTCAGGGCTCAGGCTCCCCCAGTTCAGGCTGGAGTGTAGACTCCTCCCAGGGATGGGAGTAGGAGTGCGGGGTGCCCATGGCTAAGAACCCATCTCTCGGGGTCCTTAACCCCTCCATCGCCTGTGGTCGCTGACCCTCCACAGCCACCCTCCTGCCCTCAGTGGCCGCCAGGAACCATCTCGCTCCTGTACAGTAAGTCGGACACTCTCCGGAC
This sequence comes from Tupaia belangeri chinensis, assembly GCF_000334495.1. Lineage (NCBI taxonomy): Eukaryota > Metazoa > Chordata > Mammalia > Scandentia > Tupaiidae > Tupaia > Tupaia belangeri. Next base: position 2,564,772 of record NW_006159505.1, on the reverse strand, counting down.
CATCTGCATGTCCGTGTTGGGTAATTCTCACCACCAGCTGACCAGGGTGGGCTTAGACCCAGGCCCCAGGCCCAGGCAACTGCTGCTAGCTCAGTCTTAGGGTTCCCCTCCTTGCCTGTGCTGGGCTCACCGTTCCCTGGGTGGTCTCTCTCGCATACCTGAACCTCAGTTTCCCCAGCTATTCCTGCCCCCATGAGTCAGGGCTGAGAAGGGTTTCTGCAGCCAGCGATGAGCCACTAGCAGGTGGGAATGGTTTTGTGTGCACCCCAGGCATTCAAGGCCACTGCCTGTGGGCCCCTCACTGCCCCCAGGAGTCAGGAGGGAAAACACGACCCAAATCCTTTGTCTGAAACAGACCACCGTCTCCAGTCTGCAGATGTGGGCCCTTGTGATTCAGATCAGCTCCTAAAAGGGGCTGAGTTGGCCCACTTCAGACTTGCAGGCAGCATGCCAGTGGCCTCTCCAGGCAGGGGCAGCCTGGGTCCCTTGCTGAGTTTTGGCTTTCCTTCTCAGCACCCTGAACACCTCGCCCTGTCCAGGGTCTGGGGTCTGCTGTTTGCCATTGTCAGAAAGCACCCAGGGACCACAGAGACCTGGCAGAGGAGGAAGGAGCACGTGCAATGGGTAGAACCCCACATCGGTGCCTGCACTGCACACCCAGACCCCCACACAGCTCCATGTAACTCACACAGGCCCACGTGTGTGCACATGCCTGAGCACCTGCCACACTAGGGCACACTGCCCACAGCATGCACACAGGCACCACGTGTGTGTGCACCACATTCGGCCCAGCGGGACCAGGGAGCTCTAACACATCTCAGCCGCAGGTTGCATGTGAACAACTGTCAGAACCAGGAAAGATGGGGGAAGAGACACGTCCTCAGACACCCAGGCCCTTCCTCTGCTCTCCCAGAGAGGTTGAGAGGTTTTCCTGGCTCACTTTCTCCCCTGGCCAGAATACTGAAAGCAGGCAAAGGTCTTTTGGGAGTGTGGACCCTGACTTGCCCGGCCAGCCACGAGTTCTTTTTGTCACTGGCTCCAAGTGAGGCTTCAGGCTAATCACTCTGGATTTTGGAGTTCAAAGGGGATGGGGGAGTTTTAGAGGAAATGGTCCAGGACTGGAGAAGCCCTTGCTTCACTAGGTTTTTGGTCTATTCCTTCAGATAATTTTTGTATGGTTGTGGTGGTTAAGGTGGACACTCCCATGTGGCCGACAACAGTAGGATTCCTGGGCATGGTGGCTTGCTTTTTCACTTTCCCTCTCTCTCTGTGTCTCTCTCTCTCATCAAATTAAAAAATAAAGTGAATAAATAAATAAAATTAAAATAGATCATTCTTTTAAAAAAGAGAGAGAGAGAGAGTTTTGCTGTAAGGCACATGTGCTCGCCAGAGAGACAGAGAAAGACAGAAAGCAAGAGGTCATTCCCTAGGGGGAATGGCCACACCATAGTCTCTTCTCCATTCTCCTCTAGAGATCTTAGGCACACACACCCAGTGTGAGTTTCAAGCCACCAGGTCTGGGACTCGAACTATAGTCCCCCATGTGGGAGTCCAGTGACGTAACCATTACACCATCTGCTGGTCCCCTTTGGTCCATATTAATTGAGCTCTTCAGACTGTTGGTGACCCACTGGGGAACAGAGAATCATGGCTCTTGTCCTCAGCTCAGCTCAGAGTCCTGTCTACCTAGAGCTTCAAGGTGGGGGTCAGGGGCCAGCAGATGGCATAGTGGTTATGTCGTTGGACTCCCACATGGCTGACTGCAGCTCAAGTCCTGGACCCAGTGGCTTCAAACTCAAGTCAGTTGCATGTGCATGTGTGCTCATGCCCAAGATCCTGGGAAGAGAACAGAGGAGAAAGGATCGCACAGAGAAGCTCTGACCTAGAGCATTCCACACAGAGCCAGCCTCTTCTCCTACCAGTCCTCAAAGATGGCTAAGGCCCCTTTAGGCTAACTGTGCTGACAAACACACAGTGTTACCATGGGCTGGGATCTATCCTTGACACTTACACTATTAATATATTTAATTCTCACATGCATGTAAGGGAAGTGTCCTCGTTATCCCCATATTACAGATGGGGACAGGAGGTCCTCACTGAGCGGTTGCTTAACCAGTTGCCCAAGGTCACAGAGGCAGGAGTTGAACACAACGCCTTGAACCAATATACTGCCCCATTCAACAGCAGTGTCTCCGTGCCTGGTCCCGAGTCAGAGTGGCTCCACAGGCCGTGGAGAAGGGTGGGAAATCCACAGAGCCAGTGGGCTTCCTCAAAGAATCCAGGAAACACAGGCTTACTCATGGATTGCTTTAGAATTTACAACTCGGGCCAGCAGGTGGCAGAGGTTAAGGCTGAATACCACATGGCTGACTGTGGTTTGAGTCTCAGACCCTGTGGCTTGAAAAATCACACCAGGCATGTGTGTGAACCCAAAATCCCCAAGAGAGAATGGAGGAGAAAAAACTATGGTGTGTCCATCGCCCCAGGGAGTCAAATATTTCTGTGTGCTCTAGTGTGGCAGGCACTCAGTCAAACTGCGGAGCCAAACATTTCTGTCCCCAAGCCACCCTCCAGCTGCTCTGAGCGCCTCCACTGCCCCGATGAGGGCCCAGCTTCTCTGCCATCCATCCTGGGGGCAGTGGCTATCTCACCAGAGACCTTCCTTCTCACCAGGCTGCCATGCAGGGAGGGGCGTCTCCCGGGGGCACTCGGAAGACCCTACTGCAGGGGCTTCCGTCCATCTCCCCTGGCAGGTTATGAGCTTGGAAGTGACAGGCTGCCAAGCTGGGTCAGGATCCTTGACCATGCGAGCTGGAATCAGGGTTTGTTTACGGTTGGAGTGGAGAGAGTTGGAGTTTGGATTACAGACTTCTAGAATGGTTGAATAATTATAGACTCTTAAAGCTAGGGGTGTGGAATTAAAGGGAACTGGGGCCTGAAGTGACACGACATCACACTCTGGTCGCTGACTACGGAGAAGACAGCTGGCCTCTCCCTCAGTGAGGCAGGGCCAGGCTCCCCCTGCCCAGCAGAGCTCTATCCTCCAGACCCTGTGGAGCAACTCTCAGGCCTCCAGAGCAGAAGCACTTCCTGCTTGGGGACAGTGGGAGAGTGGGGACAGTAATGTGCCTCTGGCTTTACCCAAGCCTCCCACTGGCCCATCGTAGCACCCCGCCACCACGGGGGATATATTTAGGTGCCCTCCCCGAATATGTTTCCATAGCTCCCGACACTGCCTTTTATGTCCCCTCGTCCTCCAAGGCCTCCGGGCACCTTCTCTAAACTGACCCGATGAGGTCACCAGAACAAGGGCTCTCGTTCTGCCAACACAAACATTTTAGCCCAGAAACAAAGCCCAGCCTGGGGGTCTCCTGGTGCACTACCACCTGCAGCTCAACCCTCCGCCAGCTCTCACGGTCTGTCCAAGCACAGGGACCACACCTCCCCAGCCTGCTCTTCCTGACCGTCCTCTTCCGGCAGAGGGCAGTCCAGGCCCGGCCTCGGCCAGTCCCCACACACTCCACACCCCACCACATGCACAGGCCAGCAGTTTTCTATTCCTCCAGGTCTGTCAGGACAGAGCGGCCTCCATCCTGGCCCAGGCTGGCCCTATTCTTCCCCTCATCCTCTCCTTTCTCCCATGTTCCCCCCAGGCCTGGTCTGAGACTGGCACCTGCCCATCTCAGACAGCATCTTCCCAGGAATCAGGTGGTCACTGAGAATTCAGAAGGAACACAGTGTGAGGGCGGGAATACATGCCCCAGATATCCTCAGGTGGGGGTTCTCGGATTCCCACTCACTAGGATCATGGGCTCTGTGAGGACCCTGGTAGGGGGTCGGCAGGGGGCCGCTCCGTCATGATCATCATGGTTTTGTCCCCAGCAGTTAAGAGTTTCCATGTGCTGGGAACCAGCAGTTGACGTAATGGCTATGTCGCTGGACTCCCACGTAGTCGACCGCGGTTCGAGTCCTGGACCTGGTGGCTTAAAACTCATGCCGAACGTGTGTGCGTGCGTGCCCAAGATCCCGAGAGAAGAATGGAGAAGAGTTTGAGGCATGGCCGTCCCCTCTGGGGGGTGATTTCTCGCTTTCTGTCTCTATGTCTCTCTCTGTCTGTCTGTCTGTCTGGCGAGCGCATGTGCCCTATAGCAAAAAAAAAAAAAAAAAAAAAAAAAAAAGAGTTTCCATGTGCCAGACACTGTGCCAAGCACTTTATATTCAAGAACCTGATCAGTCTTCACCAAGCCGGCCGATGAGGCAAACGTAATAGTAGGAACATCCCCGTTTCACAAAGGAGGACACTGAGGCTCAAAGAGGCTCAGACCACAGTCCTGCAGGTAAAGAGCCGGAGCTGGATTTAAACTGGCCTGATGACACAGACACCTAGACGGTCCTTGGCAGTGGTCTGCTATGAGAATGCCCTTCTCTATGGCCGCCTGGGGTCCTGCAGCCTCCTGCCCAGTGATGAGGCGGGGAGAGCCTCGTAGATGGCCAGGCATCCTCTGAAGCCCCGTTCCCCGCCCTGCACTAGAAACGACAGACACGAGGCTCACAGCCATTGTGCACTGCAGTCCTACCACACGGCCGTGCTCCCAGGGAGAACAAGAACTTGCATCTCCCTCAGGGACAGGCAGGGGATTCCTGCCCCAAGGTACTGGAGGATTGCTGCCAAAGATGAACCAGGCGTGTCGCCAAGCCCGAGTCAAGTCACTGGTGGTCCTTCATCAGAAGAGTATTTTCGCATGAAAACAAATGCAGACATATTAGAAAGGAATGCAAATCCACAGGAATTTGGAAGATTAAAAAAGAAAAAGGACCAGTCCGTGAACAGCAGTAAAATGCAACGTGTGAGGCAGCCTCTGTGGGAAAGCTCCCAGTTCAAATCCAGAGACCTCCCTGCATAGCTGGGGTACACGCTCTCAGGTGATCCTGGGCTGGCTGCAGGCGAGGTGGTGGGCGGGGACAGAAGCACCAAGACCCTGTTAGGGGCTCTCCTTCTCTCACCAAGACCCTGTTAGGGGCTCTCCTTCTCTCACTCATGGAGAAAATGAAGAAAGAAACTTCTGAGGCATTTCTCAAAAACGTGCACGTGTGTGTGTGTGTGTGTGTGTGTGTGTGCGCGCGCGCACGCTAGGAAGAGAGGGGAGAATACAAGAGCCAGCGTGGGACCTGTTGTACTTCCTCCACCCAGATCCGGGTGAGCCTTCACTCTCCCAAGCCCCGGGTGCTGGGTGGAAACCTCCTGCCCCTCTGTCTGTCCTAAGGGCAGCCTGGGGGCTCCCCGCCTTCCCATTACAGAAAGCTCACAACTGCTGGGCACACAGTACACCCTCATGCCTTGGCTCCCGCCACAGCGCACACATGTGGAAGCCCTGGCACGGCCCCCCCACCCGGCTGTGGGTAGGGACCACACACACTTCTTGCAGGCAGACAAACACCATGATCCTGGGGCATGCTTGGCCCATTGTGCTCACGTTGCCTGCTCTCCACACAGGACCCCATTGCTCAGGGGACCCACTTACACGCCGTCTACACCACTCCATACATTAGTACCTCCTAATCCCACCCAGGCCGCCCTACGAGCTGCAGTGGGCGTGCCTGTCCCCAGTTCCCAGAGCGCCCGGCACGCCTGTCCGTCGGTCCCGCCCGCGCAGCACGTCCTCACCTTTTTTGAGCAGCACCAGCCGGTGGCGGGGCGTCGATTGTCCGGGCCCTGGGAGGCGAACCTCCAACCCAGGGACTCGGGTAGGTAGCGCTTGCAGCTTCAGCCCCGTGTGCCTGGCTCTCTGCGCGGGGAGAGAAAGTGGCAGGGAGGGGCGGTGACCGCGCGCCCTCAGCACCCCGCGCTGGAGTCCCGCCCAGCCGGCGCTGGGCTGGGTCGCCCGTCCCCGGGACGGTGGAGAGGTGACGGAGGCTGGAAGAAAGAGTCCGCAGGCTTTAGAGGATGCCTCCAGAGCTGGGACCCAGGCGGCTGGGCTACAGTCCAGACTCTCTCAGGGCTCCTGCCCTCCCCTGGCCAGTTTCCTTCTGTATTGGTGTGTGTGTGTGTGTGTGTGTGTGTGTGTGTGGGTGTGGGTGTGTTTTGCGGGGGAGGGGGAGGCATTGCTTAGTGATTTCTCCCACCTTTCCAGCTCTGATTTCTATAATTCTGGGATGGTAGGGGACGGAGGGGCACCTACTATGTGTGGAGGAAGTAGTAAGCACTGTGCATTACCTCATTTAATCCTCATTGCAGTTCCTCGGGTATTATCACCTCCATTTTACAGGTGGGGAGACCGGGCGCAGAGAGATAAGTGTTTTGCCCAAGGTCACACAGCCGGTCTGGGCGGGCCTGAGATCTGAAGCCAGGCGGTCCGACTTGAGCTGAGTGCCCCTGATCCTCGTAGCAGTCCCAGAAGCGTGGTGCTACCAGTCCACTTTACAGATTAGGAAACTGAGGCTCCCTGTCCCCCTCCTAGGGGGACATCACATTAAAGATGGAGGTGAGAACAGCGGCAGTGCTAGGGACTGTGAGTGCCAGGGTGGTGCACAGGGCAGCGCCGGCTCACGTTGGTGCTTTGCAACGCAAACATCTTTGTGACTGTCACTCTTCTCCCCTCTCCTCTTCCCTTTCATCTCCTAAAATCTAAATGGTGGGTAGAGAATTGTATGTTCATCGCCTCTGAAACTCCCCCTGCCTGCAGTCCCCAGAGTCAAGCCACCTTCTCTTCTCAGCTCCCGTTGCCGCTTTTTCTCCCAGCTACGGAGTTCCTACCATATGCCAGGTTTTGAGTATCTGAAAACAAGACAAACCAGACAGCACTGGCCTCGTGGAGTTTAGAATCTAGCAGAGAACACAGAAGTTAAGCAAATAGTGACTAAATTAATGCGCAATGACACATAGTGTTAAGTGGTAAGAAGGAAAAGTGAAGGACTGGGTGAGAGATTATAATGGAGAAGAGCGCATCTCATTTACACTGGGCAATCTGGGAAGACTTCCCAGAGGAAGTGACCTTGAAGCTGAAACCAGAAGTAAAAGCTGGACCCAGGCAAGTGAAGGAAAGGAGAAGAGGATCCTAGCCAGAGAAACAGCACAGAGACCCGAGATGGGAGAGGTCTTTGCTTCACTCTGCAGTCCTCTGTCCATTAATCTAGTCTGCACCAGAGCACCTGCAAGCTGACCCTGCCAAGAAGCCAGTGGTGTCCAGGCCTATGAAGTAATGCACATGACTCCGGATACTTTCAATCATTGCCCCTTGGGGAAGCCCATGTAGCCTAGTGGTTAAGGGAATTGGATCCCACCTGACCAACTGCAGTTCAAATCCCAGGCCTGTGGCTTGAAAAGCTTGCCTAGCATGTGTGCATGCCCAAGATCCTACAGGATGGAGAAATGGAGGAGGTTTGACTGTGCCCCATGAGGGGGTGGTTTCTCCTTCTTTCTTTCCCTGTCTGTCTCTGGCAAGCACACACACCCTCTGGCAATTAAAAACTAAATATATAAAAATAATCACTGCCCTCGTGACCGGGTTCTCACTTTTCCCAGCTTCCTACCCAGACAGCTCTGTCTCTATCTTCCCCAGGGCTTGGTCCCACTCTCTTCTTTCTCTCTGCATATTCTCCCTGAGGGAGCGCACCCCCTCCCCTTACACTACCCCTGTAAGCTGGAGCCCCCCAGTCCCCACCTCCGGTCCAGCCTTTTTCCTGTGCCCAGACACGCTGCTTTCTGGACATGGCCCTTTGAAGACCGCAGTGTCTCATTCCCTACAATAATTCCCCCATGGCCATGTCTCTGATGACACTGTCTGCTCTGTGACCTTACCTGGGAGCTATGGCACTCAGAGAGATGTCAGCCCCTCCTTGAGGATCCCATCACAGCTGTTATCCCAAAAACGTTTATTAAATTCCTTATCCATCCACGTGCCAGGAGTGGAGAACGATTTCTTAAAACAATGACGATAACAAAGAAAAAATCATAAAGGAAAATATTAAGAAACGTGGGTACAACAAAGTTCTCTTCATCCAAAACACTAAACAAGGGCCAGCCCCATAGCATAGCGGTTAAGCGTTATTGTGCATCGGGAGCTGGATTCTCCCAGCCCCAGTGGCTTGAAAACACTCCAGGTGGGACCAGCAGTTGGCGTAATGGCTATGTTGCTGGACTCCCATGTAGCTGACCACAGTTCGAGTCCCAGATCTGGTGGCTTAAACTCACACCAGGTGTGTGTGCGTGCATGCCAAAGATCCCAAGAGGAGAAGGGATTGTGGCGTGGCCATCCCGCTGGGGGTGATTTCTCGCTTTTTGTCTCTTTCTCTCTGTCTTTCTGGCAAGTGCATGTGCCTTACAGCTAAAGCCTCTCCAAAAAAAAGAAAAAGAAAAGAAAAGAAAACACTCCAGGCACATGTGCCTGTGTGCTCAAAATTTTAACGAAACGGAGACATGAAGGGGAGGAGATTGTGGCATGACCATGACCTTTTGGGGGAGAACAGTGCTTTCCCCCTCTGTCTGTTTATATCTCTCTCTGGTGAGCACATGCATCCTCTAGCAATTAAAACAAACGGAAGAGCCTTGTGTAACTAATAGATTTTGTATTGGGGAACTCCTTTTACAGCATTGGTACAATTATCAGTTAGTACAGCCATTATAGAAAACAGCATGGAGCCGCCATGAAAACTAAAAATAGAACTGTCATATAATCCAGCAACCCGACTGCTAAGCACATGCAAAGGACAGGAAATCAATATGTCCTAAAGATAATTGCACCCCAGTGTTCATTACAGCACCACTCACAGTCACCGAGAGCTGGAATCAGCTGAAGTGCCCATCGGTAGATGCATGGATGAGGAAAATGTAGTTAATGCGCCCAGTGGTGCACCGTGCGGCCATTAAAAAGAATGACGTCTTGTCATTTGAGGTTAAAATGGGTGAGCCTGGAAGACTTCATGGTAAGTGAAATAAGCCAGGCTCAGAAGGAGAAATGCCAAATGTTTTCACTTGTATGTGGGAAAAAAAAAAAAAAAAAAAAAAAAGACCTCACAGAAATAGAAAGTTAAAGATTGATTACTATGGGTTGAGAAGAATGGGGGAGGATGGATAGACAGAGGGATGTTGATTAATAGGGAAAAAACTACAGAGATAAGAGAGATAAACTACAGCGCTATGAAATACAGAAAAGGGGTATAGTTTAACATTCTACGGTAATCTCAGAGTCACTTAAAAAGGGGATTGTGAATTTCCTCAGCATAAAGAAATGACAATGGTTGAGATGACAGAGAAATTACCCTGATTTAATAATTATGTATTGTATTCTTGGACAGAAAAATCACACAGTATCACGAATGTGTATAATTATTGTATGTCCGATATATATACATATATAAAATATACACGCATTTTTGAAATAAGTAAAAACTAGATATCGTGTCAGACAGTGCATCGTTATACTATGCAGAAATCCTTAGTAATTAATAGTTTTAAAGAATTGTAATGATATTTGGTAAAAGTTAGTTGGGGTTTTTGGATGGGCTGGGAACATATTTTTCCTTGTTAAAATTCTTTTTTTTTTTTTGTAGAGATTTTTGCTATAGTGCGTGTGCTCTTTCCAGAGACAGAGAAATAGAAAGTGGGAAATTACCCCTCAGGGGGCATGGCCCCGAGTAATTCCCTCTCCTCCATTCTCCTATCAGGATTTTGGGCATGCACACACACACGCACACCTGGAGTGAGTTTTAAGCCACCAGGCCTGGGACTCAAACATGGTTGACTACGTGTGAGTCCAGTGACATAAATTACACCACCTATCTGTTGGTGCCTCCTTGTTAAAATTCTAAAATATGAGCCTTCACTGTTCACGATTTTGCTATCAGGTGTGCATGAAAGTCTAATAATAAGGGGTGATTGTATTCATATAATGGAATAATATACAGCAGAGAAAAATAATGGATGAGGACAGCTCACAACAAGAAGGCTAAAATCACACAAGCATAATGTAACTGAAAAGGAAATATATAGAAGGATGTGCACTGTATGATATATGCACATAAAGTCTGAAAACATGCAAAATAACACTACACTCATGGAGAAAGTATACAAACACGTGAACAGGCACAAGCCACAGGGTAGAGGTCACCTGTGAAGGAAAGCAGGGGTGAGAGACTGTATGGGACACACAATCCCTTCTGGTTTTCTCTCGATTCCCCAACTCCTCTGCCTGCTCTGTACAGGCAGGAGGACAGCCAGAGTCAGCCCAAAGAAGGGAGTGGGGGCATCTCTCCTTAAGAGCCTTCTCTGGCCTCCTTTCCCCCACACAGGGCCAAGGGCCTCCCTGGTCTCCCAAGTGCCCAGTGTGGGCCTCTGTTCCTCACTGAGCACCTAGCCTCATGCTCTCGCTCCACCTCTCTCCCCCACTAGCCAAGGAATATTTCTAGTGCAGGCACTGGGCCTGTTGCTCCCCAGCTTATTTTCTCCACACTCCGCACAGCGCTCTGTAAATACCTAAGCGATTTTAGAATTTGTTGGGGATTTAGAGTCACCATCCTCATTCCTTTTTTTTTTTTTTTTTTTCTGGCGTCTACTCTGTGCAAGGCATGGTGGGTGCCAGAATGAAATGTTCGTGACTGATGCCCTCTAGAAGCGCCCATCACGGAGGGAGACTAGACCCGGACATGTCAGGAATTGAGACAGAGGCACGCACTGAGGCATAGGAGCCCGGAGGGGTGCTTGGCCCAGCTGTGGGGTGGTCATGGCACACGTGTGTCTGAGGCCGAGCGTTGAGGAATGACTAGAGCTGTCTGGGTAAAGCAGGGGGACAATGTCTCTGGGAAAGGGACAGGCAGCCTGTGAAGACCTGGAGAAGGGGCTGAATGTGGCAAATTCTGGAAAGCTCATGAGGTTCAGTCCTTCTGCAGAGGCCAGTGGAAGGGAGGAGTGGGCCAAGGGAAGGCTGAAGACAGGGCAGGGACCAGGTCTTGCTGGGAAAGAATGCCAGGCTTGGTCCGTCCTGAAGGCCATGAGAGCCATGGACGGGTCAAGCAGGGAGGGACATGATCAGAGCTGTGTTTTGGAAAGCTGGCTTGTCCCGGGTACTGTGCACAGAGGAAGAAGATGCAAGTAGTTGATTTCAGAGGTGACCCAGGAAAATGGAGGTCAAGCCAAGGTGGTCAATGAGCAGATGGGCCCTGGAGTCAGGGGCTGGGACGCTCTGGGAGGCTGCATAGAGCACGCAGCAGAGATGTCTCACGGAGGGTGGAGGGTGGGGGGTAGGGACGCTGGAGCGTCTGCCAACTCCAGCTGTCATTGGTTAGAGGTTGATCCTCTGACTTTCTGGCGCTACTGATCAAGGATGCTCCAAAGGTCAGAGAGCGCCCCAGGCAGAGGCTGAGGTTCCCACAGTGATAAGCTGCAGAGCGCAGATGGTGAGGGCTGAGGGTCTCCGGCAGGGGCCACAACATCTGCTACACCTGAGCTCCGGTTCTCCAAAGTAGGCGGAGGTGGGAGCCTACATAGGAGCTGGGAGGGTAGGTGATGGGTTTGGACCTGGTGGCCTTGAATACTCCCCAGCGTTTTCTCTTAGCCTTCCTTGTATGGTCCCCCCACTGCCCCAGTCTTTCCGGGTATGCAGTGTCACTCCAACTCCCATGAACACTGTGCTCCAGACTCGGGAATTGCTCAATCCGATCTGTTTAGCCAAGGGGTTTAGTCTGTGAACTCACATCACAGCAGAGAAATTTGGCAGCTCTTTAATAAAAGCAAATCCTATTACCCAGAGATGACAGTGGGCGGGAGACACAGATGTGGGACTTGCCAGGAAAATGTTTGGTCTCCCACAGTGTGGACGAGGTCGTTTCTACCTTCTTCAGGCCGGAGCCATCAGTTAACGGAAGGAAGAAAAGAGGCCCAGGGAGTGGCCAGAGCGGTATGGGACGAGAGCAGTGTGGTATTATGAGCAAGGGAAGATGGGCTTGGGAGAGGGAGAGAAGGCAGGGAGAGGGCCCACCCACCCTGGCTCCAGGAGAGGTCAAGGAGCCCTCAGTAAAAGTGCACCCAGCAGCCAACTTCCTCTCTCCTCT
>NW_006159505.1:2542832-2552709 GCF_000334495.1 Tupaia belangeri chinensis | reverse complement strand
CCAGCCGCCACCTTCCTCTCTCCTCTTGCCCTCCCCTTTCCTCCTCCGCAGTCCCAGCCTTGGTCCCTGACCTCAGAAACCTTCCCCGTGGGCAGGGGTCCAGCAAGGACTGGCACTGGGGGAACTATGCCTGGCATTTCCAGCAATGCCAGAGACACCCCTGCCCCTGGCATCTGCTGGCCCCCAGCCTCAGTGTGCTTACAGCCTCGCCAGAAGTCGGTGCTGTTGTTTCAGCCCGCCATAGCCCCAGGCCCCGCCCCCGTCCCCTTCTAAAGGCCTAGGAACCCCCACGTGGCGTCTGTGTGCCCCGTCAGTCTAACCCCCACGGCCAGCGTTTGTCCTAAACAGGAGCACCCTTTCCCGAAGCTGTCCTTTTCACACTCCCACCACATGCCAGCTGCCCAGCCAAGTGTGAATCCACAAATTCATGACCCAGGGACTCCTGGCCTGGCAGCGCTTCCTCAGGCTCTGGGTTCCTCTCCTGCCTCTATGCACATTGACGGGAAGCCCCACCTTGCACACCTTCCAGACCTGTGGCGCCAGAGCTGGGCCTGACACAGAAGTCAACACACTCCAGGTGGCATTCCGAGGCGTGTCGTGCCCTGGCAGAGGAGACGATGGTCCACTGAGGCCTGCTGCTCCCCTGCCGGTGGAGCCCGTGACCCCACAGCACTGCCTGCTGGTGCTGGGACCGCAGGGACACCGAGAAGGTAAGAAATCAGCATGTGGAGTGAGAAGCCACCTTAGTGAGAGTCAGACCCGGGATCAGGGGCACGTCTTTCACTTGGCCCCAGCGGACGCCTGTCCCTTTACCACAGACTTACTGAAGATAATATCTGAGATTCAACCAAATATTATCACTTGGCAAAACAGTTCACACTTCATGATGAAGAAAAAGCTGTGTGTGTGTGTTTTAACTTTATTTCAGTTCTTTAAGAAATCAACCAATCCGGGACCAACGGGTGGCGTAGTGATTATGGTGGTGTACTCCTGTGAGGCTATCCGTGGTTTGAGTCCCAGACCCGGTGGCTTAAACTCACGCTGGGCGCGTGTGCGTGCGTGCCCAAGATCCCAAGAGGAGAATAGAGGAGAAGGGACTGTGGTGTGGCCATCCCTCCCACCCCGGGGTGATTTTTTGCTTTCTCTCTCTGTCTGTCTCTCCGAGGGCTCACAAGCCCTGTAGCAAAAAATACTCATAAAAAAAAAAAAATCAGCAAATCAATATGTTAAGATTAGAAATGACCTAAGTGTCTATTCATAGTTACAGAACAAGGAACCTTTCTACACATTGTCATAGAAACACTATCAGGAAATCTTCAGAAGAGAGCTAGGTATAGAAATATGTGTGTATGGCATGCAGCCTTTTGTGTATGAAGAAAAGAGAACCCACAGCATTGTGGGCTCGTATCCGCATACAAGTACCTGGAAAGCTAAAGAAATAACCACTAACCAGGTTAGTTATTCAAGTCAATGGGAGGGAGACTCTTCACTGTTTACCTTTCAATATTTTTTTTTTGTGGGTAAACCAAGTGAGTACATTATTTAGTTAAAAATTAAATGTAAGGGGCCAATAGGTGGCATGGTGGTTAAGGTGCTGGACTCCCGTATGGCTGACCGTGGTTCGAACCTTGGACCTGGTAGCTTGCTTTCTCCAGCACCTTAAACACCACACCACTTGCTGGCTCTCTTTTTTTCTTTTCTTTTCTTTTTTTTTAACTTGCCAGAAGGCTTGTGCACTTGCTGGAGAGAGAGAGAGAAAGAGAGAGAGCACCCTGCAATGAGGCACGGGTATGCCACAATCCCTTCTCCATTTCTCTGTCCCAGCAGGATTTGGGACACACATATGGGCACCCAATATATTTTTCAAGCCACCAGGGTGGGACTCAAACTGTGACCAGCTGTGTGGAATCTGGCTCCCAATAGGCAGCACTGAGCCACCACACTATGGATTACCTTAAATCAGGGTGTCACATTTAGTAAAGATTCTGGTGCCGTCAGAATGTCTCATTGTTGGGGCCAGCAAATGGCGTAGCTGTTCCATTGCTGGACTTCTACATAGCTGACCGCAGTCGAGTCCTGGACCTGGCGGTTTAAAACTCACTCAGGGCACGTATGCCGAAGGGACCAGGAGGAGAATGGAGGAGAAGGTATTGCGTCATGGCCATCCCCCCTGGGGAGTGATTTCTTGCTTTCTGTAGCTATCTCTGGCAAGCGCATGTGCCCTATAGCAAAAATTTTTCTTAAAAAAAAAAAAAAAAAGTCCCCTTGTTGAGAAAATTTGAAAGTTTTCGTAAACTAGGATTGATACAGAGACTTACCACTTTTGAAAAAATCGATTTCTCCCATGAGAAAGAGAGACACAGAAAGAGAGCTGCCAAGTCTCAACACCGTGATCAAATCCCAGCCCCAGCCAGCCCCAGGTCACAGGCACCACACTGTGTGGCATACTCAGGTCGGTCCCGAGGATGTGAACCCAGAGCCTTCTCATCTTGGCCTCAGAGAGGATGGCATTGTTGACCTCTGTACTACCCCTAATTTGCCATTTTTTTTCTAAGCAGTTACACGTGTTAACCTTCTTACGCCTTGTGTAGACCAGTTGATTACCCCCACTTCTCAGAGGGGGCCACCGAGGCTCAGAGAGGTCAATGGTCTCACTAGAAGTTCTCTGGTCTGTAAGGAAAGGAGCTGGTACTGAAGCTTAGGGGCCAGGCACAGGAACAACGGAGAGTGCAGAACCGCCCCTGGGCTGACACAGGGGTCGAGTTCCCCTCGGGCAGAGACAGGCTTCTCTCTTATCTAGTCTCAATTACTGGCCAGTAGGTGTGGGTGTTATCAGACTGCTATACCCATAGTTCCATAATGACCGCCGCCTAGATCTGGCCAGTAGAAATACAATGCGAGGTCCGTGTGCAAATTTAGGTCTTCAAGTAAACACACTAAAAAAGTAGTCATAGGGGACCCGCAGTTGGTGCAATGGTTACGTCGCTGGACTTCCACATGGCTGACCATGGTTTGAGTCCTGAACCTGGCAGCTTGAAACTCACACCAGCACATGTGCATGCATGGCCAAAACCCCAAGAGGAGAAAGAAGGAGAATGAAGGAGATGGGATTGCGGCATGGCCATACCCCTGAGGAGGGGTGTGATTTCTCACTCTCTGTGTCTCTGACTTTCTAGTGAGCACATGTGCCCTATGGCAAAAATCTCTCTCTCAAAAAACAGGAGTCATAAATAAGTAAAATTAACTTTAATATATTTTATTTAATCCAATGTACCAACAATCTTATCATTTCAACATGTAATTAATATAAAAATTGAGATATTTTATAATTCTCTTTTTTGTCCTAAGTCTTCAAAATTATAAGAGTGCGTCTTCCACACTGCACATCTCAGTTCAGACGAGCTGCATTTCAAGCATTTAAGAGCCACTCGTGGGTCACATCAGACAGCTCCATATTGGACAGCCTAGGGCTAGATGCATTGCTTTATCAGGGCTTGCAAACATGGTATTGAATTTCATCATTCCTTCTTCATTCTTCTTTTTTTGGAGAGGTTTTTGCTATAGGATACGTGTGCTCCTCAGAAAGACAGAGAGAGACAGAGAGACAGAAAGCGAGAAATCACCCCCCAGGGGGGATGGCCATGCCACAATCCCTTCTCCTCCATTCTCCTCTCGGGATATTGGGCACGCATGCACACACACCCGGCATGAGTTTGAGCCACCAGGTCTGGGACTCAAACTGCAGTCAACTATGTGGAAGTCCAGCAATGTAGCCATTATGCCATCTGCTGGTCCCCCTTCTTGATTTATTGGCTAGAATTTGTCTATAAAAAATAACTTCAGGGAACCAGCAGTTAGCGTAATGGCTATGTCGCTGGACTCCCACGTAGTCGACCGCGGTTCGCGTCTCGGACCCGGTGGCTTAAATCTCACGGCGGGCGCGTGTGCGTGCATGCCCAAGATCCCAAGAGGAGAAGGGATTGCCGCGTGACCATCCCCCCTGGGGGGTGATTTCTCGCTTTCTGTCTCTATGTCTCTGTCTGTCTGACGAGCGCACGCGCCCTATAGCGAAAACCTCTCCAAAAATAAATAAATAAATAAATAACTTCAGACCAGCAGATGGTGTGGTGGTTAAGATGCTGGATCTCACATAGCTCACTCTGTGGTTTGTGCCCTGGACCTGGTGCTTGAAAAACATGCCAGGCACATGTGTGTGCATGCCCAAGAACCCAAGAGAAGAATGGAGGAGAAGGGGTTGGGATATGGCCATGCCCCTATGGGGGCTGATCTCTCACTTTCCCTCTCTCTCTGGCAAACACATGTGCCCTACAGCAAAAACTTAAAAAAAGAAAAAGAAAAGAACTTTTTTCTCATCAATTATTTGGTTATTCTGAAATATAGTTTGTACAGGAAAGACAGGATAAATGCTAGATTATTTTTTCTCTTAAACCACTTTTTAGAATAATACAATGATAAGCTAGCAACCTACAAAACTCATAAATTTGCTTGTACGTTTGCTTTTAGTATCAGTATAAATTCCTGGATTGAAGCGTGAGGTTTAGACTTGTATTTGTTTCAGGCCTCCTCCTCTCCCCCTCTTCTTCCCCTTTTTTCTCTTTCTTCTTTTAAAGTATCTTTCTTTCTTCTTCAAGGGAGTGAGATGGAAAGATAGATGGCACCCATAACAGGGTCTCGAGTCCACGATCCAGGCCCAGCTTCAGCCAGTCCTGGCTCATAGGTGTGGCACAGCCCAGCATCCTCAGGGAGGTCAAGAACCTGGCACCTTCCCACGTGGGTTAGCCTCACAGAGCAGTCTGTTACCCTCATCCCACCCCATCCAGCCTACCATTAATATTCTTGATTCTCAGAATCCCTATCTTTGGTCGTTAGCGTAATGGCTATGTCGCTGGACTCCCACGTAGTCAACCGCGGTTTGCGTCCTGGACCCGGTGGCTTAAAACTCACGCCGGGCGCGTGTGTGTGCGTGCGTGCCCAAGATCCCGAGAGGAGAATAGAGGAGAAGGGATTGCCGCGTGACCATCCCCCCTGGGGGGTGATTTCTCGCTTTCTGTCTCTATGTCTCTGTCTGTCTGACGAGCGCACGCGCCCTATAGCGAAAACCTCTCCAAAAATAAATAAATAAATAAATAACTTCAGACCAGCAGATGGTGTGGTGGTTAAGATGCTGGATCTCACATAGCTCACTCTGTGGTTTGTGCCCTGGACCTGGTGCTTGAAAAACATGCCAGGCACATGTGTGTGCATGCCCAAGAACCCAAGAGAAGAATGGAGGAGAAGGGGTTGGGATATGGCCATGCCCCTATGGGGGCTGATCTCTCACTTTCCCTCTCTCTCTGGCAAACACATGTGCCCTACAGCAAAAACTTAAAAAAAGAAAAAGAAAAGAACTTTTTTCTCATCAATTATTTGGTTATTCTGAAATATAGTTTGTACAGGAAAGACAGGATAAATGCTAGATTATTTTTTCTCTTAAACCACTTTTTAGAATAATACAATGATAAGCTAGCAACCTACAAAACTCATAAATTTGCTTGTACGTTTGCTTTTAGTATCAGTATAAATTCCTGGATTGAAGCGTGAGGTTTAGACTTGTATTTGTTTCAGGCCTCCTCCTCTCCCCCTCTTCTTCCCCTTTTTTCTCTTTCTTCTTTTAAAGTATCTTTCTTTCTTCTTCAAGGGAGTGAGATGGAAAGATAGATGGCACCCATAACAGGGTCTCGAGTCCACGATCCAGGCCCAGCTTCAGCCAGTCCTGGCTCATAGGTGTGGCACAGCCCAGCATCCTCAGGGAGGTCAAGAACCTGGCACCTTCCCACGTGGGTTAGCCTCACAGAGCAGTCTGTTACCCTCATCCCACCCCATCCAGCCTACCATTAATATTCTTGATTCTCAGAATCCCTATCTTTGGTCAGTGGAGCCCTTTCGAGTTGCCTCCTGTGTTTTTCAGATACATTAGTGGTGACAGCTTGCTTTTTCACATGACACGATGCTCCGGACCCCTCTTATCCACTGCGTTTCTTGTCTCAGACCTGGAACTGGCTGTTTGGCCATGAAGCCCTTGTTCCTTCTAATGGAAAATGTACTTAGAGACTATAGTCTGGGTGCGAGAGGTGCACCCCATTACCAGGCCAGCCAATGCTGCCAGGTGTTTTAGAGGTTAGAAATATGAATTACTTTTTATTTTTAAAGAGCAAAAAGATACATCATCAATTCATACCAATGTCTCGAATTCAAATGTCAAGACTATAGGTTTTAAGAACTTCCTTGATTGAAAATCATGGTTTCCTATACAGTAACACAGTTACATCTTTGTTAGAGCTTACTATATGTCGTATTGGGTCGTCAGAAAAGTCATGGAGTATTTTTCTGTCTTTCTATACAAAAACGCATCATGGCTTTTCCGACAACCCTAGTTTCAAATGAGCAAAATCAATCTTATTAAGTCAATATGATTACACATCCTACACCAGATTTCCTTATAGTTCTCTCTGTCCCTACGATATGTCTTCCCTAGGGATATACAGTGAGGCGATTATTAATTCCAGGAAAAACAAAAATTACCCAAGAAGGAAAATGGAATCACAGAGCGCTGTGAGCTGCTGCTGTGAACAATACTTTTGACATCATAGTATGAGTAATATTCTGAATCTTTAACCAAAAGTTGCACTGTGGAGCAGACAGTGGTGCAGCCATAACAGGACTCGGTGAGGCTGCACCGCCATGGCACGGTTGGGGTTTATGTCCTGAGACCTCCCTGGGCACGCCAGGTCCCGTGTACATCCCATGATCCAGACTGGGGGCGGATCATGGCATGAGAACCCCATTGAGGGTGCTTCTCTTGCTCTCTCCTTCATGCAAGAAATACATTAAACTTAGAAAAACTTGCAATGGGAGGATGAGAGAGGGAGGAAAACTGAAGCCTCATCTCTCATAGAAGGTTGAGAGTAGAAAATGTCTAAATGAAAAAGAAAAAAAAAAAACTGGCTTTTAAAACAGTCGCAACTCAAGGCTGACACACAACAGCGCTCCTTTTCTCTGGAGAGGCTGAATGTCCATCTCACTTCCCTGATGTGGGTTTGATGCCCTCTCCTCTCCTGCCTCTCATCCACCTTTCTAACTCCTGAGAGCAGGAACTGGGGGACATGGAAAAGTCTCTTTGGCTGAAGTGGGATTGTGACTTATAACAGATGCTCCATGGGTGGCCCCTTCCCCAGACACCCTGGCTTGGACAACCCCTCCCCTGGTGGCAGGCCCTACAAACAGGCTGGCTCTCTCACCATGCACAGGGGGCGCTCTCTGTCCAGGGACGGGGTGGTGATCAGCTGGCTCCACTGAAGAGATTTGGAAATGGGCCTTGGAGGAGGAGACATTTACCAGGTGGGACTGCCCAGACCGCGGCAGGGCAGCCCTGGAAGGGCAGGTGCCTGGGACAGGCTCTGCAGTGGACTCAGGGCCTGCCCTGCTCCCTGGTCAGCTGCTCTGATTTTTCTGGCAGCCCAGATGTAGGCCCACTTCCTAATCAACTTAATAATAAGCAAATAATCTGGCGTCTGCTCCGCTCTAGCCCATGGCCTTCGAACAAATGGACCCAATTAAAAGGCCATCATATGGGAATTCAGAGGAAGAGGAAGAAGCCATTGATCAAATCAACGCCCAGCTGCCCTGGGACTGGTTGTGACTGGCTGCACCAGACCTTTCCCCCAGTGCCCTGACCTCTCCCAGACACTGCCCTAGACCTGGGACCTTCTGGCCCTCCCAGTCCCATCCTCCACTCTTCCACCTGCTCCCCACACTCACCCGCCATGCAGCTCCTCAGCAACCTCAGCTGGCTCTCAGTTCACTGTCTGCAGAGCTTGTAAAGCCCCGCCGCCCCAACTCCCAGCCCCTATATGTCCCCACCCCCAATCTTCTGCACCAGGAGTCCTGTTGGCATCTGCCTTCAAGACGTACCTGGCAGGCCAGCCCTGAGCCTGTGGTTACGGGAGCCGGATCCCATACGGCCAACCCACAGGTTCTAATCCCAGCCCCAGTCGCTTGAAAAACATGCTGGGTGCATGTTGGTGCGTGTCTAGACTCCCGATGAGATGGAGAAATGGAGGAAAGGGAATTGCAGTGTGGTCATGCCCCACTCAGGGCTCTCTCTCTCTCCTCAATCTCTCACTTTCTCTGGCTAGTGCATGCAAGGGCACTCTGGTTTTAAAAGATGCACCTGCTCTGGTCACACGTCCCTGCCTCCACTGCTGCTACCTGGCCCTGCTGCCCCCGCTGCTCCTGTCCTTGGCCCCCAGTGACCTATTCTCAGCACAGCAGACATACCAACCCTTCTAAACCATAAGATTCGTGTCGTTCATGATGGAGTGTGTGTGTGTGCATAGGAGAGAGAGAGGAGGGTGCCCCTATGTGGTCACACTGCGATCCCCTTCCTCCATTCCAGCCCACCAGGATCCTGGCATGTGTGCACACATGCCCGGTGTATTTGGGGCTAACAGGGCTGGGGGTTAAAACTACAATCAGCACATGGTTTCCAGCTCCACAGTCCCGTAAGTGGCCGAATGCACCACAGAGGCTGAATCTAAAATGTGCGGCAGATGGTGTGTCCTGCTCGGAACCTCTGTGGCTTCCCACCTTGCTCAGTGTCCCCCCCAGATCTCCTTCAATCCTTCGCCTCCTCTTCCCCAACTCCACTCCTCCACACCTGAAGACCTTGTTAGCATCCTCCATTCCTCCTCTCCTCTTGCCCCCACTCCCAATCCACCGTCCGGAATCCATCCCAGCCCCCCTTATAGGGGCAGCAACCAGGCCTCAGGGCCTTTGCACCTCCTGGTCCCTCACTCTGCAAAGCTCTTGTTGACTAATTCCCCCTCCTTTGTCTTCTCCTGAGGCTTCAGAGGACCACCCTGTATAAAATTGCAAGCTCCCTGCCCTCCCGCCCTCCTCTGGCTCTTACTTTCCCACAGCTCTCAGGCCCTCTGACACACCCGTAGTTACATTTTATTATGTCTAGTGCGTAATCTCTCTCCCCTCATTAGCACGGAAGCTCAAGGGCAGCAGCTTTGTCTTTTTCATTCCCAATGATTCTCCAGTCCAGAGAATGGTACTCGCACACTGTAGGCCCTGTTGAACAGTACTGAGCAAATGAATAAATGAATCGCTAACAATAAGATTCCTGCATCAAAGGGCCATTTGTGAGACTCCCATGAAATAATTAATTTGAGGACCAACAGATGGCGTGGAGCCACCTAGACCCCACATAGCCGCCTGTGCAGTTTGAGTCCAGACCCAGCAGCTTGAAAAATATACGAGGTGCATTCGTGTGTGTGCCCAAAATCTCAAGAGAAGAATGGAAGAGAAGGGATTGCGGCACAGCCACCCACCCCCGGGGGTACTTTCTTACTTTCCTTCTCTCTCTTTCTGTCTCAGTCTCCGGCAAGTGCACATGCCCTGTAGCTAAAATAATATAAAATAAATAAAATAAAATAATAATGAAAATGAATTGTTCCGTAATGGGAAAGAATGAACACATAATGAGTACCTACTGGTTCTAGATATTCTGCAAAATGGGTTGCACAGTAATCTTGTTTATTCCTCACTATGAACCTTATTCACTCATTCATTTGTTCAACAAGTAACTTTTGTGTACCTGCTGTGTGTGTGCCAGGCACTGTTCTGGGCACTGAAGATTAAGCAGTGACCAGACACACAGAGATTGGCCAGCCTATGCTGGTGGGAATGGCGGCTGCATCCCATGGCCCAGACCTGGCGGCTTGAAAAACATGCCAGATGCTTGTGTCCACATGCCCCAAATCCAGAAAGGACGGAGAGACAGAGTAAAAGGGATTGTGGCATGGCCATTACC
>NW_006159505.1:2535639-2541739 GCF_000334495.1 Tupaia belangeri chinensis | reverse complement strand
ACAGAGATTGCCCAGCCTATGCTGGTGGGAATGGCGGCTGCATCCCACATGGCCCAGACCTGGCGGCTTGAAAAACATGCCAGATGCTTGTGTCCACATGCCCCAAATCCAGAAAGGACGGAGAGACAGAGTAAAAGGGATTGTGGCATGGCCATTCCCCATGAGGGGTGCTTCCCCACCCCACCCCACCCCCCCCAACCCGGCGAACATATGCACCCTCTGGGGGGGAAAAAGCCAAACAAAGCAAAACAAAACAGCTTTCCTGAACTCTAGGGGCCTTTGTGCTAGCAGGAAGAGACAGAGCGAGTATAATTCGCCTTTTTTTTATGATGAGGAAACTGAGGTGCCAAGGTCATCTGGTTAATGAGCAGCGCAGGGATTCAAGTGCAAGTCCCTCTGCCCCCAGGGATCGTGTGCTTTTCAGGTGTCCTTTGAAGGCACCTGGGATCAGGAGGGGTACAGCATGGGGCTGCGAGGTATGCGGGTGCAGGACGAGGGTGTGAGGATGGTCCAGGAGGTGGACGGAGGCTCCCCTCCCTCTGTGTTTCTCATTTTCACCTAAGGATCCAGTGCGTGGGTCTCTGCTTCCAAATGAGCCGGACACATTTCACCTCCAGACATGCCGGTGGGGTCCGAACCACAGGCATCTCTCGGGCAGTGGGTTCTGCCCTGGCTTCTGCCCAGATGCAACTGCAGGGAGGGCCAGGAGGGCCGGCTGTTCTGGTCATACTTCCCAGGGACCAGATGCAGCATTGGAAGCTGCCCTGTGAGAAAACGGAGGACAGGGGTCTCTGGTGGAATGTGGTCACTGGTGTGGGGCAAGGGAGGAAATTGGGGTGCCCAGCCTGGAAAAGGGACCTGGTTATTCCCTTCTGTGGCTGCCCTGAGCTGGGAAGCAGATGTGCTGTGACCCTAAGGCTGAGCAGGGGCCGACTCTCCCCCAGGAAGAGGGACTGCCAGCAGGGATTGATCTCGGTCCCCTGGGGGTGGGGGGGAGTGGTGGTGGGTGGCGTGGGAGATGGACACTGTGGCCTGCTCAGACACTGTCGCTTACTTGGCAAACCAGGACACGCTGACAAGTCACAGTATAAGAGCTGTGCTCTCTGCTTCCATTCTCAGTTCTACCGCCACCATGGCCTTGGCCCCAGCAGCCTTTTCTTATCACTGCCAGAGGTTCTGAACCTCAACCCTCCTTTTCTGCAGCTGCAGCCAGTTCAGGCCACCAGGGGGCAGCAGTGCTGCACCAACCAACCTGGGACCCTAAGTAGACCAGGCACAGCGAGGGAGGAGCACCAGCCGGGCTGAGAACAACCCGCAAGGCTGAAGTCCTAGACATCCCCTCTCTGCCTTTCTCCACTCACAGAAATTCTGGGGACAAGAAGTGAAAAGGAGAAGAAGATTAGGAGCGGGGAGGAAAAGGAAGGGAGAGCAAGGAGGGAGGGGAGGAGAGGGGTCTTCTCTTCCCTTCCCCTCTCTTCCTGCCATTCCCTAGCCTGTCACTTTCATCTCCCGCCTCTAGCCTGACCTCCCGGCAGCCCTCGAGGTCTGCTCTGACCTCAGAGGGGCTGGCTGCCCACCTGTGACCCTTCTACCTCGAGCATCCCCTAGGTCCTTACCAAGACCGCCTCTTCCCTCACCATCCTTCCTCAAACCCAGATGTGATCACGCAACAAACACATGCACACATATGCACGCACACACACACACATGCACAAGCACATGTGTGGACTTCTGCCGCAGGCTTTTCAGCCCTCCTCGCACCTTATCATTGCTTTGGTCCCAAAGGCTGCTCTAACAATTTAATCCCACAGCCAGAGGGATTCAATATACGGCTGCTGATTTGGAATTTGGCTCCACGACATAAATCAGAGGACACAGGCGTAGAACACCCCACTTTCTAAAGAGACCCGAAACAGGGAACCAGCAGTTAGCGTAATGGCTATGTCGCTGGACTCCCACGTAGTCGACCGCGGTTCGCGTCCTGGACCCGGTGGCTTAAAACTCACGCCGGGCGCGTGTGCGTGCGTGCCCAAGATCCCGAGAGGAGAAGGGAGGAGAAGGGATTGCGGTGTGACCATCCCCTCTGGGGGGTGATTTCTCGCTTTCTGTCTCTATGTCTCTCTCTGTCTGTCTGGCGAGCACACGCGCCCTATAGTGAAAATCTCTCCAAAAAAAAAAAGAGACCCGAAACACTCGTAGCTGGGCACCGTCTAAGAACCCATGCCTAGCTCCCCGCAGCCCCGGCCCGGCCCCACACAGAGCGTGCGCAACCTGGGCTAGAAGAGCTCTCAGCCTCGTGTGGAATCTGGGGGGAGCTTCAACCCCAAGGCCAGGGGAGGAGGTGCTCTAGAAAAATCGTTCAAAGACACGGGATATCGGTCAGAGTCCCAGCAGGGAAGACGTGGCACACTTAGATTAGATATCGGCGACACAGTCTAGTGAAGGGACTTTTCTGCAAAGGTGGGGCTGGCATTTGGAAGGTTCCATGAAGGGGGGGGTGCAATGGCCAGGCTGTCATGGCTAGCAAAGCAGGGACAGCAAGAAAGGGCTGTGGCAGCACCAGCAAGACATGCCACCTCTTTCTCCCCACCCTAGCTCAGCACCCCGAGGAGAGGCACCCGGAAGAGGAGGCTTCCCCGAGCATGGAGGAAGCAGGGGAGTGAGCAGTAAATTAAATAGGGGATTTTGAAATTTTAAACTTCACTGAACTTTATTTGTTACCCAAAAGTGACTCAGAGTTTTGGAGTTTGCCAAATATGCAGTTTCTGAATGGGAAAGGGAAATTACACATCGCCGAGCAGGGAGCGCAGACAGGGGAAGATAAAGCCATTGTTGGCCTCACTGCATTCTCATGCTCGAAGAGGGAGTAGCCGTCCCATTTGACAGTGAAGAAACCGAGTCCGCAGTCTTGGAAACGCTGACGGCTGAACTGGGCCAGGGCCCTGCTCCTACCCTCCTCCTTTCCCCAGGACAGCCACTCGGGAGCCCTGAGTTCCATGCCTGCTGAAGCCACTGTCTTGTCGGTTTGGATGCTATAACAGAATGCCGTCCACCTCACGGCTTATACACAGCAGGCATATATGCCCCATGCTTCTGGAGGCTCAAAGTCCAAGATCAGGGTGCCGGCATGGCTAGGGTCCAGCGTGGGCCTCTTCCAGTTTGCAGACCACCCGCTGACTTCTTGTCACCTGCTCACACGGCGGGAACAGCGTGAGGGAGCTCTCTGGGATCCCTTTTACAATCACCTCTCAGAGGCACCACCTCCTAGCACCATCGCTTGGCAGGTAGGATTTCCACACATGAAGCCGAGGACACCAACATTCAGTCCGTGACCGCCACAGGTCAGAACAGGACTGAATGCAGAGGACATGAGTCAAGCCCAGGCCCCTGCCCTGAACTCCTGGGCAGAACCTAATGTGCAACCTCGCCCGCCCATGCCACCCAGGTTTCTCCCCAGGCCTTCAGAGGTGAGCTCTCCACGCAAGGAGGCGCAAACCAGACCTATCAGAGGTGCCCAAGGCAGCAGGGCAGCCAGAGAACTGTGACTTCTGTGTGACACTGGGCAAGGTGCAGCCTTCTCGGAGCCTCCACTTAAGCGAAGCAGTCTGAGGTCCCTGACAGGAGGGGAAACTGATTCCAAATGATGGTGTCTCCCAGGTTCTCAGGTGCTGTGTTGCAACAGCCTCCTGGAGTGCTCAGCCCCAGGAAACCATGTCAGAGTGGGGAGGTGAGGAGCAGGGCGAGGAGGCCTGGTGGGTAGGGGCAGGGCATATCTGGGGGAGGCAGATCCCCCCATGCCGCTGCTAGACAATGGTCCAAGGGAGTCATTGTGCTGGGAATGGAAACTCCTTTTCTGACTCCATCTGCAAGGGCTGAAAATAGTCTAGGCTCAGGGTGGGGACAGGGCTTGGGGCCGATGAGTGACCAGCCCTGCCTGGTCCATTGTTCCTGGCAGGGACAAGGCTGAGACTGGACACTTGGCTGAGCTGGAGGCAGGACAGGGGCAAGCCCAGGAAGCCCCTCCTGGAGGAAGAGGGACTGAGGAGAGCCAAATCCCAGCAAAGATGGGAAACGGCAGCCAGAGAGGTGGGTGTAGTTCACCCAAGTCAGACAGGGCTTCCGGGCGGAGGAGGGCGAGAGTCCGACTCAGGGCTCAGTTCCCAGCCTCCTCTCAGCCCCCAAACACACTCTCACGTCTAGCCCAGTCACTCCTGCCCGACGTCCACCCTCCATCCCACGGGAGGCAGGCTATCAGACATTGTACCCACGGCCCTGTGTGATGGCGGTCCAGTCACTCGATGCCAGGGAGACTCGCTGTCCCCCACTCTGTCCTCAGAGCCCCCTGGGGAGCAGCCGTGAGCTGTGCCTTTGGTGAAGATGCGGGCAGCTGATGGCTCAGCTGAGAACTGGACAGGGGACCCGAGGTCTCCAGGCTCCAGGGGACAGCCCAGAGAAGGCAGGCAGATGGCCTCAGGTCACACAGCAGAGGCTACCTACCCCTCGTTGCCTGTTCTTGGCTGAATGAAGGTGGGATGAATGCCCAGTATGGTGGGCATCCCCGTCAGAGAGAAATGGCCAAGCTTGCTGCCATGGCGGGGGGGCGCTCTCGAGCTGAAAGGGACTGACTCCCAAAGCACCCTACTCGTCCTCTTCCTCCTCCCACTGTCCCCTCTCCCTGCTGTCCTCCCACAGTGGGTACTGGGCAGGGTTCTGTTAATGCACACAGGCCCCCGTGCCTGAAAGCCACCCAGTGCCAGGCAGGGCAGAGGGGTCCCACCCCTAACCTGGAGATGGACCCGCTTCCCACTTCCCACAGCTGGAGAAGCCTTGGCCACGGGAGCTGTTGCTCATTGGCCAGGCGTTCGCTCCAGTGTGGCTACATAGGGGATTATGGCAGCTGTGTGTGGAGGGGGCCCTGACTGGCTCACGTCAGGGTCCCTAGCACCGTGCCCGGCATGGAAATGCTCACCTCCTGCCAGGTGACTAATGGGTGGGTGGGTGGGCATGACCTCAGGGAAGCCTGATGCACTCCGCAGGTGACAGGGTCTCATCTTAGACATGAGAAAACCGAGGGCTGCAAGACAAGCAGCCTGCCCCAGGTGCCACAGCTGGAAAGTGGGGCCAATATCCAGCCAAGGTGGTCTGGGTGTGCAGTTTGTACCCTTAACCCTCTCTCGTCTTTTTTTTTTTTTTTTGCAATTACTTATTTAATTTTTTTTCTCTTTAATTTACTATATTGTACTTACGCTCATCAGAGAGAGACAGAGAGAAGGAAAGTAAGAAAGCAAGTCACCACATCCAGGACTCGAACCACCATTGGCTATGTGAGAGTTCAGCGCCTTAATCACCATGCCATCTGCTGGCCCCAACCCTCTCTCATCTTAACCCATGGGAAGGGTCCCTTATACATTCTCCAGCCCTTCAGGGATTGCAAGTGGCCTGGGATCCAGAAAGGGCATTATTCTGGGCATTGGAGAACGTGACTCCAATGCACCTCAGCACCTGCTCCGTAGCCTGAGCAAGCCCTCACTTCACTCCTGTCTCGTCTCCTCACCTGCTAACTGCGGACAGAGCCCCTTCGCAGGGATGCTGTGAAGACCAAATGATACAGTGTATGTGAGAGTGTCTGCCGGGTGCCTGGGACATCTGGGTACCTGGAACACGGGTCAGCACGTGAGTTCTCTCCCCACACGCCTGATTCTAAATACATGAGCCCAAATCGGCCATGACGAGGCCAGCATAGGGGCCGCTTTGGTGGCCTGACCTGGGCCAGAATGGAGCAACTATGCTGGGGGAATGGATCAGCCCTGTGGCCTAGTGAGTAAGGGACAGGATCCCACATGGCTGATAGTGGTTCAAATCCCTGCCCTGGAGACTTGAAAAACATGCTGGGCATGTATGTGTGTGTGCCCAAAATCCCGACAGGATGGAGAAACGGAGAAAGGATTGTGACAATCACGCCCCAGTGGGGGGTTCTTTTCCTTCTCTGTCCCTCTCTGGCGAACACATGTGCCCTCTGGAAATTAAAACAAGAACAAAAACTAGGCTGGGAGAGCCCGATGTCAGGGTCTTTCTTGTCCCTAGACAGTGAGGGCAGGAA
>NW_006159505.1:2518631-2535610 GCF_000334495.1 Tupaia belangeri chinensis | reverse complement strand
GACCCCTGCTCCTTCCTGGGCCCTGGGACACATGCCAGCCACAGCAGAGACCCTCATGTGCCGGGCCCTGGTCACCTGGAGCTCACTGAGAACAGCAGCTGCAGGTAGAGTTGTTGCCCATACACTTCCGCTACTGGCCCTCTACCTCACCCTCCCAGGAAGAGCTGACCCCTGCTCCTTCCTGGGCCCTGGGACACATGCCAGCCACAGCAGAGACCCTCATGTGCCGGGCCCTGGTCACCTGGAGCTCACTGAGAACAGCAGCTGCAGGTAGAGTTGTTGCCCATACACTTCCGCTACTGGCCCTCTACCTCACCCTCCCAGGAAGAGCTGGGTGGTGGGGGGTGACACAGGAGTCCCACAAAGGCAGCGGCCTGGGGGGGGTAGGAGGTGGGGCCATGGGAGCAGCCAGAGCCCCTGGCTCACACCCAGCCGGTGCCGCTGACCAGCTGAGCGACCTTGGGCAGGGCCCCGCCCTTCTCTGGCCTTGACTCTGCAGCTGGGTTGGATAATCCCTGGGGTCCTGCCGGGTGGCTGGGTGACTCACGTGCCCTTTCACAGTGGCCTGCAGGAGTCAACAGCCCCAGGAAGTGATGTCAGGGTGGGGAGGGGCAGGGAGACCTGGAGGGTAGGAGATATTTTGAGCCCAGGCAGGTCTCCCCATGTCACCACTGGACAATGGTCTGGGGCCAGGACTGGAAAATCTTGGTCTCTTTTGGGCTGAAAATAGCGCAGGGCAGCAGGGTCAGGAACCTCATCGACCAGGCAGTGGCTAGGCTCTGAGCAGTGGGGCCAGATTGGGCTCCACGGGCCCCGGCAGCCCATTTAGGGCCCACAGATGGGATTCTGGGCCTGTCCCTGGATCCCCAGGGTCTGCATTTCCCACCTCCACCTGCACAGGACTAGGTGGTGAACAAGCCACCCTGTCCCCCAGATCCTACGCCCTTAGCAGTGCTTCAGGGAAAGCCACAGTGTGCCTCCTGCATGGCGGGCCTGGCTTCTTCAGGGTATGCGCAAGACACGAGAGGCACAGAGACCAGGAGAACCGGGCTTATGGGGACCGTCGCCCTCCCCTCAACCTCAGATGCACCCCAGTCATGTGGTACAGCCCCCACCCCTGCCTCCAGGTCTAAGCAAATGCTGAGAGGACCAGCACTCAGCATTCATATTCCAGGATTCTCACCTGGGTAGGGGTTCCCCATACACAGATGGAGCCCCTCTTGAGCAGCAGCTGGTAGGAAAGAGATAGTCTCAGGTCTGCAGGAAAGACTCAAGGATGGCCCATAGAGGTTGTCACCAAGAAAGCTCAGAAAGACTCGAGCCACATGAAGAGAAGTGTAGAACATGGAATGTGGGAGGTGAGCGTCTTACGCTGTTCTGGCGGTCACCCTAACTGCACAATGCAGCAACCATTCGGGTTATGTCCTGCGGCGGGTCCCTGTCACAAGATGGAGCTGCAGAGCTAGGCTCTCCATGGGGGTGCTCTGCCCTGGACAAGGCAGAGCAGGAAGGGCTGAGAAGTAGTAGGACGCAAGTAGAAAGAGGGAACTTCTCTCGGGCGGGGCTCTCACAGAGGGAGAGGAGTGAGTCCCTGTCGTTGAGGCCAAGAGTGGGGCCTGCAGGCTTTGTAGTATCCCAGCCCAAAGGGATAGGCCGGGGCCCTGTCAGGGGCCACATGTCAGCTCAGCGTGGTCCTGGCTGAGTCCAAACCCTGGCATAGACGAGACCCACCTTCCCCATGCTGAGCCCCGTCCAGCCTGGGCACCAACCCTCATGCCACACAGCTGACATTTTTCCAGACAGCAGAGGACTGGGTGGAAAGAGGACAGTGACTCTTACACTTACCCCTAGAGGCAAAGAAGCTCGTGGTTAGGGAAAGGAGGAGCCCAGCTTGGCCTCCTTGGGGTCCGACCTCCAGCCTCATCTGTGCCAGAGCCTGGCACCAGTGCCTAGCCTCCCGGTGGGCCCTGCTCCTCTGCTGGCATGCCCCATGTCTCTGTCCTGGATGTCTCCTCACCTGAACAATGTTCTTCGGGTAAACTGCTTTCTTAAAAGCTGCAGCTCGGAAGCCCCTCACCAATCCCCAACACACACACACACTCCAGGAAGCCTTCTCTGACCCCCGACCTGCAGCCCCCATCATCAGCATCATCCAGTGTGAGAGCCACTTGTTAGACTTTCTGGAACTCCGAAGAAGAGCAACGTCAGGTTAGGCGTTTGAAATCGGCCACCGCCGTAGTATTTGTACCCTGGCAATGCAGATCTGGGGACCCGTGTAAGTGGTTTCCCATTTACCAGCACATGACTGGTCTTCACCAAAACTGGGGGTCCCAAGGACTGTCTCCCACCCAACTCTTCTCTGTGCCTAGCACAGAACCAGCCAACTGGCTTTAAAGTGGGGGTTACCTAGTACGCACAGGAAATCCCTGGTGCCATGTGAGACTGTCCCCAGGGCAGCCAGTAGGACTGCAGGTGGCAGAGGTGAACAGGTGGGAGGAAGGACCCCTGCATGGGGGAGACTCTCCCCAGGCTGTGCCCCCACCCTCTCACCATGCGGCGCCACAGCTCAGCAGACAACACAACCTTTAGTATAAGTTACAACCTCCCACCGGCTCCGGGCCCAGGGGGCCTTAGATGGCCGTATGACATCACCTCCTGCTGTTCTCTTGGGCTGGGGTGTTCTTCAGTGCTGAGTCTACCACGGCAGCAAGTCCCATCCCAGCCCACTGTGGGAGCTCAGCCTTATCCGAGTCCTTCAGTCAGTCTGTGGCCCACCCTGGGTAGCTCAGGCCAGACTCTGCTGCATGACCTTGGAAGGCCACCTTCTTCTCTGGGCCTGTCCCTCCATTCCATGCGACTGGGACTCCAGCCTAGAGGCCTGGGCAGGTAGGGCAGCTATTTGAAGGCGCTGGCCCTGAACAATTGCCTTTCTTGAAACTGTAGACCCCCCCACACACATATAACGATGACTGGGGCTATGGGGCCAGGTGCCTCTAGACCACAGAGGGAGGGAGCAGTGTGAAGTAGTGGCTTCCTTGATCATCTGGCACGAGTCACTTCTGGTCCTCATCTGGGAAGACCATTACATCGGAACGAGTCCTGGTCCCTTACCAGGACTCAGGTCCCCGTCTATAAACTTGCACAGCCCCCAAGGGGCTCAGATCCTATAACTGGATGTCCTTGGTGTCCTCGCTGCCACCCTGCATGGATTCAGTCTGCCTGGAGTTCTCACTGCTGGCTGACACATCGTCTGTCCCCTTGGGATCAGTTCTGTCCGACCTGCGCAGGCCCAGCCTGCGGTGAGCCCTGGTGGCAGGGGTGGGGTCCGTGGGTGGCTTGGCGTCCCGGGCAAAGCGGACAAGCCTCTGCCCAGCCAGGAAGTAGAGCACGGGGTCCAGGCAACTGTTGGCACTGGCCAGAGGCCGGGTGATCTTGTAGGCCATGTTGACTGCGTTGAGGGTGCGGCAGCTGAGGTTGAGTGAGCGGAAGGAGTAGTAGAGGGTGCGGGTGACATGGAAGGGCAAGAAGCAGAGCGCGAAGACCGCCAGCACCACGGCGATGGTGCGCACCGACTTGCGCTTGGCGCGGGGCAGGCCCCCGGCGGTCCCGTAGGCCGGCCTCAGCAGCCGGCGCGCCATGAGCGCGTAGCAGACCAGGATGACGGCGAACGGCGCTGCGAACAGCAGGCCCAGCATGACGGAGCTGTAGGCCACAAAGCGGCTGAAGAGCTCCGGCGCCGAGGTGTCGTGGCAGGTGATGCGGCCGCCGCGCACGCTGGTGGTGACGAAGTAGAGCACGGGCGCCTGGCAGGCCAGCACCAGCACCCACACGGCCGCGGCCACGCGGCGCGCGTAGCGGGCCCGGCCCCAGCGCAGCGAGCGCAGCGGGCGCAGCACGCCCAGGCAGCGGTGCACGCTGATGCAGGTGAGGAAGAGGATGCTGCAGTACAGGTTGGTGTAGAAGAGGAAGCGCACCAGCTTGCAGAGCGCCGCGCTGAAGGGCCAGTGGTCGCCGTGCGCGTAGTAATACACCAGCAGCGGCAGCGAGGCGGCGTACAGCGCGTCCGACACCGCCAGGTGGAACATGTAGGTGGTGGAGGCGTTCCAGGTCTTGAGGCGGCACAGGAAGATGTAGAGCGCCGCGGCGTTGAGGCTCAGGCCGAGCACGCACACCACGCCGTAGGACACCGGCAGCAGCACGTACTTGAAGTCCTCGTTGAAGCGGCACCGGTAGCCCAGCTCATCCCCGTCCCAGGTACCATTGCTGGTGCCATTCCACGGGCCCACATCGGTCGCCATCACCCTGCAGGGACGTGGGAGTGGGAAGAAGAGTCATCAGGGCCTTGGCCTCTGGGAGGGACACCCACCCGACCAAGGCCTTCACGGCCATCTGACCCGGATCTCTCCCTGGACCCAGAGTTCCAACCCCTGAAACCCTGAGACTACATAGGACGGCGAATATCAGGATGGAAGGATGCTAAAACTTTAGAACGAGGGTAGGCAAACAGCCCTGCGACTTAGTCCAACCCAGCAGTCTGTCAATAAAGTTTTATTGGAACACAACCATACCCATCTGTTTACAGAGTTAAGCAGTTGTGACAAAGGCCTTGTGACCTGCAAAGTCAAATATTTATTGTCTGACCTTTAAAAATAAAGTGCTGGCCTGGCTCTAGGACCTCAGGATACAGAGTTCTAGGTCTGGGGTTTCTGGGCTCTAGAATGAGTCCTGGAGGCCCTAGGGCTGTAATTTCAGGGTTGTGGGGAAGGGACTTGGAGCCTGTCCAGCAGCTTCACACCAGTGCGGGGTTGTGCCCAGTGGGCAGCCTTGGATGTTTACGGGCATGACAGAGCTCTTTCCTCAGCTCATCTTCCCCTCTCTGCGGAGGCTCTGGTCCTGAGCCTGATCCCGTATGTGGTGAAGTATTTCCAGGGCCTCTTCAGTCCGTTTTCACTTGCTCAGCAAATATTTTGTAGGTAGGCCTATGTTCTGGCACTTCCTACCCGTGCAGACAGCAGTCCTGTCCCGGCCTCCCAGGGCGACGGTAACCCTCCCAGAGTCCGGGGATGTCTGGGTGGAGATAGGGATGGGAGTAAGTGGGGATTTCCTTTTCAACCTCTTGGTCTGCCCGGTTTCTCTGTGCATGCCCCCACTACTTTGCCATTTCCCCACCTGCCCTAGGGAGCATGTATCACACCTGTGAGGCCTGACTGCCCAGGGGAGAGTGAGCCCCAGAGGGCAGGTTATCTTCCTCCCTCCTCCTCCCTCCTCCCCCCTCCCCTGTCTATGTCACCAATAAGAGCGCTCTGGGAGGCAAGGGACAGATACCCCAGTCCAGAGGGCAAAGATGTGCCCAAAGGCCCTAGAGGACAAGCTGGAAATCATAGCAAGAGTTCCAGGGGGACAGCTTTGGGGGGGGGGGAAGAGAATAACTTCCTTTCTTAAATGAGAGAGAGAGAGAGAGGTATTTTTGACAGGGTCTTGCCATGTCACGGTCCTCCTGCCCAGCCTCAGGGTTAGCTAGGACTCCATGCATACACTATCTCTTTTATTGTGTGTAGGGGAGATTTTTACCATAGGGCTCATGCACTCACTGCAGAGGCAGAGAGAAAGCAAGAAATCACCCCCTGGGGAGATGGCCATGCCACAATCCCTTCTTCACTCTCCTCTTAAAATTTTGGGCATACACACACATGTACCCAGTGTGTTTCAAGCCTCCCAGTCTGGGACTCTAACTGCAGCCAACCACGTAGGAGTCCAGTGCCTTGACCACCATGCCCCCAGGCATGCAGTATTATGCCAGGCCTATTTAGGCTGGTCTGGGAACCTAACCCAGGCCTCCAGGTGGCCTCTGGCACCCTACCGCTTTCAACTTAGCCAGGCCCAAAGAATAACTCTCTAACAGCGTGACAAGACAGGGGGACCTGGCATTTTTCAAATCTTACTACCATATGTGCTTTATCAAAGTTGCCCAGTTAATCCCTGCATCATGCTCTGGGAACCAGGTCACTATCCCTAGCTTCCTTTTTTTTAAAAAATAGATTTTTGCCTTAGGGCATGTGCACTCATCAAAGAGAGAGAGGGAGAGAGAGAGGGAGACAGAGACAGTGAGAAGAAAAGTGAGAAATCACCCCCTGGGGGATGGCCACACTGCAACCACCCCCTGGGATCCTCCTCCTGGGATCTTGGGTACACAGGCACATGTGCCTGACGTGAGTTTCAAGCCACTGGGTCCAGGACTTGAACTGCAATCGGCCATGTAGGAATCCAATGTTGCAACCACTATGCCATCTGCTGGCCCCTATCCTCAGCTTTTTAATCAAGAGGCTAAGAAATAGATCATTGAAGTAATTTAGCCAAGTGAGCTTGACAGCCGGGAATGGGCTGCAATGCTGATGTGGGTCCACCCCACGGTACTGCAGAAGGGGCTGTAGAACGGAGGTAGTGAACTCCTCGCTCATGGAGGTGTGCAAGTGGCTCTCCAGCAGAGGCTGCAGAAGGCACATGCCCGTGTGTGGGTGTGTCTGGGAGGACAGAGGGGGCATGTGATGTGTGAGTCCTCCCCACCCTGAGAACCTGGGGCTGTGTAATTCCCTTCCATTTGAATCCGGGCGTCCTGGGAAGCTAGGACTTGGGGACTCTGCAGGGCTGGCCATACTCCCTTAGACCAGCCCTGGCTTCCCAGCGGCAGTTCAAGGCTCCCGAGGTTGAGATTGGGGCGCTGAGTGGCACACAGGTTTCTCAGCTTCCCTTCTTTTTCCATGCTTCTCAATCTTCCCTGTCTCTTGCTATCAACAAATATGCACCCAGGAGGAAGGGGGCCTGCACCCTGACCCCCAAGGCATGGACAGAGAGGGCCCCTAGGGGCAGAACAGGGTGAGGAGGCAGAGAGAAGAGCTGTGTTGCCAAGTCAGAACCGGGAGGTCAAGGTGGGACTCTGGCAGAGCCAAGCAGCTAGAAGGCCTCTTGGCCAGGGTCAGCAGGGACCAGCACTCCAGCACTGCCTGCGCCCTACCCTGCTCCCTGCCCCAGCCCATTGCCCTACCTCTTGTTGCCAGAACCATCCCATCAGCCTCCCTCCAGCCTCAGCCTCTCCCTCTGCTCTAGAAGGGTCTTTGTGAAAAAGCCCTTCCCTCGCTGGAAACTCTCTGTGGCTCAGGGGCTCCCAGGAGGAAGCCCAGCTCCAGGGTCTGGTACCTGAGGCTCTCATAACCCAGCCTGGGCCAGATACACCATGCCCACCTCTGAGCAGCTGCCCTAATGTGCCCCCAGCCTTACTTCCTGCTGCTCCTGCGCCCTGGAACCCACCCACACCCTCCTCCCCTCTTGCTGGGACCACAGCTCTTTATCCTGCAGTGCAGTGACTGAGGACTGGCCTCTGGAGCCAGCCGGGCTTTGTTTCCTCAGCTATCAGATAAGGTGATAAGATAGCAAATTGAAAATAATTATTAAGTTACATTAAATTTTTAAAAGATGAGGCAATGGGTAGACTCGCCATCTAGACTCGCCAGGGCTGCTGTAGTGTACGTGCCTCGTGCTTAGTGGGTTCACAGCAGAGCCATGAGCCTCAAGGCTGGCCTCAGAAGTGACTGCCGAGACTGTCTCCTGGAGAGGAGGGGCGGGAGAGAGGGGTGCCGCCAAGGAGGCTTGGCCCAGGGCTGGGGACAGGAAGGCTTGGGAGGAATTCCGTGTTGGACATGGGAAGTGTAGGGCAGGAACATGGCAAGCTGGGAGTCAGGGCTCCCAGAAGCTGCAGAAGTTCCATTCGCTTCCAGGATGGCCCGGCCTGGGAGGCATAAGCCTATGTTCAAGACCAGCTAGCCACCAAAGACCAGCAGGCACTTTCTTCCCTCCAGACTCTCAGACCTCTCATGGGTCAGAGCCTCCAGTCTTGGAAAACCAAACTTGCCCAGAAGGAAACTTTGCTCCCTGGAGTCAGGGAGGTGGCTTCCCCCAAGCTGCTTCTCTGCCCCTACCCCAGGGTCCCCCCCATCTCCTTGGCAGAGTGGGCGTCTCTCACTCTGCACGGAGTTTCCTGACGAGCACTAATGGTGGAATCTCTGACATTTAAAGGTGGAGACTTCCCTGTCTCCCCACCAACCGAGGGAGCTACCCCTTCCACCTGTGTTCAGACATCCTGGTCCCCTCCCAGGCCAGCTGGGGATTCCATCACTGTGGCCCCAGGCCAGACTGACCCTGGCCGCCCTCTCCCTCCATGAACTGGTTCACTAGCCAGTGAGCAGGCGTTTCCTAGGCCCTGCCCACTCACCACCAGCGCCTGCTTTAGGGAGACACTGGGGTCCCCAGTCCTCTCCCTCTGGGCCTCTCCTCTGCCTCCCCTGACCCTGGCTGCTTTTCGGACTTCACCCCAGCTCCTGACTTGGTGCAATGCTGTTCACTGGCCCCTTGGTGCCTGGTTCTGGCTGCCCCGGCCTCTTCCCAAAGGTTACCCACCTCTGCTGTTCCTCCAGTCTTATTGTAATTTGTCCTTCCGCCCACTACCCCAGCACGTGCCAGGGGCTCCTTGAGGGCTGATCCACCCTGGGCTTTCTCTGTCCCTGTCACCCAGCAAGAGGCCTGACCCAGTGCAGGTGGTACAGAGTGAGCAGGAAGTGAGCAGGAAGGAAGCAAGCCCGGAGGGAGGCTGCGGCAGCCCCGAGCTCAGGTGAAGGCGCTGCTGCTTTCTCGAGCAGAGCACCCTCCATCTGAGGGCCTGTTGGAGGACAATAATGCCTAAGGATGTCTCAGCTTGGCCAGCAGGTGGCATACTGAGTAAGGGCCTGGACTCCCACATAGCCAACCACAGTTTGAGTCTTGGACCCAGTGGCTTAAAACTCACAGGACATGTGAGCATGCATATTCAAAATCCTGCGAGGAGAATGGGGGAGACAGTATTGTGATGTGGCCCTCCTCCCTGAGGGAGAGACTTTTCACTTTCTCTCTCTCTGTTTCTCTCTGTGTCTCTAGCAAGTGCAGATACCCTGTAGCAAAAAAAAAAAAAACAAAAAACCAACTCTCTAAAAAACAAAATAAAACAAAGCAAAACAAAAAAAGATCTCTCAGCGGCTGACCCCAGGTGGCCAGGGGACAACTCTGCCCTCTCAGTGACTCCTACCCCGGATAGTCTCCTTATAGAGCTGCAGGGGCTAGGATGACCATGCCTCTTCCCTTGACAGGCCAGAAAGTGTGTGTGGGGGGGGGGGAGGGGGGGGATTGGATTAGGCCTTCTGGGGATGGGTCAGCTGAGGCCAGACACAGCTTTGATCTGGCCCACCCCTGGCTCAGGTTATGGTTGGCTCAGCTGGAGTTCCCCATCATGGAGCCCTCACTGCCATCCACCCCACCTTTCAGGGGCCAGTCCTGGGCTGAGCAGCTTCCAGGCAGCATCTTCCCTTCATCTCTCGACCTTTCCATTTGGTAGATACTACCATGGCCGTTAAGCTATTTGTTCTAGGTCACATTTGCAGGAGTTGGGCAAATTGGGTATTGTCTCTCCAGGAATTGGGCTTGACCCCCAGGGCTGTATGGTCCCAAAGCAAGGTACCCAAGGTGTTATAAATACATCACAGGCCAGGTCGAGGGCTCAGATACCTCTGCAGGAATCCCAGTTCAGTGGACACACCCCCATGCCCAGGCCCGCCCGCCAGGCCTCCCAGCCAGTGGCTGCCCTGCACACCTGTACCTGACCGGCCCCGCTCCGCTGTCAGGATGCTCAGCGCCTGCTCAGGTTCCTTCCTCCAGAGTGCATAGGCCTGGACCAGGCTGCAGGGAACTCTGCGAGAAACAGGAAAAACAGGTCCCCCGGCCTAGGGCCACGCCCAGCCTCCAGCATTTTTCAGGGCAGGCTGTTGTCGCTGCTGCCACAGGGAGCTCCTGCAGACACAGGGAGGTGGAGACAGTGTGGGCTGGGGTCACAGGAAGCCAGCCAGTCCAGCCCAGCCCTCCCACGGTGGCCGACCTTGGCCTGAAAGCGGCAGAAAGGTGACCTGGTGTGCTTGTCCTGGTTTCAGTGGCTTCTGCACCCCCAGTCCCTGAGACGCTTACCCCCAGCTCACATACCTAGAGACGAGTTGTTCACAGCTTCCTTACCTGGGCACCCTCTTCCCCAGGAGGTTGGCTCTGCTGAGGGGAGGTCTCCCCCAGATCCTGCAGACTGAGCCAAGCCTCCAGCAACCCCTCCCTGGGTCCTGGCTCTGTGCTCCAGCCCCACAGCAGGAAACCATCCTGCCAGCCCAGCATACACTGCAGGACTTGCTTCGTCCAAGGAAGGTCTCTACCTAGAACATCCCCCTCCTCCAAGTGCTCTCCTGTAAGTGTTATAACCACCCACCTGACATGCAGGCACAGACACACCCAGGCAGTCACACTCATGCAGTGCACACACATAGGCAGACAGGGCCTGGAACGACCTTTAGAAGTCACTGCATTTGGGACCAACAGATGGCATAATGGTTATGTTACTCCCACATGGTGGACTGCAGTCCCAGACCTGGAGGCTTGAAACTCACAGTTGCTGCATGTGCATGCGTGCCCAAGATCCTGAGAGGAGAAGGGAATGCAGCTATTCCCCCAGAGGGTGATTTCTTGGTTTCTGTCTCTCTGTCTCTCTAGTGAGGCATGCATCCTATAGCAAAAACAAAACAAAAAAACTTTTAAAAAAAGTAAAGAAGTGGGAACCAGCAGTTAGCATAATGGCTGTCGCTGGACTCCCACGTAGTCGACCACGGTTCGCGTCCCGGACCCGGTGGCTTAAAACTCACGTCGGGCGCGTGTGCGTGCGTGCCCAAGATCCTGAGAGGAGAATGGAGAAGGGATTGTGGCGTGACCATCCCCTCTGGGGGGGTGATTTCTCGCTTTCTATCTCTCTGTCTCTCTCTGTCTGTCTGGCGAGTGCACGCGCCCTATAGTGAAAAACCTCTCCAAAAAAAAAAAAAAAAGTAAAGAAGTCACCCTATTTTAAAGAGGAGAAAACCGAGGCCTAAGCCCTCACAGTAAGCCAGGGACAAAGTCAAGATTCGAACCCAGGTTTTTTGAATTCTGACCCTGGCTTTTGTTTTGCCTGGGAGCCCTTCACACACGCCAAGCATGGGGCCTCAGTGAGAGTTCAGGGGTACCTGACGGTGGAGGAACCCGTCTGTATGGGCGGGTCCCAGCATATACCAGAACCTCGGACACATCCCAGGAGAAGCGAGACATCCCCCTCCTGAGCTGTTTTTTCCTATCTGCTCCATTTCCCTGGAACAGGGATGTGCGATCTGACAGCCGAGGCCAGTCCCCAAGCGGGAAGGGCAGTGAAGGGTGACGGGCTGTGGGGAGAGGAGCTGTGGGGAGTGGAGGCTGCAAGGCAGGGTTGGGGCCTCCGGGCCACCATTCACTGAGACACTTTGCCCAGTTGTCTCAGGCCGACACAGGCCAGTGAGCTGCCAGTGTGCTCTGGAGTCTAGGAATAAGACAAAAGAATGTCACCTTTCCACCCTGCTCCACCCATCACACTCCCTGTCCTCTCCTCCTTGGGAGATGCCCTGACCCCACAGGTAGGGGTGGAGCCCGTCACTTTCCCAAAGTAATTCTCTGTTTCTGAGAAGGGCGTCTGCATCCTTCCCGGGGCCGACCTGCGATGCAGCCAGGCAACTCTCTCTTCCATGCCCGCCTGAAGCCCATCGCTCCCCACGTCTTGTCCAATCGACCAACAAAGTTCCTTCACAGGCATCACGTGGTCCTCCACACCCTTGTGCTCGTCTCCTCACCCAGCTCCTTGCTGCACCCCTGCCCCACCTGTCCAGCCTTCACGCTGCAGCCAGGTGGGCCTCCTAAAACATCAATCTGACCACTTCTGGCTTTGTTGAGCTCAAAACCTTCCGTGGCTCCCTGGTGCTTTCAGGATGATGTCCAAGGTGCTTAGCTTGGAGTTCAAGACCCAGCTCAGCTGATTCCTGCTTCCTCTCCAGAAAACCCGCCTCTCTGGGCCACCCCTCTTCCCATCGAAAGAAAGCACTGCCCACGCTATCCTGTGGCCACATCTTTGCTGAGGGACACCCTCTCTTATCTTCCACACTGTCCCTGTCCCAAGGTTCATGTGCCATGGCTTCACGTACTTCTTCTCTGGTCATCTGGAGCCTCAGAGGCTGCATAACCTCTCCAGGGACACCCAGCCCACCAGCGCAGAGCAGCTCTGGTCTACCTGACTTCAGAAGCTGTGCCCCTGACCCCACACACAGGGACCAGGTTCTCTCCCCAGGAAGCTCCCGACCACCCCTTTGGGAGCCCCACATCTCTGCCTGCAGATCAGGTCTCCACCACAGGAGAGCCCAACTGCCCGGGCCCTGGATCCACTCTTTTTCATACTTCTCAGTCTAAAGCGGCCATCATGGTCACTGTACCCATCACACAGGGAGGAAAACCAAGGCCAGAAAGGGGTAATGCAGGTCTCCTCCAGGTCACCAGTAGGACAAGGGCAGAGCTGAGTGTGGCATGCAGCTCGCCTACCCGCCCCGGTCTAGGGCTTTCTCTCTGTGGGTATAGGTTAAAGGGCAAAGCCAGGAGGAGGGGCTGGGGCCATTCACAGGCTGGAACTTCCAGGGTGGTTGGACGACATTCCAGTTCCTCCATGGGGTGGCTCTGGAATGTACTGCCTGCCTGCCCCGGCTGCTGGCCCGAGCAGGTTCTGTCACTCCTCTGGAGACCCCTGCGACCAGTCTCTCCTGGGGGCGGGATGCTGTGGGAAACAGAGGATCTGGACCCAGGACACCCAGAAGGGGCAGGAAAGGGCACTGGGCAAGTGGGCAACCCCAGTTCGGCCACGCCCAGCTGCAGGACGTGGTCAACATTCTGAACTCCCAAACCCGAATCTCAATCTCCTCTCAATATAAGAATAGTATCTGCCCCAGGAAGTTGTTGAGACACTTAAATGAGAAGATTTAGACTCATTTTATAAAATAATTTAAAGATTTCAGCAGGTGGAAAAGGCAAGGAGGATGGAGGAAGGTATTCTGAGAAGAGAGGGGCAGGAGACCCATAGGAATTCCGGTAGGGGCTCCAGGCGGCCAGGTCACACCCAGACTGACCACAGATCAAGTTCCCACTCAAAGGCCATCCTCAGGGCAGGCAGTCCAGGGACCCTCCAGTAGGAGTCAGACATCCCCTGCACTCCTTCCTTCACAGAGGCAGGGCACTTGGGGACTCTGAGGGAGGTCAGACCTTTCCCTCTGCCAATGATCTCACTCTCCGGGTGGGGGAGATACACCCAGACACAAGCAATGACAACTTCGGGTAAATGGGACCCTAATGGGAATGGAGGCATGGTCAGGGGAGGCTTCCTGGAGGAAAGGACACCTGACCTGCATTTTAAAAGATGAGCAGGGGTCAAGTGAGTCGAGAGAGAGGAGTGGAGTGAGCAAACATCAGGGGATCTGCTGATCATCCTGTGGCTTGAGGGGAGCGGAGAGGGCAAGGCTGGGTTGCACAGGCCTAGGAGCACAGAGGCCACCGGAGTCCCCTCCCAAATGTTCTCCCAGGGCTAACAGCCAGCAGTCCCCAGCCTTGCCTGACGTGCTGCTGCTCCAGGAGCACTGGGCTGTCTGGGGAAGCAGCAGAGGGGCCACCTCAGATGTTATCGCCCGGCGCCTGGTGTGAGGCCTCTCTCCAGGGGCCACAGGCTCTGTGCCCCTCCAGAGGCTCTCTCCCTCTCAGGAGCCCGGCTTCAGGGGCCACTCACTGAGGACGCGCTCAGAGCATCGGAGTGGGTCTCTGATCAGGAAATTGAGACTCCCCAGTGAGGAAGGGCCTTGCTCAAGGCTCCGTGTTTTAATTATTTTCCCGTGGGATTGAGCTCCCTCCCCTCCAACCAGGGCAGGACTCCAAACTACTCCTGCCAAACCCAGCACAGGAGACAGAGGCCAGCACAGGGCTATAGGGACACGCTACCAAAGTGGATAGTTTCAAAACTGGTACCCTGGACTCCACTCCAAACCATCGCACTCAAGTGCCTCCAGCCAGGCAAGAGCCTGACGTTCAGGCTCCAACCTGGAACCCCCCATGCTGTGTGATCCTAGTAAAGTCAGTGCCAGCCCCTGTCTTTGATCCTGATCCTTCACTGACCAAATGGGGAGATTTACTGCTCCTTGGGCAGCTCATGGGGGATGGGCAAGGCAAGGGCGTGGGTGGGAGCTCCATGGCGCTAGAGGATTGGCCACTGTCCTGACACGGAGGCCGTGTCCACCTGCCACGGCAGAAAAACACTGAACTCGGGAGTTCGATGCTTCTAGGCAGGGGGCCTCCCGGGTGTCCCCAGCAGAGGGGCAGAGGTCATGGTCAGAGTAGTCAGAGAAAGCTTCTGGAAGAGGATCAGGCTTGCAGAGGAGCAGGAAGTGTTCTGCTTGGGAGGAAGGAGGGAGAATAGAACACCCAAGTAAACAAGGGGCGCGAGCAGAGACCGGGAGGCTATGGCTATGATGCTGCGGCGGTCTCCCTGAGCGATCCCGGGATTCACTGTTCTGAGTCCGATGTCAAGAGCCTCTGGCTCCCAGAGTGCATACTAAATGTTTCTCTAACCCTGTTGCCTGTTGCTCTGTCAGCCCTTGGTTTTGTGACTGTCAGGACCACAGGAAACCAGGCTTCAGAGTAATGCAATCATAAAACTCATCCCCAGGAGCCAGGGTCCCAGCAAACACTTGCCAGGGCCCTCATGTGCCAGGCCTTTGGGAGGGGCCTGAGAATCCAGGCTTGGATCAAACTCCGCTGGGCCCTTGAGAAGGAGAGAAAGACACAGACATGGACCAAGACCACTTGGATTGTTAGGCCCAGGGGCCATGGAGCCCAGAGCAACTCCTACCTGGCCTGGTGGAGGTGGTCAGGGAGAGCCTCCCAGAGGAGGGGTCATTTGAGCTAAGAGGATCAGGAGTTTTTCAGGTAAACAAAGAGGCAGGGCACTGAAGGCAGGAGAGACCTGTGCAAAGGCTCAGCGGCATGAGAGTGTGGCCTGTTGGGAAAAGGCCAGGAGATCAAATATGGCCCGCATGGAGGCTTAGGAGGAGAGGAATGTGAGGGGGCCTGAAGAACTCACATGAAAGGGCTCAAATGCCAGGCTGAGGAGCTTGGCCTCTATTCTGAGGACAACGGGAGCCGTGCCAGGCTTAGGAAGAGAAGGAAGCCAGCCATGGTGGAGCAGCAGTAATGAGGCCCTCTGCAACGTGGGACCATATGGGAAGGTCCCAGGTTCATGTCCCGAAGTCTCCCTGTACATGCTGGGTGCACATACATGCACATGACCCATGATCCTAGCTGGCAGAGTCTGGGGGTTAGGGAGATAACAGCGTGAGGACCCAGGGGTGCCACTTCCCTGACACGGAGGCCGTGGCCCCCTGCCACGGCAGAAAAACACTGAACTCGGGAGTTCGATGCTTCTAGGCAGGGGGCCTCCCGGGTGTCCCCAGCAGAGGGGCAGAGGTCATGGTCAGAGTAGTCAGAGAAAGCTTCTGGAAGAGGATCAGGCTTGCAGAGGAGCAGGAAGTGTTCTGCTTGGGAGGAAGGAGGGAGAATAGAACACCCAAGTAAACAAGGGGCGCGAGCAGAGACCGGGAGGCTATGGCTATGATGCTGCGGCGGTCTCCCTGAGCGATCCCGGGATTCACTGTTCTGAGTCCGATGTCAAGAGCCTCTGGCTCCCAGAGTGCATACTAAATGTTTCTCTAACCCTGTTGCCTGTTGCTCTGTCAGCCCTTGGTTTTGTGACTGTCAGGACCACAGGAAACCAGGCTTCAGAGTAATGCAATCATAAAACTCATCCCCAGGAGCCAGGGTCCCAGCAAACACTTGCCAGGGCCCTCATGTGCCAGGCCTTTGGGAGGGGCCTGAGAATCCAGGCTTGGATCAAACTCCGCTGGGCCCTTGAGAAGGAGAGAAAGACACAGACATGGACCAAGACCACTTGGATTGTTAGGCCCAGGGGCCATGGAGCCCAGAGCAACTCCTACCTGGCCTGGTGGAGGTGGTCAGGGAGAGCCTCCCAGAGGAGGGGTCATTTGAGCTAAGAGGATCAGGAGTTTTTCAGGTAAACAAAGAGGCAGGGCACTGAAGGCAGGAGAGACCTGTGCAAAGGCTCAGCGGCATGAGAGTGTGGCCTGTTGGGAAAAGGCCAGGAGATCAAATATGGCCCGCATGGAGGCTTAGGAGGAGAGGAATGTGAGGGGGCCTGAAGAACTCACATGAAAGGGCTCAAATGCCAGGCTGAGGAGCTTGGCCTCTATTC
The DNA here is from genome assembly GCF_000334495.1 of Tupaia belangeri chinensis. Lineage (NCBI taxonomy): Eukaryota > Metazoa > Chordata > Mammalia > Scandentia > Tupaiidae > Tupaia > Tupaia belangeri. The sequence continues at coordinate 2,519,367 of NW_006159505.1, read as the reverse complement.
TGAGGACAACGGGAGCCGTGCCAGGCTTAGGAAGAGAAGGAAGCCAGCCATGGTGGAGCAGCAGTAATGAGGCCCTCTGCAACGTGGGACCATATGGGAAGGTCCCAGGTTCATGTCCCGAAGTCTCCCTGTACATGCTGGGTGCACATACATGCACATGACCCATGATCCTAGCTGGCAGAGTCTGGGGGTTAGGGAGATAACAGCGTGAGGACCCAGCTGGGGGTGCCTTTCTCTCTTTCTGTCTCTTAGAAGAAATAAATGGGTAAACTTTAAAAAGAGGGAGGATTGAGGCCAGCAGGTGGTTAAGGCACTGGATCCCATAGTCCTGACTTTGCAGTTCAGGTCCTGGACCTGGAAGCTTGAAAAATCACACTGGGTGCACGTGTGGTGCCCCAAATCCTGAGAGAATAATGGAGGAGAAGGGATTGTGGTGTGGTCATCCCCCTGGGGATGACTTTCCCTCTTTCTCTCTCTCTGGTGAGATCACGTGTCCTATGGCAAAAATCTTTAATACAGAGAGGAGAGGGGGGGGGGAAGAACACGACCGAAGTTGACCTTTACAGGGCAGAGTTGCCCTTTATAACGACATGGCCAGAGTTGACCTTTACGAGATGGTGCCACATGGAAGGGGGCTAGGACTGGGATGGAGGCTAACACAGGGGAGACACACACACAGCAGTGCGGGGAGGGAGCCACTCCCCTGCTCTCATCCCTGCCAGATGGGGAGCCTCTT
>NW_006159505.1:2513767-2518184 GCF_000334495.1 Tupaia belangeri chinensis | reverse complement strand
TCTGGTGAGATCACGTGTCCTATTGGCAAAAATCTTAAAAAAAAAAAGGGGGGGGGGGGGGAAGAACACGACCGAAGTTGACCTTTACAGGGCAGAGTTGCCCTTTATAACGACATGGCCAGAGTTGACCTTTACGAGATGGTGCCACATGGAAGGGGGCTAGGACTGGGATGGAGGCTAACACAGGGGAGACACACACACAGCAGTGCGGGGAGGGAGCCACTCCCCTGCTCTCATCCCTGCCAGATGGGGAGCATCTTTCCCAGCCATAGCCCTCCTCCTCCACGCTGGACCCAGCAGGCCAGCACTCACCAGAAAGCAGTGTCAACACCAGGAGGCTCCCCTAGACAGGGGAAGAGAGGACAGCCATTTGGGCCCCAAAGAGTCAGAAGACTCTCACTGTAGCATCCTCCCCCCTCCCTCACTCCAGAGCCCAGGCATCTCCTCTGGGGAGCGGCCATGACAGTGACAGGGTGTCCGAGTAGAGAGCTAAGGAGCTGCTCAGCCGGGCTCAGGCTGCCCACCCTCACAGCAGGGACTCCAATGACTCATCCTGGCCCAGCAATGATACAGGCCTGGGAGACTCTTCAGCTCAAGAACCAGCTGTGGCTGTCCACAGGGCCAGGCCCTCCTCATCCACGGTCCATCCACTTCCACCTGACCACTCATCTCCCAAACACAAACTGGCCCCTGCTCTATACCCACCTGTGCTGGATGACAGAGACAGAGAAAGCTGAGATGGCTGGCCTTGTCCTGCAGCTGGCCTCTGGGATGCGTTCAGAGATCAGGGAGGACCCCACAGTCAACCTCCCCCCAACTAGGGCCCCATGATAGGGGAGAGGTCAGGCCTGAGGACTTAAGGGCAGCCCAAGAGGAAGATGCGAGCCAAAAGGTACATCAGACCGACCTAGAGAAGGCAGTTTGGGGACAGGAAAGATTTCATCAGGGGTACCTCCTCCCCCCTCAGCATATCAGCAAGCTTCCCTCGTGCTGTGGGCAGAGCCAAGCAGATGTCATCTTGCCAGCAGCTGGGTAGTCAGGCCCCAAGAAAGCCCCATATTGAGGCTCCTGGGCCAGGATTCCAATTCCCTTTAGCCTGGAAGTCAGAGGACCAGGCCTCACCAGATCTCCCCTTTGCTTTGGGACCTTGGGCAAGATACTCTCCAAGTCTCTGCTTCCTCAGCTGCAAAATGGAGATGATAATTCCGCCCTCATAGCATTGTTGGAGGATCAAATGAAAGATCTTTGTAAATTGGTATTTGTTAGCTAGCTCTGCGGAAGGGCAGGGGTGAGGAAGGCGCTGCAGTGGAATGCTGGTACCCAGCACTACTGACCCCTGGCTGCAGCTCCGTGCTCGGTACAGCTTTGGTGCACTCCTCCCCCGTGCACTTTACAGCTCACAAAGCCCTTTCCTGGCCACTGCCTTAGAATCCTCATAGCAACTTCGCACTCGAAGAGGCAATATCATCATTTTCAATTTACAGATGGCAAAACGCATGCCTAGAGAGGTGCAATAGACCCTCTGAGGGCTACCGTCACACAATTAAACCTCTCACAGGGTCGCTCGTGAGGCCTCGGCAATGTCCTCACACTCTCTCAGCTTGTCCTTAGGGGATCCCGAAGCCTTAAAGCCCCGTCCATGCTGGGCAGGAAGGGGACGTGATGAAGAGGCCACAGCTCCCTCTGCAACCCAAGCTTGGCAGATATTTCTGAGGACTGCCCATTGGGGTTCCCTAGCTCCTCTAGGCAGACCCCAGGATCACCCAAGGCAGGGAGGAGAGGAGTGAGTGACCAGCCTCTGAGCCAGGCCCCTCTGCCTTCCCGCACATACACGCCCTTTACCATGCAGGACCTTACTGTTCCTGGCCTCCTGGTAGAAGCTGGCAGGGCAGGGACTCATCGTCACCCAACAGATTGTGGGCAGAGCTGGAATGACATTGGTCAGAGTTCTCCTGGCTTCAGCTGGGGGAAGGAGCGTCCTAAGTGCCCTTGCATTCCACAGCAGAAGGATTCGAGGGCTTAGGGGAAAGTGTTCGGTTCCAGGGGGACAGGTGCTCTGAGTTAAACAATACCTGGAATGGGTCTGGTGTCTCCCAGTGCCCTCGCCTCCCTGCACTCAATCTGTTCCCCACTTCACAGCAGAGAGCTCTTTCTGAAATGCTGCCCTGACCACGGATCTCCTCTGCTCACGAACTTCTATGGCTCCCTGTTTCTTCAGGAGGAAGGTTTTCGGTCTGCACATTCCGGGTCCTGCAGTGGCCCAGGCCGCACTGTTCTGGCAACCTGTACTATCTACTCTGATAACTGACTCTGGTTTAACCTTCCTTATAATGACATGGCGTGTCGCTGCAGACAGGCCTTCCTGGGGAAGTTGGGGGCAGGAGACAGAATCTGCTCCCTGCCTCTCAGTTCGGTTCAGTGCTGTGCAGGGTGCTGGCAACACAGAAATGAATGAGACCCAGTTTCTGTGCTTCAGGAGTCCCCAGACCTGGGGAGAGGGAAGGAGATATAGACCATGACAGTCCAAGGTGGGACCAGAGCTGTCAGCACTGGGACTGCGAGTGTCCAGAAGTGTCCAGCCCAGCTGGGGAATCAAAGAAGACTTTTTAGAGAAGGGGACATCTAAGCCAGGCCCCGAGCTTGGGAAGCTCTGCAGGTGAGAGTGGGAGAGAAATTAGGCAGTGAGAACGTGTGTCTGGTGGGCCAGAGGCATGAAGTAGCCCGGTGGGCACAGGCGGCTCCACGTAGTCACTGCAGGTGATCAGTCAGGTGGGAGGGGGGTAGAAAGGTGGACAGGGACAGTTCAGAGAGGCCTCAAGACCCACGCTAAGGGCTCCGTCTGCGAGAGTTCAGTCCCTAGGAGGAGCACCGCTGGGATTCAGTTTCAGGAGACTGACCCTTCCACCTCCACCCGAGGCTGCGAGTCTGCCCGGATCTGCCCAGGGGCACTGAGGTGCTGAACATGACACGTGAATCAGCTCCTCCACGGCTTTCAAATGCCACATCGTTAGTGTCCCCTTTATACAGATGAGGCCACTGAGTCCCAGGGAGGGGATGGGCTTGCACAGGGTCACACAGTGGCCAAGGCAGCACTGTAACATAAGTCCCCGAATCCTCTGAAGCTCCCTCTCTGTCTCTCTCTCTTGTTTTTAAAGAGATTTTTGCTATAGGGTGTGTGTGCCCGCCAGAGAGAGCCAGAAAGACAGAAAGCAAGAAATCACCCCCCCAGGGAGGATGGACACAATCCCTTCTCCTCTGTTCTCCTCTCAGGATTTTGAGCACACGTGCACAGTTTAAGTCACTAGGTCCGGGAGTCAAACTGCAGTTAATTATGTGGGAGTCCAGCGACTTAACCAAAGCACCATCTGCTGGTCCCACTCTCTGAAGCTCTTTTGAAGACCCTGTCTGCTCAATGAATTCTCCCCCTCACTCCCACAGGTATGTGGGTGAGGTCCCACCCTGACCCTCAAAAGCTCATTATTTTTGGCTAGAACCAAAACAAAGGCGCAGATGGGGCTAGGGACCCCAGGACACTGGCTATGCTGAGAGGAACAGCCGCTACTAGCTCGAGATCCCAAACTGACAGTTCTAGGCCCCAGTGGGACCTGGCCCTGGAGACGCTCCTGAGGACACCAAGCCTGTCACTGGCAGACTTGGAGGTTAGGGGGTCACAACCTTCCTCCTGACTGAATCGTCCTACAGCTCCATCTGCCAGATTAAAAGTCCCCTGACAGAGAGGCTTAACTGTCCTTCTTCGGCACTGTCCCCTCCCCCCTCCTTTTCTCACGACTGCCGCCCCTCAAGTCTTACTGATGCTCAGGACAGCGGGTAATGCAGAGTGACTATGGGAAGATGACGACAGGGGAAAACAGGGTAGGGGGAGCCGCGGCCGATCTCCGGGGGATCCCTGGGTCTCTGGCTGAGGCCCCACGTCGCCGGGGCGCCCACGCCCGAGCACAGATGCAGACAAGTTCCCCAAGTTCAGCGCGCACTCACCCTACTGACAGGCTTCCCAAATGCGCGCACACGCACACCCAGCCACCACTCACCGAACTCGCGCTCCAGGGGAGACAAAGTTCAACCACCGGCCCGCGGGCGCGCCCGCCCGGTCCAATTCCGCGCTGCGCCGGGCTCGGAGCCCTGCTCCACTGGGACGGCTCACTCGCTAGCCTTCCCAGCCGCGCGCCCAGGCGACACCTGCGCGGGTCGGACCCGGACGCCCGCTGACCCTCGCCGTGTCCTGCCCCTCCGGGACGCCCGCGTCTCACCTCGCGCTGCGCCAGTCCTCCGCCGGAGCCCGCGCGACCGCAGGGCGCAGGGACCCACGTGCCTGGGAGCCCCGCGCCCACGCCCCGCCTCGCTCTGCACCCCGGCGCTGGGCCCGGCAGGGGGCGGGGCTGACGCCGGACAAGCCCCG
>NW_006159505.1:2494240-2509167 GCF_000334495.1 Tupaia belangeri chinensis | reverse complement strand
GGTCAGAGCGGCCGCCGTGGGCGCGGGCTCTTCGCCGGGAGGGGCCGGCGACAGTCCCAGTGCCTGGTGGTTCAGGGGCCGCCCGCCGCCCCCAAGAGGTGGGAGCAAGGGATTCGAGATCTTCAGAGTGGTCGAGTTTTATGAGATTTGCCCCGTGCCTGTGCGCCTCCGCGGGACCCCCGCCTGTCCCGGCTTGGCTCGCCTCAGAGAGACCTGTTCCGGCAGCACCTGCTCAGGACACTGGGTGGAAAACGCGCCTCCCCTTGCTCCAGACACGGGGGTGAGGGTCCCAGTACCCTGGGTAGGAAGCGGGGTCCTGGGGCGCTGCCGCTCTCCTCCCAGCTCTGGAGGGGGAGAAAGGGCCTCCGCTGTGCTCTCTTCTCCTCCTTCATCTCACCAGCTGGTCCCCCAACTCCTGACTCGCTGGTCCCTTATTCTGAGCTGCTTAACTCCCTTTTTTGCCCTTGGCCCTGCTCTGATGGCTTCCACTGTGAGGCCCCCAGGCCCTTCCCTAGGCTGTGAGCGCAGGAGCAGGGGCCCAGTCTGCTATCCTCCTGCTGTGTCCCCAGACTGATAGCTGCCCATTCTTTACTCATGGGAATGGATGAATGAATGAATGCCCTCTCTCTCATTTCTGGTCTGGGAGCTCTCTCATTTCTGGCCCAGCTTCAGCTCTGACTCTAAGAGACCTTGACCCAGTCCCAGTCCCTCCCAAGGTCTCCTGTTCTGTGAGATGGAGCCAGTTACACTCATCCTCCACCTGTCAGTGTCTACCACCAGGTGCTCTGGGTGGTGCGTTGTCTGGACAGGTGCAGAGGCTGCCCAGAAGCTTGCCCGGCTCCTTGCCCGGCTCCCTGCCCGGCTCCACATCAGCTGACAAGGCTAGTTGGCAGCCCCAACAGGGGCCCAGGAAGGGTGCTGGCTAGCTGACTAGCTGCAAAGTGGAGACACTGTGGCTGAGCCGCCTCTGCAGGCCCCTGGGACCTCTGCCTGGGACACACAAAAGCCCCTTGTCCAGCCTCCTCCACCTACTGACCGCGCTGGTCCATGCACTCTCTAGGGGCCAAAGTTTCCCTGTATCTTCAGCTTGTGAGGCCCAGGACTTAGGGTCCCAGTGTGGGGAAATTCCCTTAGGCCCTGGATCCCAAGCCAACCCACTCTTTCTCCTTCCTGTTCTGTCTTCAAACTGTCTACTATCTCTACTGGTTAGCCCAGGAGGAAAAACAAAAAAAAAATCCCTTGGATACCAAGATGAGGACCCAGGCTCAGCCTCCCTCCAGCAGATGCACCTAGGATAATGGCCTCTCCAGGCCTCTGCCCTGCTCTGGTCCTACCCCCTTAGCTACAGCCAAAGAAATGGCATTTCTGAGACCAGTGTACCCGAGCCACTGCAACAGGTGACTCAGGCCTGAGGAGCAGAGGAAAGGGCCTGTCCTTGAACACCACGGCCTTCACAGCCATAGATTTCTATCTTGCCTCACTTCTCCCATGACTCTTCTCAGAGCTTCAAGTTCCTCTTCTGCCAAATGGAGTAATAACGATCTCTTACTTGCTGGCTTGTATTACGTTCTCTTAGGGGTTTGTCCCTCAACCCCAGCTGCCTGGATTCGAGGGGTTAATAACCCCTTTCACCGTGGACTGGACATCTAGGCCTTCAGACATCTTCCCTTGACACTTCCATCACTGGGTTTTAATCCTGCAGGTTTCAAATTCCCCAAGGGAGTCTCCCTTTCCTAGAACGACCCAAGGGAGTCCCTACCCCATTTCAATATGAAAACATTTACTTTTATAATTTGTATTTTTTTATGTCTCCTGATAAGAATTTGCTGGAAATATATAGAAACTTCTATAGTGGGCCAACCCTGTAGCAGAATGATTAAGGGAGCTATAGACCACATGGCCAACCACGCAGTTCGAATCCCAGCCCTGATGGCTTGAAAAACACACCAGTATGTATGTGTGCATGCCCAAAACCTTGATAGGATATTAAAATGGAGGAGAAGGACTTGCTGCATGATCACACCCCATTGGAGGCTGCCTTTGTCTCTCTCCCTCTGATAAGTGCACATGTCCTTTAGCAATTAAAAGAAGGAGAAGGAGAAAGAGAAGGAGAAGAAGAAGATCCTGCAACTAAAAGAATTTAGAACAACTGGGACCAGCAAATGCTGTAGTGGTTACGTTGCTGGACTCCCATGTAGCCGACGGCAGTTCAGCTCCCGAACCCAGTGGCTTAAAACTCACACCAGATGCATGTGCATGCGTGTCCAAAATCCCAAGAGGAGAATGGAAGAGAAAGGATTACAGCCTGGTCATCTCCCCTGGTGGCTGATTTCTTCCTTTCTCTCTCTGTCTTTGTCTCTCCAGTGAGTGAACACACCCTATAGTAAAAATCTCTCTCTCTCAAAAAAAAAAAAAAGACTTTAGAACTATTGATCCGATCGGGAAATTGAGGCCCAGTGGATCACACAGCAAGTCCCATACAAAGCCCCATCTGAAAGGGTGAAATAGCATCAAGGGAGTCTCCCTGGAACAGAGCAGCAGGGCAGGCTAATGGTGAAGGCCCAGGCACAGTAATGGTCCCCACGAGGTGGGTAATGGAGCCACAGGGCAGGAGTGAGGGTTCCATTAGCAGCAGCAGGTCGGGAGGGGAAGGGCAAAGCTCCGCGCATTAGGAGGCTTCCTGTCTCTCCTGGCCCAAGGAGGCATTGGGCTCGCTTGGGCCTTCTCATCTTCCCTCTCACAACTTCCCTCCTCTCCCCTGAGGAAGGCTTCTGCTCTGAGAATCTGCTGGGCTAGGGTGGCATCTGTCGTCCCTCACTGCCATCGCCTGTCTCACATTTTCTGGTGGCTCCGCCACCCTCATGATATGCCGGGGGGCTGGATAATGTTACCATTGCAAAGCTGACCCACCCAGCAGGGTTCCAGGTTACTGTCTGGAGACCTTCCTAAACATGCCAGGTGTGTGGGGGTACCCGTGATCTGGGGCTGGCTGATGTTGGAGTGGAGCATGTCATTGAGGCCCACCTTAGGGGTCCTCTCTCTTTCTCTCTCTCTGTCTCTTTCTGTCTCTCTCTCTGCCACTCTTGCTTATAGAAGAAATAAATAAATTTTGGGGGGAAAAATCCTGGCTCTCCAGTCTGCCACTCCAAATCTTTCCACTTCTGGTTCACCTCCTGGTCTGGTTCCAGCCATGCAGAAGAGGTGAGCTCTCACGGTGTCCTGCCTGGCACTTGCTGCTCCATACTTCTCTGTCCTTGACTCTGCTGGCTCCCCACACTCGCTTCCCTAAGATTGAGCCAGGTACCCTCCATTTGCCATGCTGTTAGCACACCAATGTCCACATCCTCCTCTAATGGGGATCTCTTAGAGGCCAGGGCCAGGGCCCATCCTGCTGGCAGTCAGGTGCCCAGCACCTAGCACTGTCTCTGTCACACTCTCATCTCCATGGGTATTTATTAAGTGAATGAGTAAGCACGCTATGTAGAAATCACCTTCTTTGTGCTAGTCATTGTGCTAAGATATTTCATTGACTCTTGCAGGGCCCTGCAAGATAGGTATTATTCCCATCTTACACATAGGGAGACTGAGGTTCAGAAAGCAGAAGTAAATCTCCGAAGTTGCACAGTGCATCTTTCAGGGGTCTCCTGGCTCTGGAACTGCAGTCTGCTGTAGTGCATCAGAAGGCCCTGATGAATTCCCGGAGCAAGGGCTGGGCCTCGACCCTGGGACCCACTCTGGTGGCTCTAGTTTCAGGGGCTGGGCTGGCTCCAGCGGCCTTGTCTTGTTTGTTCCCCAGACTGCTGTGTTGGCTTACGTCATCCTCCCTCTTCACAGGCTGGGAACTGTGCTACTCAGGTTTCCCGGGTAGAGGACAGGAGCATCGATGCCAAAGACAGCCCGGAAGCTCTGGTTCTCAGCATGCCCGGCTGCAGGTGCCCGAGGGAGGCAGCCCTTGGAGGAAAGAAGCCTTGTTCAGGGCTGACAAGCCTCTGCTCCACCTCTTCCCAGGACCAATAACGTAGCACGTAGCCCCTTGTTTAAAAGTCATTAAGAATCTCGGGGCCAGCAAGTGGTGTGGTGATTAAGGCACTGAACTCGCAAATGACTAACCATAGTTTGAGTCTCAGATCTGGTAGTTTGAAAATCACTCTGGGGAGGCCGGCAGGTGTCATGGTGGTTAAGGAGAGGTGGGAGATCTAAGCAGGAGGGCCAGCGAATGGCCTGAGGGTTGGGCGGGGATCCCGTGGACATCATCTGTTGTTTGGGTCTCAGCACTGAGTTGCAGACAGACTCTCACCAGAACTCTGATTCCTTGCAACAGCAATTTTACATAGACCCAAGAGCTAAGGATCAGAGAGGCAAAGGGACTTGCTCAGAGTCGCACAGAATTAAAGGGGGAAGCCAAGACTAGAAGCCAGCCCCGTCTCTCTATAAAGCCAGTGCTTTTGTAACACCAGAGAGAAAGAGAAGGGCACAGGAAGGTGGGGGAAGCAACTCGGGACAAAGAGGGCCACTGTGCAGACACAAAGACCTGACCACAGAGGCCCTGGTGGGGGCTGGGCAGATACATGGATACAGTTGCATGACTATCCATGGCCACTGGGGCGCTGCAGGGAGCTGCCTGCCAGCCCCTCCCTGGTCGTAGAGGATGGAGTGGGAGGCAGCATGCAGGAACTAGGAAGTGGGTCTAGAAGGAGAAAGAGACCCAGGGCTCGGTCCTTTAGCCCCTGCTCAGGCCTCCAGAGGCAGAGCTATCGACTGCCTTTCCCCAGTTCCCCAGTTCCTCCTGAGCATCCTGCCAGTTTAAAGAACCCCCAACAACATCCACAATCTGAGTTCCGCCACCTAGTGACCATCTGACAGTCCCAGCATCACGATTCTGCTTCTGGCCCCTGCAGAAGTGCTATCCACAGAAAAATGAGGCATAGTTTCATTCAAGGCCCTGTGTGACTTGCGCCATTGACCTGTCCACACTCACCTGTTCCCAGTCACCACAGCCTACCCCAGCACGCAGTCATATGGGCTGTCCTGCCATTCTCCAAACCACTCTGTCCTTGCACACACACTCCCGTGTGTGCTCAAGCTTCTCCTTCTCCCAAGTGTGCCCTATCCTCTGCTCCATTGTGAGATGAAATCCCATTTCTCCTTCATGAACCTGCTCACATATCACTGCCACCAGGCAGCTCTCCTCCAATTCCACAGTTAGATCCAACTCCACCCATTAACCCACTAATCCTCACTGCCACAAATATTAGGTTTTCTCTTATAGTGTTCATCCTGTGTTGACTTGTGTTGTAGTTGTTTGAATCCATGAAACCTGCCTGGAAGAGAGGGCATTTGAACTGGGCCTTAATAGGGCAAGTGGACTTCACTAGTGGATGGGAGTAATAGCAGGTAACAAGAGCTTGGAGAGCCAAGCATACCAACCCTATCTCAAAGATTGTATCTGAATCAATCTGGTGTCTGAGTTCAGATAGCAAGGGGTCCAAAGTTCAGATGGCAGGAATTGAGTTTGCAGGGGCATTGTCAAGGGATAAAGATAAGAACTTGAAAAGTGCCAAGTCATCAAAAGTTTCCTATGCCATACAAGGAATGTTTATGTTTGCTTGTTTAAAGCATAGCTGAATTTATTTCTCAGTTCTATTGTAGACTAAGTAATAAATCTCTACATTTATTTTTTATTATTTTTTTCTCTTAATTGCCCTAGGCTAAGTTTTCTTTTCTTTCTCTATAAGCATTTTCAAGTAAATACCTGTTCGTTTATTGTCATTCTTTTTAAATGATGAAACCATTTTTTAAAAAATTATTTATTTAATTTCATCCATTCATTCATTTATTTTAATTTGACCAGAGAGAAACAGAGAGAGAGAGAGAGAGAGAGAGGAAGTGAGAAAGCAAGCCAACAGATCTGGGACTCAAACCATGGTCAGCCATGTTGGGAGTGTCCTCCACCTGAACCACCACCCCAGCAGCTGGTAACAGTGATGTAAGCATTTAAGGCTATGATTTCCCTCTGAATTCAGCTTTGGCTGCATTATATACTTTTTGATATGTACAGTTTTCTTTATCATTTTTTAAAATCACTTCTCAGCCTTTTGGTTAATGTCAGTTGTGGTATCATTTTACAAATAGTTGACAATTACATTTAAAATTCTTCTTTGACTCAGTCAAGTCCTGTTAGGGAAATATTGAGATTTTTAAGGGGTTCTTTTTATTATTCAAATGGGTTAGGAATTTCTAGTTTTATTGCTATTATATGGGGGGAGCTGGTTAAAAGCTGTAAAGAAGGATTAAGTCTAGTTTGTGTATATTTTAGAATTTACTTCTTCTGTGTTCCATAGGTATTTTAAAAGCAGATGTTTGTTTTTATTTTTGCTAGAAGACATGTGTGCTTATGACAGAGAGAGAGGGAGGGGAAAAAGCAAACTCCTTCCCATGGGGAATGATCATGCTGTAATTCTTTCTCCTCCATTTTTCCCTCCTTTCAGAATTTTGGGCACACATGCACATGCACCCCATGTATTACTCAAGTCATTGGTCCAAGACCCACATTGTGTGGATGGCCATGTAGGATCTGACTGCCTTAACCACCAGATCACAGAGTCAGCCCCAAAGTATGTGTTTTATAGAATACATATCTCAATATATTATTAGTCTAATTTTACTATGTATATACATACACACCCATATGTAATGTTTAAAAATAATGTGTACTCATATTTATGATTAGCCTACATAGCCCATCAGGCTGATAATGACATGTCTCCCACTACTTTTTTGGTTGTTTTTGTTAATTTTCCAGAGGTGTGTGTACTTGCCAGAAAGAGACATACACAGAGAGAGGGAAGGTGAGAAAGTACCTTCCATGGGAGATAGCCATGCCACAATCACTTCTCCTCCATTCTCCTCTAGGGATTTTGGGCGCACACAGTGCATGACATGTTTTTCAAGCCTTTGGGTCCAGGACTTGAGCTGTGCAGTTGACCTTGTGGAATCCAGCCACCTTCACCACCACACCATCAGCTGGCCCCTGCTTTTTTGTTTATATCACTCTCTCCTATTTTTATTTCATCTATTTTGTTGCTCAGTTAGTCAATATATAAAAGCTCTCCCTTATATGGATTACATATTTTCTCTAATTAAAACTGGCCCCCTTTGGGGCCAGCAGGTGGCGTAGTGGTTTCGTCATTGGACTCCCACATGGCCAACTGCTGCTTTTTGAGTCCTGAACTCAGTGGCTTAAAAATCACACCAGGTGCATGCATGCGCAAGATCCCAGGAGGAGAATGGAGGAGAAGGGATTGTGGCATGGCCATCCCTCTTGAGGGTGATTCCTCATTTTCTCTCTCATTGTTCCTGTTTCTCTCTCTTTCCAGAGTGCACATGCCCTATAGCAAGACCTAGAATAATAATAATAATAATAATAATAATAATGTCCTCCTTTGTCCCATTTAGTGATTTTGGCCACAAGTTTTCTTATTTCTCATAGCACTATTACCATCCTACTTTATTTCATTAGCGTTTACCTAGCATAGCTTTGTCTGTGCTTCTGTAAACTTTCTGTATCAGTTAACTTTTTAAAGTGTTTATTTATTTATTTAATTTTGTTTGTTATTATTATTTTTTTAATTTGACCAGAAAGAGACAGAGACAGAGAGAAAGGAAAAGTAAGAAAGCAAGCCACCAGGTCCAGCGCTTGAATCACAGTCAGTCATGTGGGAATCCAGCACCTTTAACCACCATACCACCGGGAACCAGCAGTTAGCATAATGGCTATGTCGCTGGACTCCCACGTAGTCGACCACGGTTTGCATCCCGGACCCGGTGGCTTAAAACTCACACCAGGCGCGTGTGCGTGCCTGCCCAAGATTTCGAGAGGAGAATGGAGGAGAAGGGATTGCGGCGTGACCATCCCCCCTGGGGGGTGATTTCTCGCTTTCTGTCTCTCTGTCTCTCTCTGTCTGTCTGGCGAGCGGACGACCCTATAGCGAAAACCTTTCCAAAAAAAAAACCAAACAAACAAAAAAACACCATACCACCTACCGGCCCCTAACGTTTTTATTTAAAAGTTTGAGTGAGAAATATATTTACATGGTGGGACCAGCAGTTAGCGTAATGGCTATGTTGCTGGACTCCTATGTAGTCGACCACAGTTCAAGTCCCAGACCCCATGGCTTGAACTCATGCTGGGAGCATGTCCGTGCGTGCCCAGGATCCCGAGAGGAGAATGGAGAAGGGACTGCAGCGTGGCCATCCCCCCTGGGGGGGTGATTTCTTACTTTCTATCTGTCTTTCTCCATTCTCCGTCTTCCTGGTGAGCACACGTGCCCTATAGCAAAAGCCTCTCAAAAAATATATATTTACATGGTTAAAAAAAAAAGATAATCAGAGAAATACCTCCCTCCATTCCTCATCGCTCATCTCCAATCTCCACCCTCCCTTCACCCTTATGGTGGGTGTTTGTGTTAGTTGCTTTGGCATCCTTGAGTTTCTTTGTGTACATGCAATGTTTCTACTTTTTAAATTTTTCCTTTTAACACAAAACATAGTGTACACACACCAACCTTGCATTTTATCACTTAGCAATGTATCTTGGGAGTCTTTCCAAATCAGTACATTGGAAGCCTCCTTATTCCTCTTAAGGAATGTCTGCATGGTCTTTCGGGGTATAGTTGTACCATAACATATTTAATCTTCTACTGGCAGACTTTTGAGTTGTTGCCAATTTTTTGCTAGGACCAATAATGTTGCAAAGAATAAACTTATACAAACTTTTTGCTCAGATACAAATATACCTAGAAACATTTCTCAGAACTGTCACTTCCTCAAAAGGATTGGGCATGTGTAGATTTGGTAACTACTGCCTAGTGGCTTGCCATTAGGACTGTACCACTGTACTCTCATATCAGCAATGTATGAGAGGGTCTGTCCCTCCATGGCCTCACCAACAACGGCATATAAAACTTTGGGATTTTTGCCAGTAAGGTAGGTGAGAAATTATGTCTTGGTGTAGTTTTTTGTTTTTGTTTTTTAGGTTTTTGCCAGAGGGTGCGTGTGCTTACCAGACAGAGATAGAGAGAGACAGCGAGAGAGAAAGTCACCCCTAGAGGTGATGGCCACGCTGCAATTCTTTCTCCTCCATTCTTCTCCAGGGATTTTGGACACACAGGCACATGCACTTGGTGTGATATTCAACCACTAGTTCTGGGACTCGAACCAGTCAGTCATGTGAGAGTCCAGCACCTCAACCACTACATCACCTACTGGCCCCTTCTTGTCTCTATGTAGTTTTCATTTATATTTATCTTGGGTTGAGTACCTCTTTGTATAAAAGAGTTAATTAAGATCCATTTGCATTTCCTTTTCTATTATAGCCTTTAGCCATTTTTCTGTTAGCTTGTAGATCTTATTGATTCCTATTAACTTTTCATCTTTGACATAATTTTATTTTAGAGAAACATTTTTGCTATAGGGTGATTACCCCCCCCCACCCCCCCGGGGAATGGCCACACCGCAGTCCTTTCTTCCTCATTCTCCTCTCGGGATTTTGGGTACGCACACATGCCTGGCATGAGTTTTAAGTCCCCAGGTCCAGGACTCGAATCATGGTCAACTACATGGGAGTATAGTGATGTAACCATTACACCATCTGCTGGCCCCTTTTTATATATTTTTAAAGTTTATTCCATGAATGAGAAAGACAGAGAGCGAGAGACAGAGAGACAGTGCCCCAATAGGATTCCAATGCCTTAGCCTCAGCCAGCCCTGATGAGAGGCACGTGTGTGCATGAATAGGGTGGTCTCCGACAGGAGCCAGCCACATTCCCAGGAGGGTCTTGCCCCCAGAGCATCACAGTTTATTGCTGCATCACCATCCAGCCCCCAGCTTTTTATATTTTAGGGAGGTTGTCTATCCCTTTGTCGCCTGAGTTGAAAATGATTGTCCCAGTTTGTCATTTGCCTTTACACTTTCAATCTTAAAGTATTTTCATTTTTAAATTACAATTTGCTTTTATTTATTTATTTTAATTTGCTAGAGGGTGCATGAGGCTTGCCTGAGGAGAGAGACAGACAGAGAGAGAGAGAGAGAGAGAGAGAAAGCACCTCCCCCCCCATGGGGGATGGTCACACTGCAATCTCTTCTTCTCCACTTCTCCTTCTGGGATTTTGGGCACACATGCACATATGTCCAGAGTGTCTTTCTTTCTCTTTAGAGATTTTTTTTGCTACAAGACACGTGTACTTGCCAGGGAGAAAGAGAGAGACAGGAAGTGAGAAATCACTCCCCCTCTCATGGAGAAATAGCCATGTCACAATTCCTTCTCCTCCATTATCCTCTCAGGATGTGGGGCATGCACGCACACGTGCCCGGCATGAGTTCCAAGCCAATGGGTGCAGGATTCAAACCACAGTTGACCATGTGGGAATCCAGCATTGTAACCATTATGCCATCTGCTGGTCCTCCCAGAGTGTTTTTCAAATTGCTGGGTCGAGAACTCAAACAGTATAGTCAGCCGTGTGGGATTCAGCCACTTTAACCACCATCCTCCATACACAGAGCTTAACCATTGTGCTACAGATCAGTCCTGTGCTTTAAAAAAAAAAGGTAAAACTTTTTATTATTCTGTGGTCGAATTGATTCATCTTTCCTTTGATGGCATCTAGATTTTGAGGCATTATTTGAAAGGCTTTTTCTACTCCAAGATTTCTTTCTCATATTTTCTCTTAATACTCTTTTATATTTCTAATACATTTGGACATGCTATGTTAAGTATTTCTTGTAAGCAGCATATTGCGTAGTTGAATTTTATTTTCAAACATGAGGATGTGAGAAGCTTTGCCTTCAACAGCTTGGCTTAATTTATTTATATCTATTTCATTAGTCTCATTTCCTATATTTTTGCACTTCCTTATTGCTTTGTTTTTTACTGTACATCCTAGGGTTTTCTTGCTTTTATATTCTACAATTAAGAAAGTGGAAATCTGTATAAACATTTAGATGAAGCAAGCACATATATAAATTGACTTTTTTTAAAGGGTGTTTGCTATTGGACAACTGTGCTCATCAGAGAGAGACAGAGAGATGGAAAGTGAGAAATCACCCCTGGGGGCATGGCCATGCCAAAATCCCTTCTCTTCCACTCTTCTCCTGGGATTTTGGATATGTACGCACACACACCCAAAGTGATTCTCAAGCTGCTGGGTCCCAAGTTCAAGAACCACACTTGGCTCTGAGGGAGTCCAGTGCCCTAGCCACCATGCCACCCACTGGCCCCACTTTTACATTTTTAAAAAATTATTATTTATTTTTATTTTTGTTTTCATTTCATTTTCTTTTATACATTCAATCACATTATTATTTGTCCTTTTACCTTTTTTTAATTGCCAAAGAGCATGCGCACTTGCCAGAGAGAAAGTCAGACAGATAAGCAGACAAAAAAGCATAGTCACACTGCAATTCCTTATCCTCCATTTCTCCATCTTGATGGGATTTGGGTCACACAAACACACACACACACACACACACACACACACAGACACATGCACCTGGTGTGTTTTTCCAGCCACCAGGGCCACAATTCAAACCATGTTTGGCCATATGGAATCAGCTCCCTTAATCACTAGACTGTAGGACGAGCCCAAGCACTCATGTTTAAATGCACGGACATCAAATGTCTATTAAAGGTGCCAATTATTACATGGTGCTGACCACTTTTCACAAGTCTCTACTAAATACTTTTCTTCATTTTACAGAGGAGGAAACTTCAGTTCAGAACACTTACTTGGTTTGCCCAGGGTCACCCAATAATTTTTGATGATCTCTTCTGGATGATGAGAAATTTAGCAGATTTAAGCCAGGGTGGGCCACCCTGGAGTTGGAATGGAAGACATCTCAGCTAAGCAATATTGCTGAAAGTCATGGAGGTGAGTGACTTCCTCAAAATCAAATCCCCATGGCCTCACAAGCCTTGATATCAAACCCTTGCATCTTTGCCAATCTGATAGAAGAAAAACCATGTCTCCCTGAGGTTGTGGTTTGCATTTTTCTGGCTCTTGAGGCAGAGCATCTCTTCATCTGCTGGAGAGCCATTTGCATTTCCACTTCTATGAACTACCTATTCATAACCTGTGCCCACTTGGGAGGCACTCAGCGAGTAACCGCACATCACAGCTTCCTGGACCACTTCTTTGCAGAATACCATCAGATGACTGTCAGGGTTTTATTCTGTCTCCTGTAAAGAAGCATCTCAGTGATGATAAGCTCTTCACCTGGACCTTCGGAACACTTTCCTTCTTCCCTCTGCTGTAGGATCTGTTCACAGGTCCCTCGTTCATCGGTTTTGTTCACTCTCTCTTGACTAGGTAGAAATAAAGCCAGACTGGGCACCACCTCTTGACCCTCTGAATTTTATCCTGTATTGCCTAATAATGGTGGGAGTCTCAATTCACCATTAGACAGATAGTGTAGACACAGGCAAACAGAGGCTGATGGGAATGGATTAGGGACATTGCCATCAGCATTAGAATCTGTACTAGCCGTCACTTGCACCGTTCAATATATGGGTGTGTACATTTATTTGTTTATTTATTTATGTGTGTGCATACATGTGTGTGTATAAATGTATAAAATAAACGCATGTATACTAAACACACAGATACTCACAAATTAAGCTCTCATAACAACCTGGTAAGATAGGTACTATTATTATCTAATCCCATTTTACGGATGACAAAGCTGAGGCACAGAGAGGTTATATAAGTTGTCCAAGTTCACACAGTTAATAACTGGTTGAGCCAGATTCTATCTCTGGTTTTTGTTTTTGTTTTTAATTGAGGGCACGTGCACTCACCAGAGAGAGCAGAGGGGAAGGGAGACCAGGAAAGCACCCCTCTCCCTTGAGGAATGGTCACACCACAATTCCTTCTCCTCCATTTCTCCCTCTTCTCAGGATTTTGGGCATGCGCGCACACATGCCCTGCATGTTTTTCAAGTCACCAGATCCAGGCCTTTAACCGCTCGGTCAGCCATGTGGGATCCATGCCCAAGTGCTACCTGCCCATAATCCATGCCCTCAACCACTCTGACTAGCTCAGAAGATCATTGGGGTATGGCTAAAGATCACCGGGACTCTGAGACAGGGGTAGGCAGTGGGGTTAATCTGGCTCATCTTGTCTATTTTGGGACCGTTTGTTCTTTGTTCATTAATTCATTGAATCCTCCATTTCATTCATTCAGCAAATATTTCCCGAATGCCTACTATATGCTAAGTCCTCTGCTAGGTGCCAGACATACCACGATAAATATATGTGATCCTTATCTTTCAGGAGTATACGTAAAAGGACTGGGGGACATGATCGGTTAATGACACACACTGTTGTGTTTCAGAGGGAGGGGTAGGTGGTGTGTCATCCAGGAGTGGATTTCTCAATCCATCCTCATCTCCCATCTGGTTAGCTCAATTTCTCCCTTGTACCTTGCCCTGTGATCTTATCTCTAGTCTCCACTGCAAATTATTTTTCAGTTTCTGCATATCCTCCTAAGAATTTTTACAGGATAGAGATTGGGCTGATCAGTCATATATGCTGATATACATGTGTGCACATGTGCTCACCAGAGAGAGACAGAGAGCAGGGGAGAACAAGAAAACACTCTCTCCCATGAGGAATGGTCACACAGCAATCCCTTCTCCTCCATTTCTCCCTCTCTCAAGGATTTTGGCATGCACACATACGTGCTTTGCATGTTTTTCAAACCACCAGACCCAGGACTCAAATCACGCAGTCAGCCATATAGCATCCAGCGCCTTAACCACCAGACTATGGGCTAACATCATTTCTGTCTTTCTTTTTTTCCTCTCTCCTCCCTTTTTAAAATTTGTTGTAGTGTGCACATGCTTGCTGGAGAGAGAGAGAGAGAGAGAAAGTGAGAAACCCCGGGGTGGGGGATGACCATACCACAACCCTTTCTCCTCCATTCTCCTCTAGGAATTTTGGACACAAATGCACACCCTTCTTTTTATTTTTATTGTTAAAGAATTATTTATTTAATTTTATTTTTTCTTATTATTATTTTTTAATTTGATACAGGGCACATGTACTCAACAGAGAGACAGAGAAAGAAAATTGTCGGGTCTAGGACTTGAACTATGGTCAGCCATGTGGGAGTCCAGCATCTTAATCACCATGCCACCTGCCAGCCCCAATACGCACTTGTTTTCCAAGCTGCTGGGTCTGGGACTCAAACTGTACAGTCAACCATGTGGGATCCAGCCACCTTAATTACCCTGCTGCTTAGCTGGCCCTGCTTGTCATTTTTTAATTATCCCAAGAAAATCACCCTCTTATTAATGTTAGGGAGCCAGGAAAGGGTGGCTAGCAGCCCTAAAGGGTTCCGAGTAGGGTGGTTGGGCACTCTAGAATGACTCC
Organism: Tupaia belangeri chinensis; assembly: GCF_000334495.1. Lineage (NCBI taxonomy): Eukaryota > Metazoa > Chordata > Mammalia > Scandentia > Tupaiidae > Tupaia > Tupaia belangeri. The sequence continues at coordinate 2,494,740 of NW_006159505.1, read as the reverse complement.
TCTGGCTATAGTCTGGATAAATAAATTGGATGAGACCAGCAGATGGCATGGAGGTTAAGGCATGGAGGCCAGCAGGTGGCATGGAGGTTAAGGCAACTGGATCCCAAATGACTGACTGTGTGGTTCAAGGCCCAGACCCGGTGAATTGAGGGACATGCCAGGTTCATGTGTGTGGGAGCCCCAGATCCCAAGAAGAGAATGGAGGCAGAGGGATCGCGCAATGGCCAACCCCCTGAGAAGTAAATTCTTTTTCTCTTTTTTGCTTGCACACTAAGTGCACACTCCCTAAAGCAAAACTAAAAATAAAATAAATAAAAAAGAAAGCAAAGTAAAGAAATTGGGTGGGACAGGGACCAGTAGTGGGCATAATGGCTATGTCGCTGGACTCCCATATAGTCAATGGCGGTTCGAGTCCTGGACCTGGTGGCTTAAACTCACGCCAGGCGCGTGTGCGTGCATCCCCAAGATCCCGAGAGGAGAATGGAGGAGAAGGGATTGCG
>NW_006159505.1:2487114-2494106 GCF_000334495.1 Tupaia belangeri chinensis | reverse complement strand
GAAGGAAGGAAGGAAGGAAGGAAGGAAGAAAGAAAGAAAGAAAGAAAGAAAGAAAGAAAGAAAGAAAGAAAGAAAGAAAGAAAGAAAGAAAGAAAGAAAGAGGATGGAATAGAATAGGCAGGCAGCCCAGTTAGCAGGCTGCTCAATATGCCAGTGGAATATGAGATCTGGGTAAAGATTGTGGCTGGGGGAGGAGAGAGGACATAGATCCAAAGAACATTAAGGGTACGGAACAGAGGAGACTTACTAATTCATTCAGTAGTGCTTAGGGGTCATCTAAGTACCAGGTACTGTACCAGGTGCCAGGGATACAGCAGTGAATAAGACAGAGACAGGGCCTGCCTTTGCTGAATCCAAGGGGGACAGAGGCTCTTGGGGTCTTTACTGTAGAAGCCGATACATGATTGACAGGACAGCAGAAAGGGGCACGTGATGGACATGAGGGAGGAGCCCAGGCTGATGCCTGGATTTCTGTCTTGGCTGGAGGAGTAGATAGTGCATCTGCAGCTTGGGAGACTGGGAAGTCAGAACTCCATGGATATCTCTCTGGGTCCCCCAAGTGCAGGACAGGTAGGAGCAGAATATATGATGAACAAGTGATTGCTGAATCAGGAAATAAATGGATGTGAACATATAGTTGCTCCCCGGTCCCCAGCCTGGCTGTGAAAGAGGAAGCTGGGGAAAGGTCCACACAGAAACGTGAAGTTTCACGAGGCCCAGTGGTTATGCAATGCCTACAAACTGCCAGCCTCTTCCCAGTTACCCAACGGGCCCCAGGAGGCAGCCAGGACCTCCCAGTGTCTGGTGACCAGCATCAGGCTGCCATGACTCTGTCCTTAGGGCCTGGGCAGTGGGCAGACTCAGCATGCCCCTGGCTATTCTGAGGTCACCAGGGTGCTCTGTTCACTGTCTCCCACAGTCCCCTGCCAATATCTGAGAGTCTTGGAATTGAACCATCTTTGGCCCTCTGGGTCATGTCACCCAGCTGTCCTTTTGAGGAATCCCAAAGGTCCTGGCCAGGTCCTGATCACCATGCCCTTAGTCACAGAACTTTACCCCAACCTCGGACCTGAGACCAGTCTTTGCAGCTCTCCTGAGGGTCTCCTCTCTAGCCTCAGACCATGAGACCCCCACCTCCTCCCCAGGGCCCAGAACAGCTAGAGTCAGGCAGGAGTGAAGCAGGGTGCTATCTTAATCCACATTCTGTTGCTATAACAGAATACCTAAGACTGGGGACCAGCAGTTAGTGTGATGGCTATGTCGCTGGACTCCCATGTAGTCGACCGTGGTTCAAATCCTGGACCCGGTGGCTTAAAACTCACGCCGGGTGCGTGTGTGTGCGTGCCCAAGATCCCAAGAGGAGAATGGAGGAGAAGGAATTGCGGCGTGGCCATCCCCCCCGGGGGGTGATTTCTCGCTTTCTGTCTCTCTGTCTGGCGAGTGCATGTGCCTTATAGCAAAAACCTCTCCCCCCCCAAAAAAAAAGAAAAGAAAAGAAAGAAAAAAAGAGAATACCTAAGACTGAGTAATAATTTCAAAAGAACGAAAGTTTGGGCCAGCCTCATAGCTCAGTGGTTAAGGGAAGCAGATCTCTCATGGCCAGCCCTTGTTCGACTAGTGTGTGTGTGTGTGTGTGTGTGTGTGTGCCCTGATGGAAAGGAGAAATGGAGGAAAAGGAATTGCCCCATCAAGGGTGCTTTGTTTTTCTGGCAAGTATGCACATTCTCTGCCAATATAAAAAATAATAATAATTAAAACAAAACAGAAATGTATTCAGCTCTTGGGTTTGGAGGCCAAGAAATCCAAGTACATAGTGTCAGCATTCGGCAAGTTTCATCCCACAGCGGCGGGCGGAAGTCGGAAGCAGATCACCGGGGCTGGGATCAAAGCACATGCGGCAGAGTGAGAGAGCTGCATTTGTAACAAGTCCACTCTCTTGATGATTAATCACTCCCTTGACAAAGACATTAATCCATGCATGAGGACAGAGCCCTCATGACTCAATCACCTCTTAAAAGCCCTTAATACTGTGACACTGCCAATTAAGCACCCAACACGTGAACCTTGGGGGACACAGTCCAACCATAGCAGGTACCCTGCCATCCCTGAGAGATGAAGAAGTGAGCCGTAGGTCATCTGTCCAAGGCCAGAGTTAAAATGTGACCACATGCTATAACCAAACAATCGGTGGGGGACATCAAGGCTAACACGATCAAGAGTCGGTCCATTTTACCAACCAGGAAGTGGGAGTGTCGTAGACTATTTGGAGGCGACATGTGGTAGTGATGAATCTGTTTTGTACTCATTTCTGAGCCTCCGTTTTCTTGTAGGTGCAATGGGGCAGTGACACTGAGCTCCTGAGGGCATGTGTGAGTTACATGGTGGTATGTAAAGGGTCAGGCCAGTGACCCTTGGAGGGGGCTCAGTGAATCCACACTCTCACATGGCAGTACCCAGTGATGGCATGAGCTGCACACACTGCCCCTGGCTCCTCGGGGCAACCTCAGGCAGCCTGTGTTCCCTGTCAGGGCTGGGTCCACCCAGGCTGATGGCCTATTGCAGCCACCACTGGGAGGGAGAGGCCTGCTCCCTGTTGGTGATTGCCCAACCAGCTGTACCTGTCTGTGGGCTTCCCATACCCCCAGGCCTTTTCTGCCTACATGAGCTGGGGCTCTCCTTCCTGCCCTAGGATCACACTTGCATGGCTCTTTGGGGAAGATGTCATGTTTACCCAAATTTCCCGAGCACCTGCTGGTAACAGGGGCCTGTTAGGAAGTTCCAGGGGACCAGAAGAACCACAGAGAATAGGGAGGGGAAGGGGATATCCCACAGTCAGCCCACTGCCAGGCAGGAAGTGGTCAGGAGAAACCTACAGGCACTTCTGTGGCATCTCACTACTATTCCAGTCAATTCGTTCTCAGAAATTAAATCAAGGGCTTTGCTTTCTCTGACTATAGGAAGAATGTCTCTTGATTGCATAATATTTGACAACATAGAAACATGTAAAACAGTGAAGAATCAATCCTGGCAGTCCTAATTCACACAGGAAGAGGTTTAAGATGTTGTTCTTTATATCAGTGGTTTCTATGCATTTTAACCTAATCATAATGTAGATATAACTTTGTATCTTTTTTTTATTCATCATAATAGCACAAACATTTTCCTAGATTTGTTTCCAAGCCATATACTTAAATTCTACCCTGTTCATTTCAGCCCATTGTTCTAATAAAAATCCTTAACTTTGGTTGGGATTTAGCTTCCCCTTCTCTGGAGAAAATGATCTGGGTGCCAGCTTGGAGGAAAAGGAGGAGGGAAGGGAGCTGGCAGAGAAGGTGAAGAGGGACGGGAAGAAGGAGGAGGAGGCAAAACCAACACCCAACAGGTTCATTCTCTCACTCCCTCAGGCTAACCTGTTTCTCGGGATTGGAAAACTTCAGAGCAGTCACCTAGCTCCCAGGGTCACGGGCCTACTTCACTTTCTTCGGAGTCTTTCTGTTCACTTTGCAGGCCCAGACTTAACGTGAAGGAAGCGCACTGCCTGCTGGGAAAAGCGCTTTCCTTCCCTAGGTCCGGCACTGCAGAACATGCCCCAGCCACCCTGCTTCACTCAGGTGGTCCATCTACTCGTCACATGATTGGGTTTTTAGGCCTTTGTGATCTGGTCACCTTCTCATGCGCCAGAGCATAGCCTAGCATGTCAGAGGAACGCGGAGTTTTAGTGGGTCTGGCTGAGCGTGGAGATGCGTCATTGTTCTAGATGCTATGCCCCTGTTGATGCAGCCTGGATTTGCATTTGCTTATATGGCAGCCTCGGCCTTGGCTCACAGAGCTTGTGGTCAGCTCAACTTCTGAGCTTCTTTTTGCATCATTGTTGGAAACCAGCTCTCCCAGATCCTGTGCGTGGACAGTCTTCTATAGAAACCACGGGTAAGACTTGATATTTTGCCCTCTTTATTTGCGTTGTGATTTTTAGCTCTCCTTCCTGGCTTCTTGTTGTGATGAATTTGATACAAGTGTGCCATGTCCTTATTATTAACCTATTAATAAGATGATAACTTGAACCCAACTCAAGACAGAATCCCCCGTTTTGATAGGCCCTGGTCTGTAACCAGAGCTGGAAGTTTGATCAGCTTTGTAAAAAACCTGTGAAGAAATGACACCTTCTTTAAAAAGCCAATCATGCATAAGTATATGCCCAAAAGACTTGAAATCAAATACTCAAATAAACTCTTACACAAATGTCCCTAGCAACAACATTCATAATAGCCAAAAAGTGGAAATAACCCAAATGTCTACCAATGGATGAATGAGAACAGAATGTAGTACATATACAGTGGAGGCCTACTCAGCCACAAAAAGGAATGAAATTCTTTTTCTTTTTCTTTTTTTAAAAAATTCTGCCAGAGGGCACATGAGCTTGACAGAAAGAGAGGGAGAAAGCACCCCCCCACACACACAGTGGAGCATGATCACACCACAATCCCTTCTCTACTTCTCTCTTTTTTGGGGGTTTTGGGAACACATGCACATACACCCAGCATATTTTTCAAGCTGTTGGAGCCAGGATTTGAACTATGTGGCCAGCTATGTGGGATCCAGTTCCCTTAACCACCAGGCTACATGCTGGTCCTAAATGAAGCTCGGATACACACCACAACATGGATGAACCTCAAAAACATTATGCTAAGTGGAAGAAGCCAAACACAAAAGGTTGCACATTATGTGGTTCTATTTATATGAAATTTCTAGAACGAATAAATCTGTAGAGACTGAGAGCAGGTGAGTGATTACCAGGAGCTACGGGGAGTGAGAAATAGGGAGTCACTGCTTACTTGATATGGGGTTGGTGAACATGTTATGGATCTAGACAGAGGTGGCACATGACATGTACTAAATGCCACTAAATGGTACACTTTAAAATGGTTGCTCTTATGTTATGTTAAACATACCCTCCCCAGGAGATATGACCAGGAAGGACTTTAAATGAGCCACTTCACTGCCTCCTCTCAGGGCTGCTGCCCATGGCTGATGATCATGTTCTAAATCAACAACAGATATCTTTTTAAAAAATTTTATTTATCATCATCATTTTTTAAAATTAGCTACAAGGCACATGCACCCACCAGAGAGAGAGAGAGAGAGAAGGAAAGTGAGAAAACAAGCCTCCGGGTCCAGGACTCGAACCATGGTCTGCCATGTGGGAATCCAGCCTCCCCAACCACCATGTCACCTTTGGCCCCAACAAAAGATATTTAAAAAAAAAAATTAAAAATAATTGGGGCCAGCAGGTGGTATGATGGTTAAAGGCGGTGGGCTCCCACGTGGCCAACCAGAGTTCCAGTCCCAGACCTGGTGGCTTGCTCCCCTCCCCCCATGTCCCTCTCTGATCAAATAAAAATAAATAAATAAATAAAGTTAAATAAAATAATTCTTTAAAAAATTAAAAATAATTATTTTTTAAATTTAATTTTATTCTTTCTTTCTTTCTTTCTTTCTTTCTTTCTTTCTTTCTTTCTTTCTTCTTTTTTTTTAAATTTGGCCAGAGAGAGAGAGAGGGAAAGTAAGAATAAGCTGACAGGTCTGGGACTTGAATCGTGGTGGACTACATGAGAGTCTGATGTCTCAACCACCACGTCACCTGCTGGCTCTTTGTTTTTCCAGTTTTGCTGCAGGGCACATGTGCTTGCTACAAAGAGACAGAGAGAGTAAGAAAGCATCCCCCAGGGAGACAGCTAGGCTGTAATACCTTCTCCTCCATTCTCCTCTCGGGATGTTGGGCACATACACACACGTGCTGGCGTGTTTTCAACCCACGCGTTCATTCACATGGAATCTAGCTGCCTCAACCACCATGCCATATGTGGCCCCATGGATGCCTTAGACTGCACCCTTCCAATACAAACGCAGCTCCAGGCAGAGCAGTGGTTGAGAGGGATGGTTTGGAATAGATACTCCTCGATTCAATCCTGATGCTTTATGACCCAGCCATGGTGGCATATGCTGTTGATGGTGCTGCGCAGTAGGCTGAGGCCATATGGGAAGCTCAGGTTCAATTCCTGACTCAGCCTAAAAGCTAGGCACTAGGAAGCTGAGGCAGGAAGATCACAACAGACCAAGACTGTGAAAGAAAAAAAAAATCCTGGTTCTATTTATTAGAATTTACTTCATTATTATTTAACTCTATGTCCCTTAGTTCCCACCACTGTAAGATAAGGGTATTGATAACATCTACTTTATGCGGTTGGAAGATAGGTGTTACATAATATGTTTAGGTACCTGGGTTGAGATGATCATTCAAATATGATGCCCCAAAGTGTCACTTGCAGTTCACCTCATCCTTCAGCTGTGGGAAGTCGTGAGAAGGGAAAGGAGGCCAGCTGGGCTAGCGAGAGGCCTGGGTTCTATGCTCACCGCCTTCCTCACATAGGCTCAGATCTGCAGGTGAATGAGGGAACCCAGACATGGCCGGCAGAGGGTCCAAGATGCCGTCCTCTGCTTTCCAAGTTACCTTTTTCATAGGCTGGCTCTCCAGTCTGCTGGTGGTTGTTTTCTGTGAGTCCTCAAAGATCTCCAACGGCAGCTCTGTGGACACACTGGTGGGCTCCATTGTGCCCAGAAATGCCATTCAGCCCAAACTCCTTGGGAGGAGCTGGAGCTGGGGGAGACCAGGAGGTTCTGAACCTCACCCAGCCTGGTCTGCCCACCCCCAAGCCCTGTGGCCCCTTTCCCCAAGCTCCCAGGTCATCTGGAAGAGGTCTTATTCCAGAGTTCTTGAATGACTACAAATCCTTTCTCCAAAGTCAAACTCGAAATTTCCCCATAGGACTTACCTCTCCCTCTTGACTCTCAGGTACAGCAAAGGTAAGGTGAAGGCCAAGGACTCTGTCACATACTGACCCACACACCTGCTGTGACCATCCCCAGAGAGAGTCACTCCCTGGTTAAAGAGAACTGTCACTGGGGCCAGCAGGTGGCATGATGGTCAAGGTGCT
>NW_006159505.1:2479756-2485979 GCF_000334495.1 Tupaia belangeri chinensis | reverse complement strand
TTTCTTTCTTTCTTTCTTTCTTTCTTTCTTTCTTTCTTTCTTTCTTTCTTTCTTTCTTTCTTCTTTTTTTTTAAATTTGGCCAGAGAGAGAGAGAGGGAAAGTAAGAATAAGCTGACAGGTCTGGGACTTGAATCGTGGTGGACTACATGAGAGTCTGATGTCTCAACCACCACGTCACCTGCTGGCTCTTTGTTTTTCCAGTTTTGCTGCAGGGCACATGTGCTTGCTACAAAGAGACAGAGAGAGTAAGAAAGCATCCCCCAGGGAGACAGCTAGGCTGTAATACCTTCTCCTCCATTCTCCTCTCGGGATGTTGGGCACATACACACACGTGCTGGCGTGTTTTCAACCCACGCGTTCATTCACATGGAATCTAGCTGCCTCAACCACCATGCCATATGTGGCCCCATGGATGCCTTAGACTGCACCCTTCCAATACAAACGCAGCTCCAGGCAGAGCAGTGGTTGAGAGGGATGGTTTGGAATAGATACTCCTCGATTCAATCCTGATGCTTTATGACCCAGCCATGGTGGCATATGCTGTTGATGGTGCTGCTCAGTAGGCTGAGGCCATATGGGAAGCTCAGGTTCAATTCCTGACTCAGCCTAAAAGCTAGGCACTAGGAAGCTGAGGCAGGAAGATCACAACAGACCAAGACTGTGAAAGAAAAAAAAAATCCTGGTTCTATTTATTAGAATTTACTTCATTATTATTTAACTCTATGTCCCTTAGTTCCCACCACTGTAAGATAAGGGTATTGATAACATCTACTTTATGCGGTTGGAAGATAGGTGTTACATAATATGTTTAGGTACCTGGGTTGAGATGATCATTCAAATATGATGCCCCAAAGTGTCACTTGCAGTTCACCTCATCCTTCAGCTGTGGGAAGTCGTGAGAAGGGAAAGGAGGCCAGCTGGGCTAGCGAGAGGCCTGGGTTCTATGCTCACCGCCTTCCTCACATAGGCTCAGATCTGCAGGTGAATGAGGGAACCCAGACATGGCCGGCAGAGGGTCCAAGATGCCGTCCTCTGCTTTCCAAGTTACCTTTTTCATAGGCTGGCTCTCCAGTCTGCTGGTGGTTGTTTTCTGTGAGTCCTCAAAGATCTCCAACGGCAGCTCTGTGGACACACTGGTGGGCTCCATTGTGCCCAGAAATGCCATTCAGCCCAAACTCCTTGGGAGGAGCTGGAGCTGGGGGAGACCAGGAGGTTCTGAACCTCACCCAGCCTGGTCTGCCCACCCCCAAGCCCTGTGGCCCCTTTCCCCAAGCTCCCAGGTCATCTGGAAGAGGTCTTATTCCAGAGTTCTTGAATGACTACAAATCCTTTCTCCAAAGTCAAACTCGAAATTTCCCCATAGGACTTACCTCTCCCTCTTGACTCTCAGGTACAGCAAAGGTAAGGTGAAGGCCAAGGACTCTGTCACATACTGACCCACACACCTGCTGTGACCATCCCCAGAGAGAGTCACTCCCTGGTTAAAGAGAACTGTCACTGGGGCCAGCAGGTGGCATGATGGTCAAGGTGCTGGACTCCCGCTGCGTTTCAGTTCCGGGTCACTTTCCTCCTCTCTCTCTGTCTCTCTCTGGTGAGCACACATGGAAATTTAAAAATAGCAATTACAGGGGTTGACTGGGAGCATGGTGGTTAAGGATGCTGGACTCCCACATGGCCGATGACCGTTCAAGTCCCAGACCGGGCAGCCTGGTTTCTCATTTTTTCCTCTCTCTTTCTCTCTCCTCTGTCCCTTTCTGGTCAAATTTTTAAAAAATAAATAAATAAAGTAAAAAGACTTCTGGATGTCTATGATACCAAAGGATTGTAAGTAGCTCTTTAAAGCTTAATAAAATAACTTTAAAAAATGATAAATAGTTTTTAAAAACTGTCAATCACCTTTACATACATAACAAACCGTTTGTTTTCATGACAAACCTTGGTCTCCTCACTGCACCTTTAACGGTACCTGTGATTTACTGAGTACCTAGTATGTGTCAGATACTGAAATAAGGACTTTACACGTGTAATCTTTTTTCTTTTTATGAGTAAGAGAGAGAGGGGAAGGGAGAGAGACAGAGACAGGCCTCCCTGGCAGAGCCCACCGTGTCCCGACCCTCCTGCCCAGCCTCCCAGTTAGCTATTATTACGGTTGCCTGCCACACGCCCGGCCTGCCTGCTTCCGGTTGGTTGTCCAGCATCCACACACTGTTCTTTTGTTTTTAGAAATTACTTAATTTTATTTATTATTATTCATTTTAAATTTGCTATAGGTGCTCATCAGAGGGAAATAGAAGGGAGAGAGAGAGACGAAGTAAGCCACCAGGTCCAGACTCAAACAGTGGTTGGTCATGTGGGAACCTAGCACTTTAACCACCATGCCACCTGCTGGTTCTTATCATCTTAACTGAATCATCTACAGTCCTTTTGTATTTTTTTTAAAGACTTACTTATTTAATTTTTTTTTTTTTTGGAGAGGTTTTTGCTAAAGCGTGCGTGCATTCGCCAGGAAGACAGAGAGAGACAGAAAGTGAGAAATCACCCCCCAGAGGGGATGGCCACACCGCAATCCCTTCTCCTTCATTCTCCTCTTGGGATCCTGAGCACACATGCACATGTGCCTGGAGTGAGTTTAAGCCACCAGGTCTGGGACTTGAACCATAGTCGACTACAGGGGAGTCCAGCGACATAGCCATTACGCTAACTGCTGGTCTCCTTATTTCTTTTTATGATTACTTTTTTTTTTTTTAATTTGCTATAGGCATGTGCACTCACCAGAAAGAGATGGGGCAGGGGTGGGGAGTGAGAAAGTAAGCCTCCAGGTCCAGGTCTCAAACCGCAATTGGCCATGTGGAAGTCCAGTGCGTTAACCACCACACTATCTGCTAGCCAGTCCACAATCTTACTACACAGCCCTGCCCCATCGGTTCAAAAAAATCTTCTGGGGCCAGCCCTATGGCCTAGTAGTTAAGGGAGTAGGATCCCACAGGGCCAAACACAGTTCAAATCCCAGCACTCACAGCTTGAGAAACGTGCCAGACGTGTGTGTGTGTGTGTGTGTGTGTGTGTGTGTGTGTCCCAAATCTCAACAGGAAGGGAAAATGAAGGAGAACAGATTACAGTGTGACCGTACCCCATCGGGCTTTGCTTTCTCCTTCTCCCTCTTTCTCTCTGTCTCTGTTTGATGAACACCTGCACCCTCTGGCAAATAAAAAATAAAGCCCCATTTTCTTCTGCTGGGAAGTGTTTGCATCTGCTTTCATTGCTATGTTTTTGCCATGAACACTGCATGGACAGGTCCTGAAAGACCATCTCTGAAGATGGTCTCCAAGATCCAGGAGGCATCTGTGAGGGGCCCGATGTGGAAACTGAAGCTGAGCACTGGGCACTGGGCATGTCAAAGGTCTCAGCTCCACCTGTGAGCTAAGAGGGAGCAATGACCTTAGGCCATAAGCAAGAACTCAGTGACGTTCTATTTGGGGACAAGGACTTTAAACAGGTCTTGGATGGAGCAGATCAGAATTCCAGAGGCACCAGGAAAGCAGTGCCTGTCACTAAGACCACAGGTCCATCAGCGCCACAGAAGCCGGAAAGAGAGAGAGAGGACTGCCTGGATCCTGCAGCCAGTGAGAGGAAAGGAAGGGGTGACCAGGGGTGTGCCATGGCCACATTGGCTCAGAGGAGACTGTTGTCGAGTGACTTTCAAGGTATCGCCCCTGTCTGTACCCGGCTGTACTTTGTATTCTGCAGGATCATCAGATGAACGATCATTAAAACTGCCCCACATCCAGCCCAGCGAGGACCTGCCCTGCCCCAAACACACACCTGGAGTGGCCAGGTAAGTCCAGCAGGTGCACGACACAGGTGGAGGTGGCCTGAGCTCTGGGAGCCCCCCTGGTGTACAGTCTCTAGTCTTCAGTTGGAGGACTGAGAGGAGCCCCAGGCAGTACACTCAGAGCAGCCAGGGTGGTGGGACCTGGACGTCTCAGGAAAGCCATGGCTGTACACTGCAGGCTGGCTGCACATCAGCCCCAGTGGCACCCTGGAGCTTAGCACTGAACCTGGCACTCAGTAGGTGCTTAATGAAGCACACACATGAGAGGACGAAAGGTCTGTGTCCTCCAGGCACTCGCAGGCTAGCAGGGGACACATGGTACACCACAAACCCTCAGAGAATCTTGCCCATGGACTTTGACAGTTGAATACCCTGAGCTCTATCAAATCACTTCCAGAACTAAGTAGAAGGTGATGCATGGGGACAGAGTGAGCCTGGCCGCAGAAGAATGCAATGTGCGTGCATCCGGCTCGTGCTGGCTAGCTGCATGCATGACTCAGGGCAGGGAGGGGCTGGGGGAAGGGTAGAACTGGGGGATGGGTGAGGTGACCAGGGAAAGTGCCAGTGAACCCTAGGAGGAGCCAGTTTCACCCCTGCCTTCCTGCTTCCGATCCTCCTTCTAAGGTTTATTGCTTCTGAGCAAAGGCCACTGCAGAGGTTCGCAGACTAGCCGCAGCATTGATGGCATCTGCAAACCAGCCTCAAAGAGCAAAATGGGATAAAGTCGAGTTTCTGAGCAGTATCTTGGAAACTACTGCCAAAAAACAGAGGCAGGTCAGTCTAACGGGAGGAACTTGAGCCTCAGTGTTAGACACTTTCGGGTTAAAAGCCTGGCTTGCCACTTCCTAGTACCCCAAATCCCTGTGAAAATCACCTAAGCTCCCTGATCCTCGGTTTCTTACTTAGTCTGGGTACTAGAGATGGTGTGTGTAAGGAGCCTGACTCATGCACCTGGGACTCTGCAGACATGGCCCGGTCATTGTCCTTGCACTGTCCCTGACCATGGCTATGGAGGGGTCTGTGCAAACAGATGGTAAGGCCACAGGAAGTCCACACAGGCAGAAAGTCACTAACCTTTTCTAACATCGCAGCGACCCGATCACCTATTATGATTGCCCTGAGCGACATCTGAAACAGGAAAGCAAGCAGTGTGGTGTGACCAGCCCCCAGCCACCCAGGGAGTAGCCCGCAGGCTTATTTCCTCACCCATCAGCTCTCACGCAGCCCATCTCAGGCCTGTGTCAGGCCCATGGCTTGAGGAGATGAGAGAAGAGGAAGGCCCAGCCCTTTCCCTCCGGAAATACAGTATCTCCCAGGGCTGCGAATTTCAGCAGCATGGCACACCACGAGGCCCAGCCTCACCAGGTCACGGCCACCACACTAGCCAGAGGTTCTCTGCATGGTGGCCTCCCAGCCTCATCACCACTGGTCCTCCTCCTCGCCGGCCACACCCTCTCTGCGTCCTTTCTCCATACACCCCAACCTCCTGCCTCTGGAAGGCCCTCTTCCACTCCAACACAACTTCCTCTCTGGCTGGGAAGGTTTCCTGAAAGCACTCCCACCCTCGTTCTGCACGTTCATTTACTCCACTGACATTGATTGACATCTGCTCTGTGGTAGGGCCTGAGTAACACGGAACGGGCCCCTCTCGGCCTCCAGTCACCCTCCAGTCAGGCACACAGTCCAAGGGCAATTATCTCCCAATTTTGTGATTATTTGGGAGTCTGTCTCCTCACTAAAGTGTGCACTCCATGGGGACTGTTTGTCCCGATCACCGTTGGGCGTGGCCACAGCTGCTATAGCGCCTGCTACATAGCGGGTCCTAGCCGAGTACACGGCTCTGTGCCATGGCTTGTGACTGGTGCAGCCTGGGAACTCAGAGGAGACGGTCAAGATGGCAAAGAACAGCCAGCGAAGCGTTCCTTGTTCCTCGAGGAGGCGATGGTTGGAGTTTGTATAAGAGGGGAGGGGGCAGGCCAGAATGAGAGTGTGAATAGGGATGAGTCTGGGCTGTGCAGGAGACATGGGGAGGAGGGTGGTGAGGTTAGCAGGGCCAGGTGCTGCCTTGGGGTCTCGGGGTCTCTCTGCCTCCCTACATCGTTCACAGTTTCCCCTGACCCCAGTTCTCCACCACATCACCCCACACCTTCCAACAAAGCACAGAGAAATCTATGGATAAGGAGGAAAGGAAGGTGGCAAGAACTCCGGTTATCTAGGATCTTCCTCTGTGGAAGGAAGCTCCATTCACAGTCCCCACCTAGAGATGCCAGATGAGGCAGAAGGCACCTATTCAATTAGAACTTGAGATGAACAATGAAAAACTCTTTAGCCTAAGTAACATTTGGACATGTTTTCTTTTTTTTTTCTTTAAGAATTGTTATATTTATTTA
>NW_006159505.1:2478926-2479681 GCF_000334495.1 Tupaia belangeri chinensis | reverse complement strand
AAAACAAGTCCCAAGGTCTAAGACTCGAACCATGGTCGGCCTTGTGAGAATCCAGTGCTCTTAACCACTACACCACCTGCTGGCCCCCTCGGGACATGTTTATAATTTTTAAAAATTATTATCTTTTGTGGGGAGGGGTTGCCCTAGGGCTAGTGAGAGACAGAGAAAGCAGGGAAAGGGATAGAGAAATCACCTCATTCCAGGGGCGTGGCCACACCACAATCCCTTTTCCTCCATTCTCCTCTTGGGATTTTGGGCACATACACATGTCCCTGGTATGATTTTCAAGCCACCAGGCCTGGTACTGTAGTCAACCATGTGGGAGTCCATCGTCCTAACCACCTTCCCACCCACTGGCCCCTTTATTATATTTTTTCAGAGTTCACATGTGCTCACCAGAGGGTAAGCACCCCCAATGTGGTGTGGTCGGAATCCTATTCCCTCCATTCTCCATCCTGTCACCATTTTGGACATGCACACACACGTGCCTGTGCAGTTTTCAAGTCCCAGGCCAGGATTCAAACTGCTGATGTTCAGGTAGTATCCAGCTCCCAATACACAGTGCTTTACTATGCTCTACATGTCATCCTTAAAAAAATGTTGCTGTGGGGACCAGCAGTTAGCGTAATGGCTATGTTGCTGGACTCCCATGTAGTCGACCGCAGTTTGAGTTCCAGACCCGGTGGCTTAAACTCATGCCGGGCACATGTGCGTGCGTGCCCAAGATCCCAAGAGGAGAATGGAGGAGAAGGGAT
>NW_006159505.1:2473718-2478726 GCF_000334495.1 Tupaia belangeri chinensis | reverse complement strand
AAAAAAAAAAAAAAATTGCTGTTTATCTGAAATCCAAATTGAACTTAGTGCCCTGCATTTTCCTTTGCTAAGTGTTGCAACCTATCCCCCACCTCCTTTTCAGAATCTCACTCACTGGCCCTCATCCCCAGGGAGCATGGGGTGTGTGTGTGGGGGTGCCTCCTGCAACATAAGCAACAAAATAGGGATTTAGGGCACAGGCAGGGCGGACAGGCATCTAGCCCCAGCCCTCCCCGCATATGGTCTAGGAGGCCAGGCCCAGAGGGGACAGACACAGGAAGTCCTCTGGCACCTCCCAGCTTCTCGGCGGCAGCTGGGGCCTCTTGGAGAGCAGAAGGATGACCCTGGGCAGAGGACTGCTTACCCAAGATCAAGGCTCACCCAACCATTATTCTTGGGTGGGGCAAGGCAGGGAGTACCAGGTTCCTGCCTGAACCTGGGCTGTTTCCCGGATCCTGACACCTCCAGTTGAGTCACCTCCACCTGCCAGGCTAGATTTGGTGCAGTGCCAAGGCTCCAGGCTCCTCAGCTCCTACCTGGCTCTTGAGAGGAGCCGGCTGAGTGGGGCTGGGGAGTGCTGGAGTGCATGAGTGGGACCTTGTGCCCTGCAGGAGGCTCCTTGCCCCTCCACCAGCCTCTCCAGGAAGAGAGCCAAGCCCAGCCAAGAAGGGGCCCTCGGAGAAGGCTTAGCCCAACTTCCAGTGGTGACACTGAGGCCAGGGGTAGGGAGACAGACACTTGGCCACAATCATACAGCCAGTCCAGCCCACAGAGCTCTTTCAGTCAGAGGGCCATTCCCTGCTGTCTGCTGAAGGTGCCCGCCGCACCCTGCTCCGTTTCTTCGTCTCACTGTCCCTTCCCTGACGTTATGTCAGGTCTTAGTGTGCTTATTGCCAGTCTCCAGTTAGAACCTAACTCCTGTTCACCATCTCAGGATCGTATACCAGTGCCTGGCACGGAGGAGGGGCTTCAGATGCATTTGTTAAAGGACATTGCTCTGAATGCATTTCACCCTGTGTGGACCCTGCCATGACGTCACATTCCCCTGCCCTCAAGCAGGAATCTGAGAAAGTAACACCCATGGGCTGAGAGCGGGCTTTAGGCTGCTGCTCGTAGAGGGGCCAACTCGCATTGGCCTACCCCGGTACCCCCTCCAGGACCACACAAGCTCACACAACTGGGCCCGGCCAGGGAGCTCCCTCCCAGAACTGCAGAGCTGACTGCCCCCAGCAAGTCTGGCCAGGTACGGCACTGAGTCAGGGGCCGATGACCTGCCGTGCAAGTGATCTGGTCATCCCGCCCTTCTTCCTGCCCGCCTAATGACAGCCTTGGCTGACTGATCTCCAAGACTATGGCTTCTTGCTGCTCCCTCTCCACCTCAGGCCACTGTGTGGGCCATGCCACCCTACCCTGGGTGTGTCCCTTTTCCAGGGGCTCCTCATCTTCACCTGCTCAGACCTTTGCTGACCCTATCCACTGCCCTTCCCTGGGACCCAAGTCCAGCTCCTGTCTGTCTCAGGGACCACCAGTGATTGGCGCCCAAGGAACAGTGCCTGGGAGTACTTGGACACGTTGAAGTCATCGGAGAGTGTTATTCAGAAAACATCTGTCCAGACGTGCTTGACCACAACCCTCTAACTGGTTTGGGAGCCTCCTTTTGGATGCTTTCTCTTCTGATATATTTGAAGATGACTTCTTCCCCAGGCCTGCTCCTCTCTCGACCTCAGCACCTCCAGCTAGCTGACTACTGGGTCAGGAACCTGGGATTCCCCCAGCCGTGACCCCATCCAAACCTGTGTTAAATCCTGGCCATGCCTCTGTGACACCCTGGGGATTACCCACCTCTCACCTTCCAGAGCACTGTCTGTTCACGCTGCATCTTCTCCAGCTGAACCTCAGGACAGAGACCCTTGACGCCCTCTCTTGCTTTCACTCCTACTCCATGCAACAACCAGGGAGGGATCCCACTGGCAGCAAACCCAGCCTCATCACTCAAAGCCCTCCCATGGCTCCCACTCGCCACAGGATAAGGTCCAGCTCCTGGCCAGGCACTTAAGGCCCTTCATGCTCTGGACCCCACCTGTCCCATCAGCTCATCTCACGCTGCTGTTCCACTGACCGCCATGCCTTCTCCAGCTCCCTGCCTCGGCTCAAGTGACCCCTCCACCTGGCGTGCCCCTGCTCCTTTACCCTCAGCTTCCTCCTTCTCAAATCATCTGGAGAGTCCACAGTGGGAAGCCCCCCATTCCCCACGGAGGCTAGATTACACAGGCTTTTCTCGGGGAGGATACGTGTGTTTAGTCCGTCAATGTTCATCTAATTACTTTGTATTCACAGCCTTGTTTCTAAAGGATCTGAGGTGGCCCATTAAACAGGTATTGCCGTCCACAGGCAGCAAAGCCCTGTGTGACCACACGTGCACGCATCCACACTCCCTTCGCACACAGGGCCAGGGCACCCTGAGGACCATGGGCAGAAGCACACAAGGGGCCTCAGGGAGCCTGGGTAAGTGAGGATGAAGCACCTGGGTTCAGAGGGGTACCCATATTGCCCAGGATGACACAGATAGGTGTTGAGCTGGGGGTTCCAATATGGAGTTTCCTGAGCCTGGAGTTCACAGGGCTGCCCCTGGAGGGGGCCCAGCCCTGCCCTCGGGGAAGTCCTTGGTGATTCAGAGAGAAAGGACTCTCTGGAAAGTGAAATGGAACCGACTGGATGGCTCACCCCAGGGTGCTCAGTGCCTGCCCCCCACCCCCAGTGTGAGCCAGCTGGGATGGGGAGAAAGGGGAAGCAGGGAGGTGGGGAGGATGTGGAAGGAGATGATAGTGAGAAGGGCCCGACAGGCAGGAACCAAAGGACCAGCAGCAGCCAGGGGAGAGCCGCAGCTTCCCTTGTCACTTTGCGTGCATTTCCCTTCCCTCGGCCCAGGTCAGAGTCAAGGTCTTCCTCTTTCCTCCTGCAGCATCTCCGGGCGGGGGCAGGGTGGAGTGAAGGCGGTTGGAGCTTCTCGGGCCAGCCCCAGCCAGCAGCCCTGTGGGCACCCCCCACCCCCCTGTAACCAGTCGATGACCCTGGGCCACACCTCCATTTCAGAGTTTCTTCCCCAAGGACCAGAATACTGGTGATACCAAGTATTTGTCCTCAGACCTTTGTCCTCAGAGGCTAAAATTCTCCCCCCATCAGCTGTCCTAGGTATCATCCGCTCCTGATCCCTGACACTCAAGCACCCAAGGGAGCTCAGGAAATACGTGTCATGTGGTGTTGGCATCAGGCAGAGACCCTAAGAAGGGGCCTCTCCTCCCTGCATTGTCCAGGCAGGGAGACATCGATGACCAGCCTTGACCTCCACATGCTGTTATAAATCGAGGATCCCTGTGCATCCTCTCCCACAGGGCATGGAACCTGGCTGGGCACCATGAGGCCTGGGCTCCAATACCAGCTCTGCCATCATTTGCTGTGTGGCTCTGGCCAAGACCTTGTTCTCTCACCCTTTCTCTTCTGCTGGCAAGAGCAGAGCTAGAAGGCCTTCAGGGCCCTTTCTGTCCTCAGCTCTCCAATCTTTGTAACTTAGAAGTTCCCGAGGGATCCTGTCTGTCTTCAGAGTGTAAGCCAGGCTAGTAGGAGGACCAGGTCTCGTCCCATCCTGCTGGTCAGCAATGCAGTGGGACCACCCAGGCAGGCAAGGCAGACAGGGACAAGGATTCTACTTTCATCTATTACAGCCATAGCTGGGGCTGGCCTGGCCCACTGCCTCATGACCCCAACTGACTCCGACAACTAGCGTTTGGGAACCGACCCAGGTTGAGCTGGGGCAGCTGTCAAGGCTGCCCTAAAATTAGCCCCAGCAGGGATGGGGCGGGGGGGGAACAGACTCAGGCTTCAGGCTCTCATGGCCCCAAAGGACTGAACCTACACCCCTCTCAGGATGGGAGCAGTCAGAGTTCTAGAGTGACATACCATGATGCCCAGTGGGGAAAGTCACGTCTAGCTGGGCACATGGCAGAGGGGTATGAAGGGCAGGAGGCGGCCGCTACCAGTCGCCTGGGCCCCGGTGCAGCTCTGAGCCTCCAGCCTTTCAGAACCCTGGGAGGACCTTGCTATTTATGGTCTAGAACAGGTTGCGGCACAAGCCCGCCCTCCGCAGGCTGAGCTAAGTAACCTCACATCCTAGTGTCACCTCCGGAGAGCAGCGGAGGAGCTAGGAAGTTAGTCAGCCTGATGAGGGAGAAGCGGGGTAGGGACACCAGGGACCGGTTCAAATCCAGCCCCTCCCACCCAGGGACCACAGCCCCATCCACTTCCCTCTTCCCTGTCCTTGTGCACTGAGGATGTTATTAAATGCAGATTCCGGTGTGCAGGTCCTAGGGCTTCATTCTGCAATGCTGGAGCCACACGGGAGGTGGCGATGGGATCCAGGCTCACCCTGAAACATTCCAGGTGCATCTGTGATCCTGGCTCAGCATGACAAGACCTGCTGAGGGTGTCTGTTTCTCTCTCAATAAATGAAATAAATAAAATAGAAAAAATAGATTTGGGGCCAGCAAGTAGTGTGGTGGTTAGGGCACTGGCTCCTCACTTGGCCGACCGTGGTTTGAATCTCGAACCTGGCTGGCAGCTTACTTTCTCACTTTCCCTCTCTGTCTTTCTCTGGTGAGCACGCATGCCCTATAACAAATTCTAAAACTTGGGACCAGCAGATGATGTAATGATTACATCACAAGACTCCCACATAGTCGATCGCTGTTCGAGTCCCAGGCCTGGCAACTTAAAACTCACTCCAGATGGGGACCAGCAGTTAGGGTAATGGCTATGTCGCTGGACTCCCACGTAGTCGACCGTAGTTCGCGTCTCGGACCTGGTGGCTTAAAACTCAGGCCGGGCGCGTGTGCGTGTGTGCCCAGGATCCTGAGAGGAGAATGGAGGAGAAGGGATTGCAGCGTGGCCATCCCCCCTGGGGGGTATTTCTCGCTTTCTGTCTCTCTGTCTCTCTCTGTCTGTCTGGCGAGCG
>NW_006159505.1:2457260-2473677 GCF_000334495.1 Tupaia belangeri chinensis | reverse complement strand
AAAAAAAACTTTACTCCAGGTGTGTGTGTGTGTGTGTGTGTGTGTGCCCAAGACTCTGCAAGGAGAATGGAGAACAAATTGTGGCGTGGCCATTCTCTGTGGGGTAAGCTCTCGCTTTCTGTCTCTCTGTCTCTCTCCAGCAAGTGCACATGCCCTATAGCAAAAATCTCTCCAAAAAATATAATAATAATAATAAATACAATTAAATAAAAGTAATTTTTTAAGAGAGATTTTTGCTTTAAGGCACGTGCACTCACTGGAAAGACAGAGAGAGACAGAGAGACAGAAAGCGAGAAATCACCCCCAGCGGTGCAATCCCTTCTCCTCCATTCTCTTCTTGGGATCTTGGGCATAAACGCACACATGCCCAGCCTGAGTTTAAGCCACTGGTTCCGAGACTTGAACTGCAGTTGACCACGTGGGAGTCCAGCAACATAGCCATTACACCATCTGCTAGTCTCAAAAACAATTCTTTAAAAAAATGAAGCTTCTGAGCCAGCCCCACAGTGCAGGGGTGGGCCCTGTGCAAGGGAAGCTGGATCCTACACGGCCAACTGCAGTCTGAATTCTAGCCCTGGTGGCTGGAGGAACAGGCAGGGTAGATACACGTACAGTCTCTCTCTCTCTTTGTCTCTCTCTCTCTCACACTTTTTCTCTCTCTGGTGAGTGAGTGCCTCCTCTAGCAACTGAAAAAAATAATAATAGCTTTTTTCTTTAAATGACTATTCTGATTCAGGAGGTCTGGGGTAGAGTGAGAGATTCTAGTCTGCATGAACCTCAACTTCGGCCAACTCGGGTGGAAGGCTAGGCTATGCGCCCTGTCTTCTGTACCACAGGTGTCCCCTCCCCCAACTGCAATGGAGCCTGGCACAGGCAGGCCATAGGCACACAATACACCCGGTGGCTGACTTATTGTAGGTTCCTGCTGGGGCGTGTGCATGGCAATCCTTGCACCCCTATGTATTCTGCTTGCAGCTTGTTACACGTGTAGCAAGTATAAAGATACACACACACAAGAATAATAAAACTAAGGGCTGGCCTTGTAGCCCAGTGGTTAAGGGACTGGATCTCGCATGGCCAATCACGATTCAAATCCTAGCCCCAGTAGCTTGAAAAGCACACCGGATGTGTGCATGCATGTCCAAAATTCTGACAGGATGAAGAAATGGAGAAGGGATTGCAGTGTGACCATACCCCATTCGGGGTGCTCTCTCCCTCTCTATCTCTCTGGCAAGCACACGTGCTCTTTGGCAATTAAAAAGCTAAACGTTTTTAAACAGCTAGTCTTTATTGAGCATTACGCCCAGACAAGGTATTAAGGATGTTACACACAATATCTTACCTAATCCTCATAACAACTCTGATGAGATAAGAAAATCAGGGCTTAGAGAAGTTAAGTGACTTGCTCAAGCTCACACAGCGGATAAATGGCAGGGCTGGAACATACGTGTGCGCCAGCGTCCACCAGTGTGCCCACCTTGGTGTCTGTGTAAGTGTAAGCGTATGTGCATGGGGGGGGGGCATGAGTGACGCAGGAGTGGCGAGAATGAGTGAGGTAAGGGACACCCACACAGGTGAGGAGATAGAAGGAGGTATAGCTGGGAGTCAGACAAGTCTGGGCCTGAGGTCTCACGCTGCCAGGCACAGCTTCAACTCCTTCCTCCATGCAAGGAGTACCGTATATTTCCTCATGAGGCTCAGCTGTGAGATAATACACCATGGGCTTCTCAGGCCTGCCTGGCACACAGTAGGTGCTCAGACTGGGCGAGCTGCCTGCTCCTTCCCTGTGCCGAACTGCTTGGCTAACTTTGCACCCTGGCTGGTTGCAGCCAGCTCACTGGATTAAGAGGCGGCAGACTGGGGAGGGCCGGGGACAAGTGGGGGCAAGGCCCAGAGGGTGCGTCAGGTTTCCAGTGGAGAGAGCCTGCCAGGGAGGGACAGACATCTCAATAGAGGTCTGGGCCTGCCCACTGCCCCCGGCCTTGGCAGAGATTGGAGAGGTCAGAGACCCCCACCCTGGAGAAGCCCTCTCAGGAAAGCACACGCCCTGGCCCTGCCCCTTGACTCAGCTCTCGGCGATGCCATACACTCAGCCCTCGTGGTCCTACAGGCCCTGCCTGTTGGTGACCAAAGCTTTGGACTGGGCATTCAGAAGCCCCTGGTGACTCACTGGCTCCTTCTCCACCCACAGTCTGACTTTGCTCCTGGGTCTGGGGCCACCCTGAGGCTGCCCACACTCAGGGGTCTTCCAGGGGGCACGAGGGGGCAGCTGTGAAGTATCACAAGGCAGACCTCAGATCATTAGCCCTGTGTGACTGGCGAGTCCACTGCGTGGGGTGCTCCAGGGGAACTGACCTGCCTCTTGTAGGCCTCTGCCAAAAGTGGGACATGATCTGGGTCGGTCTTAGTCTCTTCTGGAACCCAGAATGGAGGGGTCACTCAACCACCCATCCATGATGATGGGAGACTTTCCAGAGGAGTCCGTGAAAGACTGGCTCTGGCTCCCCCACGTGTCAGAAAGGAAGAAGTGCAGCACCAGGCAGAGGTTTGGGAAAGAGGCCTTGGAGCGATTCCAATGTGAGGTGTCCTTCCTGGGTAAGAGGGTGGAAACTCTCTTCAGCCACGGCAGCTGTCCCTACTGGTCACATCAATCCAATTTTATCTCCTCTAACAGACTGGGTGCCCCCCTCCAAAGGGTTGGGTGAGGGTCGATCCATCGTATCACTGGGGTATGCTGGAAGGGCATTGTGAGGATTCGCGGAAATGGTTTGTATAAATGGAAGGAAACAGTGTAGGATGTGGGCCAAGATTTATACACAAGAATGTTCCCCAAACCAATGTTTGCAAAAGTAGAAATTGCTCTGATCGTTTTGAAGTGGGCGATGGGTGTAGGGGTTCATTATACTGTTCAATTTGGTTTTGTTTGTGCTCGAAATGTTTTGAAACAAAGGAATTAATAGAAAACAGAAAGGGCCAACAATAGAAATCTAAATGCATTATGATGCAGCTGTGCAAAGGACTAACGTCTAGAGACATTAAAAATGCTGCCTCAGAATATTTCATTTTTAATGAAAACAGCTTCAGCTTTATGGATCTGTCATCCACAGACCACACAATCCACCCATTTCAAGTGTACGATTCAACGGTTTTCAGTATAGTCACAAAGCTTTGCCACGACCAGTTTTGTAACATTTTCATTACCCCAGCCCGTAGCATTTTTATTTTATAGCATTTTATGACGTGTTCATCTCCCCCCTCATACCCGTGAGCAGTTGCTTCCCATTTTCTTCCAAACTTCCCCACAACCCACCCCGAGTCCACAAACATTCTGTCGCTTTACGCCTGGTCTGATATTTCATTGAAATGAGATGATGTAATACCCTGTCTTTACGTGTCTGGATTTTTTTCACTCAGCACAGTGTCCTAAGTCTCACTTACGTCATAGCATGTGTCAGTGCTTCGTTCCTCCTTGGGCTGGATCATATTCCAGGGTATGGGTATATGACATGCTATCTGTCCATTCATTAGTTGGTGGGCATTTGGGTCATTTGCATTTTTTAGTTATTATGAATAACATGCTATGAACATTCATGTTCAAGCTTTTATGTGAATGTTTTCATTTTTCTTGAATACTATAAGTACCTAGCGGTAAAATTTCTGGATCTTGGGACCAGCTGTTAGTGTAATGGCTATGTCACTGGGCTCCCATGTAGTTGACCGTGGTTTGAGTCCCGGACCTGGTGGCTTAAACTCACGCCAGGCACGTGTGCATGCATGCCCAGGATCCTGAGAGGAAAATGAAGGAGAAAGGATTGCGGCATGGCCATCCCCCCTGGGGGGGTGATTTCTCACTTTCTGTCTCTCTGTCTCTCTCTGTCTTTCTGGCGAACGCACGCGCCCTATAAGAAAAAAACCTCTCCAAAAAAAAAAAAGAAAGAAAATTCTGGATCTTATGGTTAACTATTTGAGAAACAGAAAAACTGGTTTCCAGAGGAGCCGCACTAGTTTATATTTCTAGCAGTAGTATAGAAAGGTTCTGATTTGGTATTAACTGTCTGTTTTGTTTCTAGCTATCCTACTGGGTGTGGCCTATGTAATATTTAATGACATGGGAAAATAGCCTTGTTGTAACATTGGGTTTTAAAAAGCAGTCTTTAGAACTATTTATACAATGTGGTCTCAACTCTATAAAATGCAATCTACAGAAACCAGACAGAAAAATAATCTACCAATATGTTAATATGGTTATCTGCGGCAATTTTGGTTGTGTTTTATTCTTCCCTAAATTTATTTTTTAAGTTTATAGGGAGAGGGAGAGAAGCACACTCCATAGGGTCTTATTGGGACCTTGGGTGCCCACGCATGCTGGCATATTTCCGGTCCACCGGACCAGGGATCCAAATCTGTGTCAGCCACATGGCTTCCAGCACCACAGTTCAGTACGCTACTGTCTGCACCACAGAGGCAGGCCTCTTTCCTAAGTTACTGACAATGTGAATGTGCATGGATGGAAACAAAATTACATTGAAAAAGGTTTTTTGTTTTGTTTTGTTTTGTTTTGAGAGATATTTTTGCTATAGGGCGCGTGCGCTCACCAGACAGAGAGAGAGAGAGACATAGAGACAGAAAGCGAGAAATCACCCCCCAGGGGGGATGGTCATGCCGCAATCCCTTCTCCTCCATTCTCCTCTCAGGATCTTGGGCACGCACGCACACGCGCCTGGCGTGAGTTTTAAGCCACCCAGTCCAGGACGCGAACCGTGGTCGACTATGTGGGAGTCCAGCGACATAGCCATTACGCTAACTGCTGGTTCTCAACATATAAAAAGTTTAAAGAAAAATAACGAATGCTAATGGAAAGATAATACAAATGAAATCCAACATTACAATATATCGAATAAACGAATTAAGGAGCAGTGTGCAGCATCACTGTCCAGGCACCTGTACGGGGTTGTCTGATGGGGAGAGGGAGGAGGCAGAAGAATCAGGTCACTTATTCCAAGGTATGAAGACATCCAGAAAAGGGACAGTCACTCTCAATGGAAGGCTTTGTGGTAGAGGCACCCCTGCAGCTGGCTGGACTCCTAAGCAAAAGGAGGATTAAGACTAATGGAGATGAACAGAGGTGAGGGGTAGGGGGGGGTGCAGATCCCAGACCCATCAGACACTGGCTTGACCTCTGTGCACAGATCACTGGGGTGGTAGACAAGGGCACCGGTCTCTTTATAGGCAGTCCTAACTCCAGGTGCCTAACCTTACCCAGTGCACTGAGGATGAGTCTCCGCAATCCAAGAAAATCTCCCTTGAGGATTGTCATGAGGCTGGAGTGAGATAGGAGTATGAAGTAGTCACCAGCTTGGACCTGGCCTGTTCCAAGGATGGACCTGGAAGGATGGAGTGAGCTGCAAGGTGGATTCTAAGCAGGTTTGGAGCAGGTTTGAGAAAAAGCCCTTTGCTGGGTTTTGGAGGATGGAAGGTTGGCAGAGAACAGGGCTGACATTGCAGGCAAATGCAGCTGGAATTCTGAGCCAGAGCAAAAGGCCAAGGGTTGAAAGAGATACCTGGGACAATCAGTCCCAGAGCGCATAGGGCAGCTCGATTCCACCTGGCTGATTATATGGTTTGAATCCCAGCTCCAGCAGCTTAAAAACATGCCAGGCATGTATGCGTGTGTGACCAAAATCCTAAGAGGAGAATAAAGGAGAAAGAATTGTGGCGTGGCCATCCCCCGGGGCTGGGGGTGTTTCCTCACTGTCTCTCTCCAGGAGTGCACATGCCTTATAGCAAAACTTAAAAATTAAAAAGGAGAGGTCTGATTGAGAATAGGATGCTCAAAGGAGGGAAGTGGAAAATGGCCCTAAGACTGAGGGCTGCTGTAGGAATTGGGGACTTACACCCCAAATTTCAGGAGCTATCTGATCTCTGTGAGTCCTCCCTACCCACCTCTCAGGAAAATGTCTCCACTGGGATCATGGAGTTGGAAAAGGAGGAGGGAATAGTTTTGTTTTCTTCTTTGCTTCTCTGTTTTTTCTCTGGTCCTCTATGTTGGGCAAGTACTACCTTTGCTATCTAAGTAAATGTTTATGACTTTTTTTTTTAATGTCTAGTTATTTATTTTGAGAGAGAGAGACAGAAAAAGACAGAGACTCCCAGCTGGGTTCTCATGCACAATCCATTCCCAGCCTTAACCCGCCAGGATCGCAGGCACGTGGGTACGCCCCATGTATACAGGGAGACCTGGGGACAGGAACCTGGGTCTTCCCACGTGGCCTCAGCATCCTGGAGCATTGTCTTACCACCCAGCCACCACAGTTGGCTTGTCCCTGCTTTTTAAAAAACATTTCCAGGACAGCTTGCTTAGACCTTGTAAAAAGTCATTGTTACAAAATCCTGCAACTTATTGTCAAATGTTTCTGGGAAAAAAGTATCCAGGGAGATCAAACAGATGTGGCAAAATGTTAACAATCGATGCTGTAGACAATGGTGCTCATGGGACTATTCCAAGTTTTCCAGAGATTTAAATTTTTTTTTAATTTTGGGAAAAAAGGCAAGATATAAGATCATATAAGCAATGTGGACAAAAATTGGAGGGAGGAGACACCGAAGAAATAAAATCTTTGTGACCTTGAGTTAGGCAAAGATTCCATACGTGTAATACCAGAAACATGATCAGTAAATAAAAAAAATATTGATAAGTTGAACTTTATCAAAATTAAGAACTTCTGCCCTTTATTTTTAAGTTTTGTGATAGGTGTGTGTACTCGCCAGAGAGATCGTGAAAGAGAGGGAAAGTGAGAAATCGCCCTGCACCCCGAGAGGGGACGGCCGTACCACAGTCACTTCTCTTCCACTCTCTTCTCAGGATTTTTAACATGCACGCACATGCACCCCGTATGATTTCAAGGTGCCAGGTCTGGGACTCAAACCATGGTCGACCATGTGGGAATCCAGCACCTTAACCTCCACACCACCTGCCGACCCCCAGAACTTCTGCCCTTTAAAGCACACTGGTAGGAGAATGGAAAGAGAAGTCACCAACTGGGAGAAACTATTGCGAAACACGTATCCAAGAAAGTATTTATATCCAGAATTTATAAAGAGCACTCAGACCTCAGTACTAAGAACATAAACCACTCAAAAAAAATGGAGCAAAAGATTTGAAAAGATACTTCACCAACAGAGTGTGTGGATAGCAAATGAGCACAAAAAGATGTCAATTGCATCATCAGCTATCGAGGAATGAAAATTAAACTCACCATGAGATAGCACTACGCATAGTATCTTAGAATGGCTACATTTAAAAACCGACCATACCAGGTGTTGCTAAGGACATGGAGCAACGGGAACTTTCATATACCACTGATGGAAATGTAAAATGATATGACCAGTTCAGTAGTTTCTTAAAAGAGCTTTATAAATCCTGGGGTCAGCAGGTGGTGTGGTGGTTAAGGGTGCTGGACAAGGCCAATTGTGATTCAAGTCCCAGACCTGGCAGCTTTCTCTCTCTCTCACTCTGTCCCTCTCTAGTCAAATTTAAATAAATAAATAAATAAATAAATAAATAAATGTATGTAAATGAAATCATTCTTAAAAAAAAGTTAAGCACAAATCCACCAAATAACCCAGCCATTCCCACTTCTAGATGTTTACTCAGGATTAAACAAAGCATGTGTCTAAACAAATGTACGCAATTGTTCACAACTGTCGTACGCAAATGTTCAAAGTGAGGGACTGGCTGGCGGCATAATCATAATGCAACCCTGCAAGGCTGACCCATGGGGAAGTTCCAGATTCCTACCTAGAGACCTCCCTGAGCGTGTCAGGTACACACTCTCATCCGAAGCAGGCTGAGGCTATGGTGGAGGCTGGCATAGGAATCCTGTTTGGGCTCTCTCCCTCTCTCTCTCTCTCTCCCTCTCCCTCCCCCTGCTCTCTCATAGAAGAAAGAAATAAGCTATTTATTTATTTTAGAGGAGATGATCATACTGCAATCCCTTCTCCTCCATTTTCCTCTTGGGATTTGGCCAGGCATGCACACATGCCCAGTATGATTCTCAAGCTGCCGGATCTGGGCCTTGAACCAGAGTTGGTCCTGTAGGATCTAGCTGCCAGATCTGGCTCCAGGCCACCCACTGGCTCCAGTAACTTTATTTTTAATAGCTCTGCAGTCAACAGGTGAATGGATGAACAAACATGGTCCACACATACAATGGAGCACTTCTCAGCACAAAGGAAGAGCTGGCGGCCAACTTCTGGAACAGTGGTGTGAGGAGTTCTGCAGAAAGCCTCTGGACCCTCTCTCCCTCTCTCCTTCATCCCCTGCCAGCTAAGCACGATGGAGACTCCACTCCAGGAAGGGGAAGGCAAGAACACGGGGTTCCTTCTCCCAGCTTCCAGACAAGAGCTGCGGTACCACCCTGGGAGGGCAGACACAAGGGAAGAGGAGGGCACCTTCTCTCTGGCTCTCTGGTGAGCACATACCCTCTCACAAAATTATAAAAAATTTTTTAAAACATGGAGGAAAACATGACAAGCCACCTCCTCGGCACATAGTAAAGCTTCCCTGGACTCAGGACAGGGAGAAAGAGATCCGAGGCTGGGGTGTGGGCATGGGGAGGGGCCAAGATCAGGAGCCCTTGAGCCTCCCCCAGAAGGTGTATGCCCAAGGGCATGGGCAGCAGGGAGAAGCCTCCTTACTTGGCCTCAGCCATGCCAGCAAGCTGCTAACGAGGGACTTGATACACACTTTCTCACTTAATCCCCATCTCACTCCCAGAGGCAGGCACTATTCTTTCCACTTTATAGTTGAAGACTGGAGTCAAACAGCTGCTTCGAGGTCCTTCTCTTAAGTCCAAGGACTGTGCCTGGGCTCCCTGGAGGCTCCCTGTGTCCCCTAAGATCAGCCTGGGAGCGGGCTGGTCCCTGCCTGGGAGAAGAAGGGGCAGCCAGGAATCGTGCCCCACCCTCGCCCCACACTGGGCAATCAGACCCAGAGGGGATGAGGTTGGAATTCAAGGCAGTGGCATGAAGTCTACGTGGACATAAAGGGTCAAAGCAAGAGGTGGTGTGACGGCAGGGGAGCGGTGTTGGCCACAGGCACCCAGGGCTGTGCCCTCTCTGACCTCATGTCTGCTGTGTCCCCTCTTCCTCCCCTCCTCTCCACTCTCTCCCTTGAGCTTGTTCACATAAACTCACTCCTCCGTGACTTTTTTGCACAGGCTGTTTCCTGAGCTTCTAAATCATGCCCTCCGTTCTCATGCCCGGCTAAGAAACTATTACTCTCCAGGCCCAGCTCCAAGTCCTGCTTCTGGGCTCCCACTCTAACCCCCCACTCCACCCCTTCCTCATCAGATTACAATCGATTCCCTGAGGTTTCCCAACGCCTGCACAGGACCTGGTCAAGAGGACAGCCAGGGAGAGCTGTAATGAGACAATTCCTCTCTTCCACAGATGCTCCTCAGCCCCAGGCTTCCTGCTGTCACAGCTTCCTTATCCCGTGGGGTCATTCTCTGCCAGCTTTCTCCCTTCCCATCTGGGGTAAGAACCCTGTCTTTGTGCCAAGTGCCTATCTCAGGGAGACAGAGGTCCCAGAGTGAAGGGAGGCTGGTGGTAGCATCTCCAGTAGGACTTGCGTCCCAGACATTGGACACCAGGTGGCGCTGTGGGCCCAGGTAAGGTCCCAGGGCCTCCAGCGCTAGCACAGCCTGGCACACAGACGGGGGAACGGTCAAAGCCCCCAGTTCCATAACTGCTTCTCACCCCACCTGGTCCATCCATATTATTCTCAAAGCTTAGGATGTCAGGGTTGGTCAACAGTAGGGGCCCTCCAACCCCAGATACAGAGAGCAATGGCAGCCCCACAAGGCCTCATGGCTGAAGCAAGAGCTCAGCCTCCTGAGAGGTCTAGGTGAAGAGCAGCCATGAAGCACCAGTTGTTTCTTCCAGACTCTGCCACACAAGGCTGTAGATGGGGCAGCACTTCCCCGCCCTGGGTCCAATCCCTACCTCCTTCTGCTGGTAGGAAGAGCTGGAAATGCCCAGAGAGCTGGGTTCTGGTCCAGATTCCAGCCTCCTTGTGCCTCTGGCCTGTACCCTCTCCCTTGAACCTCAGGGACTGTGTTTGTTAACTGGGAGCTGGACCCATAAGCTTTGAGCCGCCCAGAGTCGAGGATGCCCACGGGATGGGAGAGGCCTGGGTGTGGGACCAGTCGGCATCTTGGCTAAGGCCAGGCCACTCTCGAAGCTGCCAGGTGGGAAGTATTTTCTGGGAGCCAGAAGGGCTTGTGGAGCCCAGGACCAGGCCACATGACCACAAAGGACCCTTGTGTGGAGGTTTAGCTTGGACCCACCCACAGGCCCAGCCCTGGGTTGGGTGGGCCCTGCTTTCTGAGCTGCAGCCAGACCCAGCTCCCGCACCAGCCCTCAGAGGCCGGGGAGCATGGGATGGTTCACAAACCAGCTTCAGAGTGATGTTCATGGGCTTGTCATCAGGGTCTCGCTTTCCACCATCAGCCTGTCTGGAATCCTGTCACCTAAATGACCTTTCACAAAATGTGAAGGTCCTCTTCCTAACCAGATGGGAGCCCCAGGAGGGCAGGGAGCTTGTCCCCTCCTCAAGCTCACTTGGGGAGCTCAGGACGGGTTGTTAGATCCTCCTGACTTTGGTTTGCTGAAGGCCCTGGCTGGGAGTCTATATAGAGACCTGGGCTCTGGTCCTGGCAGGACCTAGTTTCCTCTTCTGTAAATGGGAAGGGAGGAGGGCTGGCAATACTCAGTTAAGGGGGCACAAACATTGGTGAGGTGGGATGGGGGGGGGTTCCTGGAAAAACACCCAGCCCACGCTCGGCATCAAGAGGGATTTCTCCCAAACTAGTCCAGACGGATCCCTCCTCTCCTCTCCTGGCTAGCTCCTATTACTCATCCCTGGAGCCCTGTTTGAGGCTCTTGGTTGCCTCTGAGGCAGTCCTTGGGGAGCCCCTCTGGATTCTATGGGCTGCACCCCATTTCCCCTTCCCTAGGCTCCCACAGTCCTATATTCTTCACTCCTGGGGGCACGGGGTCTTGCCAGCCTATTACTCAGAGTCCCATTTCAGTAGCTGTTGCCGGGGTCCCTGCTGCCACCAGGCTTTGCAGGGAGCACTTCACGTGAGCTCTGTCTGTGAGACCCAGTAAACTATCCCAAGCATGGAAGGAGGTGATGCGCATGAAGGGGATGTGTACAAACTGTAAAGCATTGCACCATTGTGAATTACTTATAGTTACAGGATAGAAATGAAAAGAGAATGGAGGACTCTGAGCTTTGATCAAACAAACAAAAATAAGTTGAAGTCTGAGATGATAAGAACTCAGTGGGCAGAGGCCAGCACAAAAGTAGAGTTGATGTCTGGCTACATTAGTAGAGACATAAAACCTGGAATGTGAGAGGTGACCAGCTGGCTCTTTTCTGGAGCTGAGGCAGGAGAAAGCTAGGGAATGGAAATGGGTAAAGGGTCTGGAGCATCTGCCCATGTGGCTAGATAGAAAAGTCAATCAAGGCATTAATGTGACAAAGAAATGTGGTATTATCTGTTGAAGATAATATTATAGTTTTTATCAACTGGATTAGGGAGAAATGTTCACATGTTGGAATATTCACTTTGTAAACTAAAGAATGTAATTGAATGTATAAAAGAAAATGAAATTTAAAAAGTATTTGAAAAAAAAAAAAAGCAAAGTCAATGAAGGCAGAAAACGTCCTGGCCAAGGTAGTGTAGGCAGATTGGTAGGGGGTATCTAGCTGATTAAGCCACATTTGTTTGATATAGCCAATGAGATGAATCAGTGGGCCCAGTCACACTTGACATAGCCAATGAGAAATCAGGGGGTCCAACCACATTTGATTGAACCAATGAGATGAGAAAAATCAGTGGGCCCAGCCAATGATCAACCAATATGATCTAGATTTAAAAATTATAAACCTTGGAACCAGCAGATGGCATGATGGTTATGTTGCTGGACTCCCACATGGCCAACCATGGTTTGAGTCCCAGATAGAGCAGTTTGAAATTCATGCCAGGCACAAGTGTGCATGTGTGCCCAAAATCCCAAGAGGAGAGTGGAGGAGAAGGGATTGCAGTGTGGCCATTGCAGCGTGGCCATTGCAGCATGGCCATCCCTCACTGGACGTGATTTCTCACTTCGTATCTCTTTGTCTCTTTCTGTCTCTCTGGCAAGCACACGCACCCTATAACAAACATCTCTAAAAAAAAAAAAAAATTATAAATCTCACAGAATGCAACTGCCAGGGCCTTTTGAGCCACTCTTTGTCTGCCCAGCCCTGCTCCTACCTCTTAGGAGCGTACTTTCATTTTTACTTAATAAACTAATGTTTCCTTTCACTATTGGTGTGTTTTGTTCAATTCTTTGCCCAAAACACCAAGAACCTGGATAGCACCACAGAAGCCATACCACAACAGAGCCCCGTGCCCATTTCTTAGGAGCGATTTCAGCATTGCAACCCCTGCCCAGGTAGTGTCATACTCAGAGCTGAGCAGATGCAGTCACTGACTTGGGGAGTCTATGGAGATGTCACTGGAGAATGGTCTCAGCTAGGAGAAGGCATTCCCATAGCAGCAAAGGCTGCTTCTAGAGATGGTCAATAAAGGTGTGTGAGCAGGATTGGGTGAGACCAGCTGGGAAATCTGAAAATTCCTCCCCTGGTGGGGTGGACCAGAAGTCTGGGAGGCCCCTCCATGTTTGGGCTCTAAGAGTCTAAATTCCTAAGTCAATCTACGAATCTGTGATTCTGGCCCCCTGGTGTAGCACAGATGATAGTATACTGATTTGCAGTGCTGGAAGCTACATGGCTGATCAGAGGTTCAAATCCTGAGTTGGCCTAAAACACAAGGGGCACATGCATCCAAGATCCTGACTAGGTGGAGGGCTGGGGAAGGGCATCGGTGTGTCCAAACCTGTCAAGGGTACTTCTCTTTCTCAAGAAATAAACTAAGTAAACTTAAAAAAAAAAAAAAAAAAAAAAAGAACCCAAAGTTCTTAAGCCAAGAGTGCCTTCGCCTGCAACCACTTGGTGGTGAATATCTCAGCAAACCAGGAGCCTACCTGTTTGTTTGTGTGGCTTTGTTGCTGGGTGTAGACCAATATACCTTAAAAAAAAAACAAAACAAAACAAAAAAAAACAGACAAAAGACAAATCTGTCAGGGGGAGGTAGGGCCCTGTTCCCAAGGTCACTTCAATTGATCTTTGTCACTGGTACAACTGGCTCTGGCTTCCTCCTCCATGCCACGTCCTTGTCCTGGGCTCCAGACCCAGCCCAGCCTGGGGAAGGACAAGCACACACGCTTTAGAAGTGGGCAGCCCTGGCCTTGAGTTCCAGAGTCCCTGCACTGCAGGCTACCAGCTGTATGGCCTGAAACAAGGTGCTTTGTCTCTCTGAACCTGGATCTCTGATTTGTTCTTTTAATGGTGAGAACGTTTGTCTCCAAGGCTGAGGTAGGGATTAGGAAGAATGTGTATCAAGGACCTGGTGCATGATAGTCATTCAGTAAATGTGAGCACCTTTATCCTTGCTCTTTTCTCTCCTTGGGAGACATGGGTGGAGTGAGAAGTCTGAGGCTAAGGGTCAGAGCAACTGGGTCTGTAGGTGGATTTTGCTGGTCACTAGCTAGTCAAGTCTCTGACCCTGACTGGGCTTGACTTGCTAAACATGGGTGAGAAACGGTCTGGCCTGGCAAGTATGACCCTTGCTTGAAGCTGGACTCTGACTTGACAAACTGGATGACCCAAGACACGCCCATTTCCCTTCTTGGTCTTCCCATTGGTGTAATGGATTAGATGTCATAGGCTCTGATGCCCCAGAATCCAGTGGTTCTCACAAGGTCAAGTAAGCCCAGGCTTGCCTCCTGTTTGTGGGCCCTCATCTGTCTGCCTACCCACAGCAATACCCTCAGGCCCCACATTCTCCATGATAGAACCCATCCCACCGCTGGCCTCCTGGCCTTTCCCTCTACATCTCATCCAAGACCCTGAGAGTCACTGAGACTTAGCCCACTGCTCTCCTTTCATCCTTCAGTATCACCCATGTGTCTCCACCTTTCTCTAGGCCCTTCTTCCCTGAAAGTGTGGGATTTTTTCCTAATAGAGAATCATCTTGACTCCCTTCTTGCTCATTTCACAGGAACAGAGTGAAGTTTTGCCTGAGGAAATGTCCCCAAGTGATGGTCCAGCCCTACAGCCTGCACTTGCACCACCCAGACTTCCCTTTCCTAGAAGCTCTGCAGAAGCTCATGGAGCAGGTTGAGTCAGAGTCCCAGAGGACAGCAGCCCAGTACATGTCCTTGGAGAAGAAGCCAGGCATAGGGAGTCTTGCTCTGTGGCATCCCGAGCCCCAGCACAGAGAACAGGGCCCTGCTGGTAGGATCTGCTGGACAGCTGGCAAAGGGCAGGTTCACAATGTCACACCCATTGTGTGGCTATAGAGGTCACCTGAGACATTGAGAGGCCAGGCCCCTGAGTATAACCCTGGGCCCTGCCCAGATACTGCCCAGGGTAGGGACCTGGTTCACCCTGCCAGACATCGGGCAGCCTGCTCCACACCAGGTCGGCTTCTCCTCCCAGAGAGGCAGTTAGAGGTGTAACTCAGATCCTCCTTCCTACAGTGACGACTGACTATGTTGCCTGCCCTGCTCCCTAGGGAACTTTCGGGGAATGGGGTGGGTAGGGAAATTTGTCCAGAATATTTCAAACTCATGACTCCTTCCAACTGCCCAGCCTGTGTAGGGACCCCTAAGATGCTGGCAAATGCCAATGCTCTTGATGACTCGACTCTCCCCTAAAAGAGAGGATGCCAGGGGTAAAGCCAGACTGGCTCTGAAGTACCTTCCATCAGTCACTAGCTCCCTGCCTGCACACCCCTGTCGTTCCTGCCTGGGTCCCAGACTCAGGAGTCTGAGTGGTCTCTGCACCCCCCGATTCTGACTCCCAGACCCCCTCCCCACCCCCCATCTTTGCAAATCACGTTAACTAGCAGGGAGCATTTCAGGAACGGTATCATCCAGGGTCCCAACAAAACACAGATGGAAAAGGACAGAGGTTATATTTATAAGGAGACTGTTTACAAAGTGCAGGGGAACCTCAGTGCAATAACCTGGTGCTGGCAGCAGGCCCGTCCCCACCTCCAGGCCTGAATGGCCAAGGGGAGGGACCAGTTACTGGAATCTGGAACAAGAGACTCACATAGATGCTCCACCTTGAGAGGATCAGTGACCTTTAGGGACAGAGTCAGCCCAAGGCAGTGCCACAAGAAAGAAGCCAGAGGAACAAATACCCTGACCTCTCTCTCCTCCCTTCCTCTGATGGCCAGTCCAGCCCCTCTGTTAGCCAAACATAACCTGAAGCCGGAAGCACAGGATTCCAGTTAGTGAAATCTATAGAGGTCAGCTTCCTGGAAGAGCGAGCAGGGTGGGAAAGGGTAGAGGATGGACGACATCCAGCAGAGGGAGTCCAGAGTCTAGTTTCAGGGACAGTTGCTTTTCTAAAGACAGTCCGTTTTAGTTGCCCCAGTGGATAGCTGTTCTAGCAGGGCCAGATTCTCCATGCACGTCTTTTTGTTTCTCTGTCTCCCTGGTGAGCACATGTGCCCTATAGCAAAAACCTCTCTCTCAAAACAAAAAACAAAAAAAAAAAAAAAAAGGCACTGGTCATTCTCATGCAGGAACAGAGGCATTGATTTGCTGCTTTGAATCCATGACTGATTCCAACTGCCAGAGCTCAGACCTCAATTTTGCCTCACTCTCACCACCATCCTGCAATATTTTAATGGTGTAAACCCTAACCACAATTCAGCACCCTCTTCTCCAGCCCTAGGGGCTGGACGCCTACAAATTTCTCTCTTTTCTGGTAGCACGAGACCTTGATAGAGGTTTCTGGTCACTTGACCAGGGCTTGTCTGCTAGCCAGCCCCGCAGAGGCAGTCCAGCTCCAGGAAATCCTGTCTCCACAGCTAAGGCCAAAAGGGAGGGGGTGGGTGAAAAGCCAGTCAGCTCAGGGTATCTGCCCCCGTACATCTCACCCCTTTCTGGAGAAATTCTAGTTTCTTAATAAATCATGTGTCCTACAAGGCTGGATTAAACATCTGTTTCCAGGCTGAAGTCACAGAAGGAAGTGTGGGGTGTCTCTGACATCACGACCCTGAGCTTACTTCATAGGGTATGTGCTTCCATTTCTCACCAACGGCTGTCCTGCAATTCCCCTTTCTGCTGTCAGTACACCGATTCCCTCTGGGAGACTTTACTGTCCTACTCTTCACTCAAGGGGTTTCCCAGTGGCAGACCCTATCCTCCCAGACCCAGAGTCGGGGGAATAACCCAGGTAGTCCCCTGAAGACCCAGGCCTGGGACTTTCCCCAGAACTACTGGCCCA
>NW_006159505.1:2456355-2457229 GCF_000334495.1 Tupaia belangeri chinensis | reverse complement strand
CTCTTTCTAGTAGGGCTGATGGTTCAAGATGCAACTCTGGGGGGCCGTCTTGCTACCACATGGGGAGAGGAGGCCCACACACAGAAGAATGGTGACAGGGAGGCAGAGTCCCCAGGACTTGCTCGTGTGCCTGGATCTAGCCAGCTCTGACGCTGGTCCTCTTCCTGGGTTTCACATTCACGTGAACCAATAGTTCCCCTTCCTTTCATGAGTTTTGGGGTTTTGTTTGTTTGATTTTCTTAATGCACTAGAGATGGATTTTCATGATTCATAGCCAAAAAATCCTGATTAATGTATCTTCTGAACAATCTGCTCCTGGTCAGGACACAAGGCTGACCTCAGAGCCACAGCTTCCGTCCGGCTCTGAGGTGGTATGCTAAGGCCGTAGCCATTGGGCTGGAGCAGTCTGTCCTGCCATTTTGGCAGTGGTGGGAAAAGCCATGTGTTTAGTGGTGTATTTAGGATAATGATTGAAATTCAGCTGAGAATTGAACTTCCCATCAAAAATTCCAGGAAGGGGCCCAGACGCAGTGGCACAAGTGGTAAGGTGCTGCTGTGCAAGGTTGGGGCTGCTTGGGAAGTCTGGGTTCCAATCCTGGACCAGGCTGAACTCAGCAGTGCATTGCCTGTAATCCCGGCAAACTGGGAGGCTGGGACAGAGGCTCGCAACAGACTGTCAAACATCTCTCTCCTCCCTTCTCCACACTCTCTCACTAAAAAAACAAACAACCCTTCTCCCACACCCCCAAAAAATAACACTTGGAAAGGATCCCCAAATGCTGCCCAGCTGTGTGCGCCTACCCACAGTAGCCTCCTCTCATGAGCCTCTTTGGAGGACAAAACTCAGTACTTCTTTTTTTTTTTTTTTTTTTTT
>NW_006159505.1:2429952-2456231 GCF_000334495.1 Tupaia belangeri chinensis | reverse complement strand
ACTTCTTTTTTTTTTTTTTTTTTGGAGAGGTTTTTGCTATAGGGTGCGTGTGCTCGCCAGAGAGAGACATAGAGACAGAAAGCGAGAAATCACCCCCCAGGGGGGATGGTCACGCCGCAATCCCCTCTCCTCCATTCTCCTCTCGGGATCTTGGGCACGCACGTACATGCACCCAGCGTGAGTTTTAAGCCACTGGGTCCGGGACGTGAACCTCAGTCGACTACGTGGGAGTCCAGTGACATAGCCATTACGCTAACTGCTGGTTCCCCAGTACTTCTTTTAATCATCTCAGGTCTTCCGGGCTGGCCTTGGTGAGGAATGGTCATTACAGTGAAGATGTCTGTCTGGAAATGGAGCAGGGTTTTACGTCAAACCATCTGCAGTGGTTCTCTTTCCCCTCAAGCAACCCTGGCCCCCTCCTCTCCTGGCCTCTTCCACCTCTTACTTGGCCTTCCCCCCACTTTTTGTGGTACCATTCGCTCTGTGCTTCTTTCCTTTACCCATGACGTGAGTCTGTGATCCAGTAGAGGAAGGGCCATTCCCCTGAACACGACTCTGTCTGCCACAAACCAAAACCCTCAAGCTGCCTGAGTAGATCTTCCTTAGAAGTCATGGGGGAAGAGAAAAAGAATTTTATTAGGGATTTGTTTCATTCTGGTTATTTAATTATATCATTTTGGATCTGAGTATTTGTTATATGAGGGCATGCTTACTTTATTTTTAAATCATTGTACATGCTCAAATGCCAATCGATAGTGTAAAATCATTTTCTGTTATGCACCCCAAAGGGAAAATATTCATTTAAATCCATGTTATTCCAGCCGTATGGAGGAATAATCGAGAAAGAAAAATTCTATATAATCAAGGTATACGAAGTGGTGTTTTTATGGACATATACACTGTAAAATGCTTACCACAATCAAACTAATTCACATAGCCATCATTTTATGTAGCTACTTAAGATTTCTGAAACAAAATTGTTTCCCTGTCATGTGTTATAATTTTATAGAGTCAAATATATACTCCACTACTAAATCACCCTGTAAGTGGAGATCAATTTATGCAAAGCGTCCTTTGCGTATGTGTTCAGGGGAGGGTGTTTTTTGAGATGACTAACCTGAACAGGCTGGGCTCAGCGGTGCATGCCTGTAATCCTGGCAAACTGGGCAGGTGGGACAGCATACCATGCCAAAATCATCTTGTGTCAACTGCCCAAGTAGCTGGTACTAGTGGTATCTGCCTCTTAGGTGGGCCAGAAATCAAACCCAGGCCTCCTGTGTGACCTCAGCCTGCCAAGTAGCAGCATCTAGCACAGTCTACCACAGTAGGTCTACCCACATTTCTTTAAAAGTTTTATTTATTTTACTCGTAACAGAGAGTAGGTGCATGGGCATGAAGGAAAGAGAAGCACCTGCAGCAGTCTACCATGTCACAATCACCTTTTCCCAGCCCTTCAGCCTATCAGGACCCTGAACACATGCACTTGAGCCTAGCATGTTTTCAGGTGAACCCAGATCTAAACCTGAAGTCAGCTATGCGACCTCCAACACGGCAGCGCAATTTGCCACCGACTGACCACCAGGCTGGGCCGTGAACTATATTTCTGCTGAAACTGGTCAGTTTGCAAAGCCTTGTGCCCTCTCAACCCTGCTGGTGCATTGGCTCACGTCTTTCCCTCGCCCCAACTCAGGCTCTATCTTCTTGGACCTGCACTGCCTCGGGCACCTTCCCACTCCCTTTTCTTTGGGTCATCCTGCCTCATCCCCTGCTTCTCAGGTCTCAGGTTCAAATTCCACTGAGGAATAAATGGCTAGTTTACCTAATGCCTGTTGCCCCGACTTGGGCAGAGCATCTGGGGTCAGGTATCTCTGAAGTCTCCAGCAAGCCTGTGGACCAGCTGCCCGTAGAGCATTCAGCTATAGCTAAGGGAGGTGAGGAACTACCAAGAAGACCTCTTTTTCACATGGCAAACAACACACTCTTGAACTTGGTCTGTTCAAAACTAGTAGTTTCCCCCACATCATCCTTGGAATGTGGATTCCCATTCTAAATCCCAAACCCAGGAAAGAGTTCTTCATGGAACAAGGCCTACCTGATCAGCAGAGACAGACAGCGACAGTGAAGGAACATCACCCACAGGGACAGGGGAGGGAGAGAAGGGGCCACAGACAATGCAATCTCCATCTTTACCTGTCTCCTAGTGCAAGCACTGAATTGTTCTAGGTGGCCTGAAAGGCAGCACCAGAACCAGAGTCGGGGGCGGATTGCAGTTCAGCTTTAGAAACATTTTCTCACAGGCACATCTGTTCCACAACAGAACAGGCAAACCTTTGAAAATAATGAGCTCCCCAGTCTGGCAAGATTTCAATGGATAAGATTTCTATAAGGTTGAAATGGTTGAACTAGATGGTCTTTCTGGTCTCTTCCAGCCTTGAGCTTTGATATTTGGAATACTTAGTTGAATAAATAGAGATTGAGGGACTATTTACTGCTTTGTTGGCTGACTAAAGGTTGATTTGTTAAAGAAAGTGAATGAATGAACGGCATTGGTTGGTTATTCTGATAAATTCAGGATGTGAGACTAAACTAAGACTGGTTTGCTCATTGATTCGTCGAATGAAGATTGATTGGCTGGTTGCAAGAATGAATTAGCAAATGTAGGACATAGATGAACAGGCTGGTGGACTGAAGATTTGACAGTTGATAGGATCTAGTTCCTGGGTTCCTGTTCTATTCTTGCCCTTTATCCTATTTGTTTTTCTTTTCCCTCCAAATGCAATCAAGAAAAAAATTGTTTTAATTTGTGTGCTAGGTGTGCAAAACATTGCAGGCTAAGGATTCCTTTCGCGTGGTCAAGATTTCATCTTAGGCAAATTTGGTAGCCTAGGCACGTGCCCATGGTGACTGGTCTAACCTGCTTCAGGACTGATCTGAATTTGGCATTTTGGCCCAGGAAGTGGAACTGAAGGTCACGGCGGGAGGTAGGCCTGTTTGGCCCAGAGCCCTGGGTCTCCTCTGGACTTGCATGTGTGTAGGAAGAAAATGCTCTCTTTTCTGTGGGTGAGCAGAGGATGCCTATTTGACTAGAATGTATCTTCAAAGTGCCTAAAATTCCACCAGTAGAATCATACCTTCTTTGTACAACAGAGCTGACAGACTGTTGAGGTAGTACATTCCGACCACTTTTTGTTCAGATCGTTATGCCTTTGAACTCAGAAAAAGGGGTGCATGTGAAGCCCTTATTGGCTAGGGTAACCAACGGTTGCTGTCAGCTTCTTGAGTCAATTTTGTCTAGCATCTGGGCAGAGACTAGAGGAGTTTTGGTAGAAGGAACAAATAGGAAATAGCCTGGATAATTGAGTTTTACCCAGGCTGCAAGATCTAAGAGAGGGGCTGTAGGCTGAAAATGAGGAGCATCTTGCTTGAGCTCCCACAAGATCTTATCAGTAAGAAGTCTAATCTGGCTCTCTGGATACCTTCACCCCCACTCCACAGGAGCACTCAAAACCCTCAGGGACTAGCTCCTTCCAACCTGGTGGCACCTGAGTACCAGTTTTGCTCTACTTTGTTGCTCAGAGATCCAGCAGCCAGGAGCACAGGACCCCAAAGTCCAAGCTCTTGATCAGTCCAGAGTTCAGGTGGTTTTCACCAGGAGAAAGGTCCAGAGGGGCTTCTAGGTCCTTGGCCATAATGTTGAACCTGGTCACCAGTCCAAGAGCCCCTACCCACTGCTGAGTTCCCCTTAGA
Organism: Tupaia belangeri chinensis; assembly: GCF_000334495.1. Taxonomy (NCBI): domain Eukaryota; kingdom Metazoa; phylum Chordata; class Mammalia; order Scandentia; family Tupaiidae; genus Tupaia; species Tupaia belangeri. The sequence continues at coordinate 2,452,484 of NW_006159505.1, read as the reverse complement.
GACCTACAGGTTATTTCCCACCAACCAGGGGGGTTCATGAGGATGATAATCTTCGAGAATCAAATAGCTTTGAACCTCACAGGGGAAGGGACTGGGCCTTCTTTCTTCTGTACACCATCCCATTGGATCTAAGGAGAGGCAGTCTGTGCCAGGACACAGAAGGTCCTGTTTTGTTCTCTCAGGGCTTGCTTATATCTGATAACCTCAGATGACTGCCTGCAGAGAGCCTCCTGCAAGGTAACCTAGTCGAACAAGGACACAGGATGAGAAGGTTCCTGCCCCTGCTGTACTTGGCCTCCTCTGGGTTAGTAGTCCAGAAAGAAAGTGGCTTTGGGAACCATTAGTTAGGAACTTTTACCCTGGGCCACAGAGTTCCTCAGAAAGGCCTCAGGGACCTCTGCATGGGACAGTGCAGGAAAAGAGAAACCAAGGGAAAGCGCCTTCACACACAAACACCCCACACTGGACCCTTAAGACATCACCACCCTCTCTTGCTCCAGTTAACCACTGCCAGCTCCTCACCCAAAAGCTTCAAGTAGCTTTTGGGTAATTTTCCTCTGGTGAAAGGACTCGGCAGCTAAAATATGGGTTGTTTGCCTGCCTGCCTTCCTTCCTTCCTTCCTTCCTTCCTTCCTTCCTTCTTTCCTTCCTCCCTCCCTCCCTCCCTCTCTCTTTCTTCTTTCCTACTTGCCAGAGGGTACGTGTGCTCTCCAGAGAGAGAAAATGAGAAAGCATTCCTTGACTCCACCCTTGTAGGATATGGTCACACCACAATCCCTTCTCCTCCATTTCTCCATCCAGTTGGGATTTGGGGAACACATGTACTTGCACCCGGCATGTTTTCCAAGCTGCTAAAGTTGGGATTCAAACAGTGGTTAGCTATATGGGAACCAGCTTCCTTAATCACTAGGCTATGTGCCATCCCAAAGGAGTCATTTCTTTTTCTTTTTTGTGAGGATAAACTCCATTTGTAAGGGCAGATGTGGATCTCAGGTAGCCTTGGAGCTGAGGAACAGCTTTGATATTTGGTGAAGTTTGCAAGTCCACAGCTTTCTGATCAATCTTGCGCCGCTCTGAAATCTCGTATTTCTCCTCTGTGTTGAAGATCTCACCTTCCTGGTGTCTGGGCTTCTGCAGTTTTTTTACTTGACGTTAGCATCGGTAAGGAACTTTGGGATTTTTCCTTCGCTAATATCAATTTTTGTGGAGGTGGCAATGACAAATTTCTGGTGTGTTCTACGCGGTGGAACTCGATTGAGAACCAGCGGTCCAGTTACAAGTAGCAAGTCACTGCTCAGCTGCTTCCGGAAAACCACTCTCTTGCCTCTGTGGCGTCCAGTGAGGATGATCAGAATGGTCCCAGGAGTGACGCTGGCTCGCAGCTTTCTCACATGCTGACTGAAGGGATTTTTGCCGTGGCTCAACAGCTTTCGAGGCACATCTTCAGTAGGATAAGACCTAGGCATTTTGCGCAGTTTAACCACCCGGGTACCACCATTCTTGTCTCCACCAGCTGGCTTTGTGACAGTCGCAAGAACCTTCTCCTTTTTCTTTTCGATCCTGGATTCGGTGGCCAAGTATTTCCTCTTGAACATGGCCTTCCTGGAATACATGGCAGACAGGGAGTATCTGCCGATGCCCTGGATTAGGACCGGATTTTGGCCACAATGGGGCTTCCCCTTCTTGGGCTTTTTAGCTTTGAGTTCACCCTTTTTAACCTTGCCACTGGCATCAGCCTTCTTGGCTTCAGGTTTCTTCTCCTTAGTATCCTGCTTTGCAGCTTTGTCACCTGTCATCTTGTATAGTGGGAAACCCAAAGGAGTAATTTCTGAAGGAGCCAAAGAACCCTTTGCTATAGTTCCCGTCAGCTTTCCCTGGGCAGAGGGATTTCTTTCTGACTTCATGGCTGTGCGACAGGACACACTGAGAGAAACGGCGAGGCTCAGCTAGCACCCTGCACATAGGAGCGATTCTCCACTTCATCCTGCCTATTGACCATCCTGATCCGACAGGCCCTTAGGGTTCCCAGGGTCTACCTCTTCATTGTACAGATGGGGAAACTGAGGCCCAGAGAGGGGGTGTGACCTGCCCAGAGCCATGCTCTTTCTTGACTGCATAGTGTGCGCTCAGCTCAGTTAGAATACTCAGAACAGACTACCTTGGGGTCAGGTGGGTTTCTGTTGCAAGTGATGAACTCTGACCTCTAGGCTCTGAAGCATCTTCGACTGGGCCAGGATGGGGATCAGGTCATTGAATTCTAGGACAGTTCCACACCTGAATTAATGTGCAGTCACCATAACTAGGTTGATGGAGGGCCCCACCTGCCCCAAGCATTTGTCTGCCACACCCCCCTCCAATACTGCCCTCTCCTGCCCTCTGACATTGCCTCACTCACTTCTGTGGCGTGTGTCCTCAGGAGACCCCTCAGGGTCAGCACTACAAGGCAGGACAGACTGATGGACCAGGATATAGGACATCAGACAAGTTTATCTGGTCAGGAAACTGTCACATGTAGGCCAAGCTTGCCCTGGGCACTGCTGGACATGAAGGGCGGGGATGCCTGGGGCCAAGGTGAGGAGGGGCCTTCAAGATAGACACTTCCTCTTATCTCGGCTGCTCTTCTGGGTCTGAAATTCTCTGACCAAGGGAGAGCTTCAAACCTTTTCCCAGCAAAGTGAGAAGGGTTTAACAGCACCTCATCTCCAACTCCAGAGGCCAAACAGCAAATGCCAAACAGCCTCTTCATAAAAGAGGCTCGAGGACTACAGTCAGCCTCTCCTTCAGGTGGTCATTATGCAGGCCCAGGGCCCAGTACCCAGCCAATTTCAGAAAAGGCTGGTTTAGATTGAATTAACAAACACGATAGGGAGTATGGAGGAAGATATGGGGAAAAAAAATTACAATGGATCAGTGTTAGTACAGACTGCAATCTGGGAGAGCTTCCTGACAGAGGGGACTCCTAATTTGAGATGAAGGCACTCTATGGAAGCCGGGTAGGCCTGAGGACTAACATCCCCTGTTAGGGGGATGAGTCTGGTGCTGTCTAGGGGCCCCTTTCCCCTAAGGCTCCAGTGTGGATTAGGGTTCCTGGCAGACTGGGGAGGTGGTGTGGCCATCAGTGAACCTCACAGGGGAATTGTCTAAACAGCTGTGGGCTGGGCTCTCTGATCCCAGGATATGGAATCTCACTACTCTGGCAGGAGCCTCCAGACAGACCTTGAGTAGGGTCCAAGCCGACAACCTGGCTAACTGTGAACCTCCCTTGGCCTGGTGATTTTCTTCCAGATGACCTTCAACTCTTCAGGCTGTCTTTACATCTGCTTGACCCCTGTCGTCCTGGAGCCTCCACTTCTGTCTGCAGGCTTCAGCCTCTAGCCCAGCATAGCACTGGGCCTCAGAGAGTGAGAGAGCAGCTCGGTTTCAGTTTATAACCCTGGATGTGAGAGCCAGAGAGGCCGTGGGGACTGTCTAAACCAAATCGCCCATTTATAGACGGAGACAACAGAGACACAGACAGAGACAGGGAGGCTAGGGCTGCTCAGTGAACTGGGAGCAGAGCCAAAATTAGAACCTAGGCCTGACACCAATGACATCCTTCTTTTTCTACCCAGGATCTTAGAGGAAGGAAATAAGCATTTTAGCTAGAGGAGTGAGTCTTAAATCTGATGTCAGTTTGAGATGCTCCATTGAAGTTAAATGTGGAGATTTGGGGTATATATGGGCAGCAGGTAGTATAGTGATTAAGGTGCTGGATTCCCAGGTGGCTGACTATGGTTTGAATCCTGGACCCGGTAGCTTGAAACTCACACTAGATGCATGTGCGTGCATGCCCAAAATCCTGAGGGGAGAATGGAGGGGAAGGGATCATGTTGTGGTCATCCTCACTAGGGGATGATTTCTCATTCTGTCTCTCTGCCTCTCTGATAAGAGCATGTGCCCTTTAGCAAAAAACTTTCTTTCTCAAAAAAAAGGGGGGGATTCTCTTTTTTTTTTCTGCTTTCTTTTTTAAAGAAGAGGGTGGGGAAGAAAGAAAGAGAAGAGAGACAGAGATAAATGTTTTGAACAGAGCCTTGCTGTGTTGTGATCCTCCTGCTCCAGCTTTCTAATTAGCCAGGATTATAGGTGCAGGCAACTGTGCCCCGTGTGTTCAAGCTGGCCTGGGAACCGAAGCTGGCCTGGGAACCGAACCTGGGCCTTGCATGCAGCATCCAGCCTCCCAAGTGGTGGAACTGCCTGTGTGCTACTGTGGCTGGGCCAGCCTAGAGGATTCTTTGAAACCAGTCTCCTGATAAATCCAGACATGGGCACTAACCCTTAGGCCCTTTTATAAGAGATTCTGCATTCCAACCAGGCCAGGACATTCTCATAGGAATTTGTTTAGATGATCATTAAAAACAAAGGTACATAATTTTGAAATCGAGTTAGAGAATCTGCAGGCCTCCTGGAATAAGGATGGGCACCCTCAGGAAACAGAAGAGCCCAGTTTGAGAAGTCCTGGGCTGGAAAGACAGTCTTGGGGAGAGGGGAAGGACAGACCAGGTCAAACTGCAGACCCAGTTGTAATGGGGCACGGTGTGGATGGACTCCTGCCCTCTACCCACCCAGGCTCCAGCCCTTTCCCTCTGATGGGCAGGCCTGGGACTGTGCCTCCTGTAGTTTCAGCCCCCTGGGAACCCGCAGGTTCCACACATCTCAGAGATTACCTAGGCCGCACAGGCCCTTCTGGGCCTTCATCTTTATCTGTGTATCAGAATAGACTTGCCTAGACGGATTGATGGGGATGGGGTGGGCCCAAGAGGGCAGAAGTATCCATTAGTTAGAGTTGCCTCTGCAAACTGGGCAGTTTTTCTGGTAGTCTGACGTCAAAAGGGGAGAAAGATTTTCTTATCATTTACTCCACTTCTGAGAAGCCATCATCCAGAAATAGTGCAGGAGCAAAAGGCATGGCTGCAGGAAGGGCTGATATCAGCCTGCTGGTTACACCTGGAGTTTGCCCCCTAGCTGGCAACTTAATTATTATCCACTGATAATCATCTGGTCCTTGTGGCAGCCTTGGGGCCCCACCCCCTCTGAGCTCCCTCAGGCTCATCCACACTGCCTCCTCTCCCAGAGCGATTTCAGGATGTTATCTTGTTCCAGTCTTCCTAGCAGCACCACCAAGACATCTGAACCCCTCAGGATGCTCCTTCTATTCCATATCCCTAGGGCCCAGCAGCTCACCTGGACCAGAGGAAGCTCCAGAGAGCTGCCGAATAAATCACTGGACACACTTGCCCTCTCCCTGAGGCTCTGCATCAGCTCAGCACCGGGCCCCTGGAAGGAAGCCCAAGGGAGCCGCAAATCAGGGAAACTAGAGCCTGCACACAGTAGGCCTAAGTGTGGCCTCTAGGGAAAGGCAGGTCAGCTGCCCTTGGTGAAGGAAGAGGCCACCTCTTCTGCTTTGCCCTTCGCTGGCCTCCCAGCTGCTACAGCTCAGCAACGCTCAGGATTTGGGGCATGTCTGCCTCTGGCCTAAAAATACCCAGCTGCCCAGTGCCTCCCAGATGTCTGAGCGCTGAGTCTGTGATTTCCCTGCCCATAATGGGACAGCCCCACCATGAGTGGCTGAGGGTGGCCCAAGCAGCCCAAGCCACTTCCTCTGCCTCCCACCCAGCAAGCTACCAGAGCTGGGCCCAGCCCCACCTCCCAATCCCTGCAGGGCAAAATAAGGTAGAGATCCTTCTGCCTGATAGAGACTGTTGACCTGATAGACCTGAATGATAGACCTCTGAGAGTGTTGACTCTAGTTCCTTCTATGGGTGGTTGGGAGGACTGAGGCTCACGGACTTGCCGAGGGCACTTGTGACACTAAGGTCCTCCCCACTGCACCCTGCAGTACTGTGGCCATGCCTGCTACTACCCCGCTTCCCACACATTGCCCAAGTCCAGGCCTTTGAGCCAGTCTGGCATCCCCTGCATCAGCCATACCCCTGACACAGGCCTGAGAAGATCCGTGGTCCCATGGTTTCAGAACAGTGCCCAGTCCAGAGCACACCTCAGTAAATGCAGATTGAATTCAACAGTGTAGTGACAGCCAGGGCTGTCACAGAGCCTTGGGTTAGAGGACAGGACCTCTGGGTTCTAGTCCAGGCTCAGCTACTGTGACCCTACATAACCTGGATGAACCAGGTTAATGGGGACTGGATGAAAAGATGCCTAAGGACTGAGCTGGCCTTGTCCTGAAGCCATGAGCTGAAGCCCTAGTGGGTGTGCTTGTCCCCTCCTATGCTACACTGTGTGAAGGGCAGACAGCTCTTTTGCTGCTTCCACTCAACTCCAGGCTCGCACCCTCTGCTCCTCCCTCTGAGCCTCTGGTCCCCTTACCCTAGGCCCAGCTCTCCTAGTGGTGCCACCTCTGCTTCTGCTGCTGGTTGTCCAGGGGAATGCACCACCCCCACTCACTAATCATATGACCTTGGGTAAGGCCCTGCCCTTTTCTGGGTCTCAGTTTCAACACCTCTAAAAGGGAGATAGGAAGATGCTATGGGACTAGGAAGAGGATAAAGGAGATTCCATACCCTGGATTGCAGGTCTTAACTTGCCTCCTGCAGGAAGTGTTCTCTGACCGACCTCCCAGGATGGTTCGGCACCTTGGCTGGCTCTCCAGTTCCATCCTTCCCCTTTACACCACGTCCATACTATGTGGTCATGCTCTCCTTCTGCACCCCTCTCCCACAGGGCTGGGGGCTCCTCCAGGCCAAGAGTCTTATTTATTTATTTGTATATTTTAATTTGACCAGAGAGGGACAGAGCGAGAGAGAGCAAGAGAGACGGAAAGTGAGAAAACAAGTCACCAGGTCCAGGACTCAAACTGTAGTCAGCCATGTGGGAGTCCAGCGCCCTTAACCACCATGCTATCTGCTGGCCCCAAGACCAAGAGTCTTCAGAGCCCAGTTCAGGATCTTCACAGGTGAAATACCTGGGAAGATGTGTTGATGGATACAGTGAGTGAATAGAGCTTGGGGAAAGCCAAAGGGGTGTTAGGAATCAGGGAGGCTTGGGACCAGCAGTTAGCATAATGGCTATGTCGCTGGACTCCCATGTAGTCGACCGTGGTTCGAGTCCTGGACCTGGTGGCTTAAAACTCATGCTGGGTGCATGTTCATGCATGCCCAAGATCCCGAGAGGAGAATGCAGGAGAAGGGATTGCAGCGTGGCCATCCCCCCTGGGGGGTGATTTCTCGCTTTCTGTCTCTATGTCTCTCTCTGTCTGTCTGGCAAGCGCACGCGTCCTATATCAAAAACCTCTCCAAAAAAAGAAAGAAAAAAAGAAGTCAGGGAGGCTGGCTCAGGAGGGGCCTGGCCTGATTGACAGGGCAAGTTCTAGTGGTAGGAAAATCGAGAGTCACTTGGAAATCTTCCCCTGTTACTCTTCTGGGTAAATTCATCCTTCAAGATTCTAGGAGAGCAATTCCTTCCCTGAGATACCTGGGCATACTCTCCTGACACATTTCGCACTCCACGGCAAGGTTTCTTTATCTGTCTGCCTCCCCCCTCGGAGGATGATTTCCTAGAAGGCAAGAGCCTTCTGGGTTTCACAGCACCAAACACTGTGTTTGGCATGAGTCCAGTAAAGGTTATGGACAGACGGGGTCCACACGGTAGCACAGCAGTAAAATAAGACGCTCTGCAAGGATGACCCAGGTGACCCAGATGGGAGGGTTCTGGGTTCACATCAGGAGACCTCCCTGGGTACACCAGGCTCAGGGTCTGGACCTGGCTGGGGCTGGAGAACCATCGTGGCACTGGACTCCTGTTGGAGGTGCTATTCTTCAGTCTCTGTCTCTCTAACTCATGGAAAAAGTTAGATAAATCAACCAGGAAAAAAGAAGTTGTAGAGAGAAACAATGGATGCAGAAATGATTTCCGAATCCAACTCGGAGTTGAACTGCCTGATAGTTAATGGCATTTAATGCCTCTCCCAGTCTTGGGGATAATAACCAGTTATGAAAGTGAAAGAAACGGAAGGTCAGGCCATCATCTTCCTTCCAGAGGCTGCGCTGTGCATGCTTGGTCAGCTGTGAGCTGGTGAGAAGGAGAAAGAGCAGTGAAAACACACCTGGGCTGTACCCTTGCATCGGGCCCTCTCTTTCTGCTGAAGAAGAAAGGCCATAGAAACCAGACTCTCGCCATAAAAAGCCTCTGGATATCTGAAACACGTCCTCAAACCCTTGATGGGAGCTCATTTGTGTACTTTACACTTTCGCCCCGCGCTTTTAAGCCCTTGGTGATCTGGTTGTAAACAGTGTAAAGGTTAGTTGGCCGTCAGTGCAGGGGGTGGTGGTGAGAAGTTGCTGCTGCAGGTAGGCAGGTTCTCAAAAGGCAGCAGAGAAAAAAAAAAAAAAAGGCAGCAGAGGGGCACCTGCTGGGCAGGTAGAAAGGAGATGGAGAAACAAAACAATATCACAGATTAAAAGCACTCAAAGCCTCCTAGACTGAATCGTTTAGTTCAGGGTCAGGCTTCCCTCCAGGGAAATGCCCCCGGGTAACTGGCTGCATTTACTCTGAGCAAATCCCTTTCTGGCCCACCTCTCCATCTGTAAAATGAACAGGTTCCACCAGGGACTCTAAGACTTGTGGGGTGCCAGGAGTTTCCTCATGTGACGCCTTTCTGTCCCGTGTCAGACAGGCCAGATGAGGTTTGTCAAGGTCAAGCCCCTAGTCTCCAGGGTTGTGGGTAATCAGGCTTTCCTGCCACAAACCCCCAAGGGTGGAGCCTGCCCTTAGGGGAGTCCATCACTCAGGCTATGCGGCTGAGTACCCAAGGAGAAACAGGACTCCCGAGAGCTGACACGAGAGCGTGGCTGTGGTTCTGCTTGCTGCCAATGGAAGAGATGCACAGGAAGCCTGGCTCTGTGCAAAACGGAAGTGCCCATGTCTGTAGTTGCTCCCCATGCAGTCTCTGCTGCCAGGGGAAGTAAAACTGTCTGGGCACCTGGCAACTTCTACCCTGAAAGTCCAAAGGACAGCGGAAGGTGAGGTCTCAGGCAGGCCTGCTCTTTGGCCCAGAGCCCTGATCTAGGCTGGGGCACTGGTGGAAGAGGCTGGTCCAAGGATTGAGGGAGGGCAATGGGAAAAACCTGGAAGCCGGCTTACACCCAGAACAAATCTCTGTGCCTTTTGGGGCCCAGTTTCATTTCATTTCTTGGCTTTCTTTTATTTATTTACTTTTACTATAGAGTGTATATGCTCACTGGAGAAAGAGAAAGAAAGTGAGAAATCACACCCCCTGGGGTTGGCCACACTGCAATCGTTTCTCCTCTATTCTCTTCTAGGGATTTCAGGAACACATGCACATGCGCCCAGGATACTTTCCAAACTACCACGTCTGAGACTCGAACTGAACAGTTAGCCATGTGGGATCTCACACCTTAACCATATGCTGCCTACTGTCCTAGGCCTAGTTTCCCCAAGAACTCATCTCCTTACAGGGTTAGGAGTTCCTCAAGGCCAAGAGTCTTCAGAGCCTAGTACAGAATCTTCACAGATGAAGTACCTGGGAAAGTGTGTTGATTGATACAGTGAGTGAATAAAGTCTAGCGGAAGCCAAAAAGGGGTGTTAGAAGTCAGGGAGTCTTGGGACCGACCAGCAGTCGGCGTAATGGCAATGTTGCTGGACTCCTATGTAATTGACTGTGGTTCAAGTCCCGGACCCGGTGGCTTAAACTCATGCCAGGTGCATCTATGTGCGTGCCCAAGATCCCGAGAGGAGAATGGAGAAGGGATTGCAGCATGGCCATCCCCCTGGGGGGTGATTTCTTACTTTCTGACTCTCTGTCTTTCTGGCGAGCGCACATGCCCTATAGCAAAACCCTCTCTCTCTCTCAAAAAAAAATTGTTCCAAAACCCCCCCTCCCGCTAAAAAAAAAAAAAAAAAAAAAAGAAGAAGTCAGGGATAAGGTGTCTGATTTAGGAGGGGCCTGATTGACAGAGCAAGTTCTAGTGTAGGAATATTTGTAAAAATGGAGTTTGGGCTAAATTTGCTTGTGCAGTAAAGATTTCTGGAATGGGCACTGGGATAGAAAGACTGCTGTTTGCTTATAAGGAACCTGGTGTGCTCCCCTCTGACAAGGGACTCAGCCTGGAGGGAGATGGTTACAGAAGCATGGACTAATCATGATTATCACTGCATGGATAGGTGCCTGAACAGGGAGTGCTCACTCCAGCCTGGGGCTCAGGGGAAGCTCTAGAGAAGATTAAGTGACTTGCCCAAACCACATGACTAATGCGTGGTCCAGCTGGGGCCAGAGTTTGAAAAAGAAGAGGAATTCAGTAAAGGACCCAGCTACAGTCTAGCAGTCTGGTCAGCTTGTGCTTAGTGCTGTCTTCAAGGGCTGAACAGCTATGGAGACCCAGAGCAGAGGGGATTAATTCTGACTTGGGGGAAGAGAGGAAGGCTTCATAAAAGCAGGAGTTTTGAACTGAGATTTAAAGGGTGAATGTGGGGACCAGCACGTGGCGTCATGGTTACGTTGCTGGGCTCCCACATAGTTGACTGTGTTTGAGTCCCAGATCTGGTGGCTTAAAACTCATGCCAGGCGTATGTGTGTGTGTGCCCAAGATTCAGAGAAAACGGAGGAGGAGGGATTGCAGCATGGCCATCCCTCCTGGGGAGGGCGATTTCTCACTTGCTGTCTCTCTCTGCCTCTCTGGCGAGCGCACGTGCCCTAAGCAAAAATCTCTTTCTCTAAAAAAAAAAAAAAAGATAAAAATTTCAAACAAGGGTGAATATGAGTTTATCAGGTTGAGGAAAGGGGGAAAGTTGTTGAAAGCAGAGGGAACAGCATATTCCCAAAGCGTGAAGCTGCTGAGGGAGCCTGAGGAGTTGCTGGCGCAGTGAATATGCTTGGTGTATTTATAAAATGGTGGGACTGAGCGATGAGGTTGGGTAGACTGAACAAAGAACCTTGACTATCACACTGAAAAGCTTGTACCTAATTTGAAGGGCAGTGGGGAGCCATACAAGGGTCTTGAGCAGAGGAGTGCATGGCCAAAATATTTTCTTTTCTTTTCTTTTCTTTTTTTTTTTTTTCCAAACTATTTTCTTAAAAGGCTTGCTGTGGCTGCAAGGAGGGCAGAAGACAAGAGTGCAGGGTTGCGGGGTGAGCAGCACTGTCTGCAGGGATGCAGTGGCAGAGGGCCAGGTGAGTGTCAGGCTCAGCCTTTATCAAGAAATTGAAACTTTTCAGGAGCCTACAGAGGTGGGGAGGAAGTGAGAACTGAAACCTAAGCCCTGCTACGGCTGTGGTCTAGCAGGTGCGGTTAGAAAGGGAAGTGAAAGGGTTGGTGACTGTCCACCCAGCCTTGATGGGGGAAGGGGGCTTCTTAGCTTATGGTGATTGCTAAGGCCTGACCTCAGGCTGGAGTCCTGCTGCACAGTAGGGCATAGTGAGGCATCACGTCCTAAGGGAGCTCAAGGGACAGTGTGCTCCGCCAAGTCCTTGACCCTTATTCCTGCCATTGGGGATTTTACTTCCTTCGGGTAAGCCCTTGCTCGACAATTTCTCCTGAGATAAGCCTTCCCTCTTCCCCACTACCTTTCCAGCATCCCATAGTCCTTGGCAGCCCTGGGCAGTACAGGCTCCCTGGCTTCTTCCCACTGCACTGATAGGATGCCCAGGTTCTGCCTTGAGGCGTGTTTTGTTCTGTGGCCTTGCTTCACCACGGCAGTCACTGTTACCTTGTTGCAGGTGTTCCTGTCTCATCTGACTCTGCCCACAAGAGATTCTGGGAGTGACTCAGACCCTGGAGTCCCCAGAAGGGCCAGCACTGAGTCTGCCACTCCTGAAGCAGAACACTGGGAGGGGCTGTTCCTGGGCTGGGCTGTTTGGGTCTTTGTTTGGGAGAAAGTCTGGACCTGATTGGTTGGAAGGGCAGATCTGGGTGGAGTCCTCTGTGGGTCAGAGGACCAGGACCAGAAGTAAGCATTTAATCCCACATGGTACAAATGAAGAGACTTTAGTGAAGGCACTTACTGTTCTGAGGTGTGGGCAGGTTAGGGGAGAAAATGAAAGATAGTGAGGCACCCACCATGGCGGGAACCCTTACCCCTCAGGAATGAAGGTGAAGAGGGTGGGAAATCATATGATGGAGCTTGGTGGGGGCCAGGACTGCCTGGCAGCAACTAGGCTCAAGGAGGGAACAGGGGAGGAACACCCCAGCCTCACCCTTCTCATCCTCTGGTCTCCTCATTGTCCAAACCCAAGTGGAAGCCTGTTGGCAAGGGGGCTGGGTGGTATAGCCCCTGGGGGACAGTCTCCTGGGCCATAATGCGGTGGCTGATGTGCCCAAATGATTATCACCGAGAAGGGCTACCTGGATAACACCCTTGTCTTTGATGCAGGTGCATCTCTGTGATCAGTGCTGGGCTAGAGGAGGGTTTTCCAGCTGCTCCCGAGAGAAGGGTCAAACTTTACATTCATATTCCTTCTGCCACCAGGTAGAAAGCACTCCGGTCTCAATGCTTACAGAGCTAGAGAATGACAGAGCCGCGTGGGCCCCAAGGCTAACTATCCCAACCTACACAGTGCCTGAGGCCCAGAGCGGGCGAGGCCTGTGTGAAGGGCAAAAGGGCTAGGGTGGAACATGGTAGAACCTGGTGGAGGAGAGGAGCCTGGTATGCCGGTAAGCCCATGCTGCTAGAAAGGAACGGAGCTCAAGTCAAACCAATCAGTTTGACTTAACCCAAGCTCTTAACCAAGGCCCCAAGGTGAGAGACCAATGTGCGGAGTTAACATGACCCAAGCCCAGTGCGTCTTGTCCTTCAGACCCACTTCGAGTACAGCCTTCTGGGGCCCCGTCTTTTTTTTTTTTTTTTTTTTTTTTGTGGTTTTTTTATTAGGGGGGTCGTCCTTCATAGGGCGCGTGCACTTGCCAGACAGACAGAGAGAGACAGAGAGAGATAGAAAGTGAGAAATCACCCCCCGGGGGGATGGCCACGCTGCAATTCCTTCTCCTCCATTCTCCTCTCGGGATTTTTGAGCATGCACGCACATGTGCCTGGCGTGAGTTTTAAGCCACCGCATCCGGGACTCGAACCATGGTTGACTACGTGGGAGTCCAGCGACATAGCCATTACGCCAACTGCTGGTCCCTGGGGCCCCGTCTTTAGACAGCGATAGCTTCCCCCAATTGGAGCTACCACAGCACTCTGATCCTGCACTTGGGAATTTCTTTCTTTTTCTTTTTAAGAGAGATTTTTGCTATGGGGAGTATGTGTTCACCAGAGAGAAAAGAAACACAAAATTACTCCCCAGGGGGGATAGTCAAGCTGCAACCCTTCTCCTCCATTCTCCTTTCAGGATTTTGGACGTGCACCCAGTGTGAGTTTCAAGCTGCCAAATCTGGGACTCGAACCGTGGTTGACTATGTAGGAATCCAGCACCTTAACCACTACACCACCTGCTGGCCCCACACTTTGGGATTTCTTACTCAGAATTCAACAATAGTTTGGGAATTCTAGATCTTGTCTTCCTACCTCTATTGAGAGCTCCCATTAAGTCAGTTTCTCATTCTCCCTTCCCTGAATGTGATAGGTGCAACTCATTTGCTCAAGTAGGTTCCAAGAGAAGGGAATGGGAGAGTTCAGCAACTGCGATGGAGTGGCTAAACTCTGGACTCTGGAGCCGGCCTGTCTGGGTTCAAATCCTACTCCTTACTGTGTGTGACATAAAGCAAGTGACTTGATTCTGCCCTTAAAATCGAGATCATTGAATGTTTTCAGAATCAATGAGTCAACACATCAGTCTTCAGAGATGTGTCTAGTACCCCCTGAACATTCGAAAAAATGTTAGCTATTATTATTACAGCTATTATTAGGAGCCAGCTGGACGTGCTGCTAAAGAACTCCTCACACCCAAACAAAGCTGGTGGAGCTACACATTGGCCCCACATACAGTCACACTGGATGGGGGTGGGTAGGGACTGTAATTGCATTTTAGCAAGATGAGCAGGGGCTCAGAGACTTCAGGTGCATTATTTCTTTTAACAAATAGTTACTGAGCAATTTCCATGTGTCAGGCTCTTGGGCTATCTGTTTTCAACAGGAGCCCTCAGGTGATTCTCTGCCTGGGCAAATCGCGGAAGATGCTAGGATTCTAAGATACTAGGGCAAGCATCTTGCCATGTTCCAAGTGTAGACGTGAGTTTTATGGGAGATATCATTTTCTGGTGGCAGATTAACATAGCATTTAATAGCACAGACCCTAGAGCCTGATCAATTGGGTCCAAATCTCAGTTTGCCACTTTCTGGGTGCGTGACCTTAGGCAAATTTCTTATCCTGCCAATGCCTGATCTGTAAACTGGGTGCTAATAATAGTGTCCACCTTAGAGCTGTTGTGAAGTGCTGGAAACAGTGTCTGCCACATTGTAACTATGACAAAGTCTGAGCTACTTGTATTGCTGTGCCCAGTGTAGACAAACCTCAGACAGAAGGCTGGGGGTGGTGGAATTGATGCTCCTTACCCCAGGATTGGCTCTGCTTACAGCGTTGGCGGCGTCTGTCTCTGTGGGGAGACTTGCCACCTGCTCTCTTCTCCTGGAAGAGCTTTCCTGAGCAAGGGAATTCCCTCCCATAGTGACTGACAGCAGCCCCCGGAATTCTGATGCCACATGTCCTGCCTGTCCAGCACAGTAAGAATTAGATCATGTCTCGGGGCAAAGGCGGGACTAGGAAGTCAGGCGGGCTTAGGCGTTGGAAGTATCCACTTTGGAAAGCTGAAGACAGGGAAGGAAGTGCAGACCCGGGCAAGCTGCTCTTCAGGCTGAGCCAACTTCGGCTGAGGGTGGTGCCCCAGACAGGGGAAGGGCGGGTGCCCAGGGAGCGTAGGCACAATGCCAGGGTGTCTACCAGCCCTTCAGGACACTCATTTTGGCCCACCCTCTGGCAGAGAGGAGGGAAGCATGTTTTGTGTAGGCATTAACTGGGCAGACGGGGGGGAAAACAGGCAGGAAGCTTTCCTAAACTGGCTTTGCAGGCCGGCCTATCGTGGTGACAGAGCTGCCGCCTCTCCACCATGCTGTCTTTCCACTGAAACGCTGGTGTTTTGATGAGGAAACCAAGGCTGAGGAAGAGTTAGGGACTTCCCAAGCCCTCATAATGAGTCAGGGGCAGAACTGGGTCTATGTTGGGTTCAACCTTCCCCTATGGGAATTCCTCTTTTTGTGTTTAAATTTTAACTTTACAAACAAAACCAGAACAAAATGACAGGAAACTAAAGGAAAATTCACACAAAGGAAATGTATTAGGAAGCCTGCATAATTGCAGGCACTTTACATAAAGTCTTGTTTAAGGGCCAGCAGGTGACAGAGTGGGTAAGGTGATGGAGTCCCACATGCTATGACTGCTGTTTGAGTCCCAGACCTGGTGGCTTGAAAATCATGCTGTGTGCATGTGCATGAATGCTGAAAATCCCAAGAGGATACTGGAGGAGAAGCGACTGTGGTGTGATCACCCCCCTCCCCATGGGGGTGATTTCTCACTTTCCCGCTCTCTGTCTCTGTCTCTCTAGCAAGTGAACATGCTCTATGGCAAACAAACAAACAAACAAACAAAACAACAACAACAACAACACTTAAAAACCAAACAAAACAAACAAAAAAGTGTCTCAGTTTTTACCACAACCCCATAAAGAACCATTATGTGCCTTTTGTAGACATGGGAACCAGCTGAAAGGAGGTTTTGGGACTTGATCAGAGGAGGAACCAGTCATCCTCTCAGGTTTGCCTGGCCCCAGTCCCCATGACCTCACTTCTCCACCCTGACTTGTCTGTTTTACTTACCAGCCTACCTGTCAGAGCTGCATAGCACAGCTCCTGGAGAAGTTTCTGATCGGTTCCCACACAGGCAGTCACTCAGCCTTCCCTGATGACCCGACGGAAGCACTGGCAGTCCTGGGCTTACACGGCTCCTTAGCCATCTACAGATCACATATCTGCTATTTTATTTTATTTAACCTACGCAGCCTCCCTAGGAGAAAGACAGGCCAGACTTTAGTTGCCAGAGGGTGCATCTGCTCTTGAAAAAACAAGAGAGGAAGAGAGAGAGAGAGAGGGAGCGTGCTCCAACGAGGCGTGTCGTGCTGCATTCCTTTACCCTCCATTTCTCCATCCCATCAGGACCTTTGGCACACAAGTACACATGCTCAGAGTGTTTTTCAAGCTATTGGGCCAAGACTTGGACTGAACTCAGCCATGTGGGCTCTGGTCTTTTCCTTTTTTTTTCTATAGAGAGTATGCACTTGCCAGAGAGTGAATAGTGGAGTACTGAGATATCAGTCCTGGGGAGGATGACCATGCCATCATCCCTTCTTCTCCATCCTCCTCATGAGGGTTTTGGCATACACGGACACATGCCTGGCACGTTTCTCCAGCCCCTGGGTCTGGGACTGGAACTGCATAGCCGGCCATGTGAGATCCGGCTATCTTAACCACCATGTCCCTGGCTGGCCCCCGGACCTGGCTTTCTATCCACCAGAATCACTGCACTATGGGGTGGCCCAGGGCAGACTTTGTTATTTTCATGTTATGGATGTAGACAGTGAGGCTGAGATGACAGTGATGGGTCGGGGGTTACGCTCAGCAAGTGCCTTGGCAACAATAGGACTAGAACCTGGGTTTCCTTATTCCTGATGTCAAACCCGGCTTGCATTGTGCCTGCCAACTCCTACCATAGCCCTGGGGCTGACTGTTTATCCCTTCACCTCACCTGTTGCAATACTCTCTGGTAGGACCAAAGTTGACCTAGTTGACCAAATAATTCCCTGCTCTAGTGCTTGTCTCTTAGAGACCACCTGGTGAGAACTGGGACCCTACATGGGGTCCCTGGCTCTGCCTCTCCCAGTTCCCGCTGGGCCCTTTGGCCCATGTGTTGAGACCAGGAGTAGCTGGAGGGCAGGGCCTGAGTCTTGCCCTTCCGACCTGCTGACGCAGAATAAGGGGCTTGTTTGGCAACATAGATGGAATCCAAGACCTAGCTGTGCCACATGGTACCTCCTAGGGAGAGCCCCTGCCCTCTTCTGCTGGCCACTGATCTTGAAGCCTCTGTACTCCCCACTGTGCTGAGGGTCTGTCTGGAGAGCTGACTAGTGGAGAGACAGCCACACTCCCACAAGGCTGACTGGAGGGCTGTGCTGAGGGGATTAGCTCTAGGAGGAGCAAAGGTGGGTGGGGGTCAGGAAGGGCGACTGGGATAGGGAATGGCACGCGCGGGGGTGGGGTGGGGGGGTGTCTACAAACTGCATTATCTGCAGCAGCACCCCCAGCTGGGCTTGGTGGGACTCAGGCTGGGAATGGCAGGCATCTACACATTCCGACAGCAGCCCTAAGCAGCCTGTGTCAATTTAAGTGGGGGTTAATGACAGAAGAAGGGAGAAGAGAAGGCTGCAGACCCAGAAAAGGGGCTGGCCACTGGTGGCTGCCTACCCTTGAGAGAGCTGGATGGAGTGCCTGCTCGGACTGGGAGTGGGGTGCTATTCATATTCAAACCACACTAAAGGGTTGCTGTTACAATCTGCCTTTTGCATTTCTCCAGGGAGCCTTGTACAGTATCAGAGTAGCTAGTGTTCCAATGCCCACTCATGTATTTATTCCAGGCCAGTTTTTGATCCTGGCTGTGACTTAACCTTGAATCACATTTCCTCTGGGAGGCTGTGCAGTTTCAGAACCAGAGGAAGCCAGAGGCCGCCAAGGCCAAACTTGGTTCTCCTTTATCCAGCAATGTGACTTTGGGTAGGTCATTTCATCTCTGAACCTCAGCCTGGGGAATCCGTGAAGTGGGATGTTGTAAGGAATGAAATCAATGTAAGTAATATGCCCAGTTCAATGCCAGGAACATCAAAGAGGCAAAATAAATGGTAGCTGTTACTAATTTCTCTCCAGGGGAGAATCCCATCTGTGGCTTGTTTGATGAAAGAGCCAGCACCTGCTTGAACAGCCCAAGGGATGGGGAACTCACCCCCTCCAGGGGGTGACTCTGCCTGGAAAACCTCCTTCCCAGACACAGTTGAGACTTGTCCCAGTTCTGTCTCTTGAGCCACACAGTGCATGTGGCTCTGCGGCATTTTCCCCAGAGAATCTCAAGAGAGCTTATTGGTTCCGCATTGCAGGAGGAGGCTCTGGAAGTTCCCAGCCTTGTTCAGATGGGTTCATTTTTCCCCTTGTCCTGTAAAGGTTGCATCCTCCTGAGTCTGCTTTTTTTTTTTTTTTAGGGTGAACCCTCCCTTTGAACATTTCTCAGGGGAGAACTGGGTTCTGGCCTCAAATTCATTATATCAGGGCAAGTCACCTAAGTTCAGCTCTGTATCTGTAAAAATGAAGAAAGTAATACCACCGCATGGGGTTATAGTGAAGATTAGCTTGAAAAAGCAATGTGAAAGTTTAGGGTTTGGAAAAGGCACTTGATAACTATTAATTTTTTATTTTGTTTATTTATTTGTTTTTGGAGAGGTTTATTGCTATAGTGCACGTGCACTCTCCAGAAAGAGAGAGGCAGAGAGACAGAGAGACTGAAAGCAAGAAATCACGCCACCTCCCCCCCGCCCCCAGAGGGGATGGCCACACCACAATCTCTTCTCCTCACACCACACCACACCACAATCTCTTCTCCTCTGCTCTCCTCTCGGGATCTTGGGCACGCACACACACAGGCCGGCGTGAGTTTAAGCCACTGGGACCAGGACTCAAACCACGGTCAACTACGTGGGAGTTCAGCAACTTAGCCATTACGCCAACTGCTGGTCCCAATTTTTTTTTTTTTTTTTAATCACACTTTTAGGCTGGGTCTTTGGTCTGGTGGTTAAAGGAGCTAGATTCCAGATGGCTGACTGTGTGGTTCTAATCCTGGTCCTGTTGACTTGAGAAACATGCCCAACATGGGTGCGTGTGTGCCTGCCCCAAATTCCAGACAGGGTAATAAATGGAGGACAAGGGATTGCAGCTTGACCATGCTCCACTGGGGAGTGGCTTCTTCCTCTTCTCACTCTGTCTCTATGTTTGGCAAGTGCACTTATCCTCAGGCATATTAAAAAAAATTCACAGTTTTGAAAAAGTAGTTAGCAGGTAAGCCCATCTAGTATTGCCCTTAGCTCTTTATAACACTGCCAAAGGCAATAATTCCAGAAAGTCAATGTCATTTTTTTTTAAGAGGTTTTTGCTATAGGGCATGTGCACTCTCCAGACAGAGACAGAGAGACAGAAAGCGAGAGATCATTCCAAGAGGGGACAGCCATGCCACAATCCCCTCTCCTCCATTCTCCTCTTGGGATCTTGGGCATGAATGCACACGCGCCCAGCATGAGTTTTAAGCCACCGAGTCTGGGACGCAAACCACGGTCGACTACGTGGGAGTCCAGCGACATAGCCATTATGCTAACTGCTGGTCCCAATGTCACTCTTGACTTCAGAAAGTTGACAAGTCAGGTAAAAAATTCCCTCCTAAATGCATAAAATAAAGCCTCGGGGTCTGGTTTTGTCTGTGAAAAGCCAGCAAATTTTAGGCTCCTTCTTACTATATTCTGCAGATGGGCACCAAGGCTGAATCCCCATATTCAGCATCTTTATACTCGCAGCTCTCATATCCCAAGAAGGGAAATGATGGAAGTATAGCCTCCAGGCCAGACCAGTCCTCTGGGACAAGGATTTAGCTAATGTTTGTTAAGCACCTGGCAAGCACCTGGGCAAACACTGTTGCCCTCCCGCCTCTCCCACCATTTATAGAGTGGCTGGTCTGGAACTTGGCCTTGGGGAGGGCCTAAGCTGCTTCTTGCTCAGCCCTATATTCTCAGAGGCGAGCACAAGCCTGGGCACCTTCACAGATACCTGAGTATGTATAAATTTGCTATAGGGTTCATGTACTTACCGAGGAGTGGGGGTAGAGACAGAGAGAAAATGACAAAGCACTCCCCACAAGGATGACCACACCTCAATCCCTTTCCTCCATTCTCCTCTCAGGATTTTGGGCATGTGTGCACACGTGCCCAGTGTGTTTTCAAGCCTCCAAGTCTGGGACTTGAACCTCATAGTCAGCTATGTGGGATCCAGCCATCTTAACCATCATGCCAGCCGGCTGGCCCCACAAATAATTTTGAATGAATTAGAACTCATCGAACATTTATTGATTGCTGATTACCTGCTAAGCCTTGTGGTAGTAGAAATTATTGTTAAAATATAACAAATTTTTGCTGTAAGGTGTGTATGCTCACTGGGGAGAGAAAGACAGGAAGAGAGATAGAGAGAGAGAAAGAAAGTGAGAAAGTATTCTTCCCTGGGGACATGACCATGCTCCAATCCCTAGTTCTCTATTTTCCTCTTGAAATTTTGGGTACACATTCACACGTGTCAGTCATGTTTTTCAAGCCTGCAGGTCGGGGACTTGAACTGTGCAGTCAGCCATGTGAGATCCAGCTAACTATGCTGTGAACTGGCCTATCTTTTCTCTTTCTTTTTCTTTTTAAATTTGCCAAGAGGTACATGGGATCATCAGAGAAAGACAAAGAGAGGGGGAGAAAAGTGTCCCCACTGGGGCAGGCCACTTGGCAATCCCTTCTCCTCCATTACTATATCCCGTTGGGATTTGGGGCATGCATGCACATGTGCTCGGTGTGTTTTTCAAGCTGTTGGGGACGGAATGTGAACAATGCAGTTGGCCATGTGTGACCTGGCTCCCTTATCCATCGGACCTTGGGGGCCACCTAATACATTCTATTTACTACAACTAGCCCTGAGACTGGTATCATACCCTCATTATTTATTTTTTTTTGGAGAGATTTTTGTTATAGGGCGCGTGCATTCACCAGACAGACAGAGAGAGACAGAGAAACAGAAAGCGAGAAATCATCCCCCCAGGGGGGGTGGCCACGCTGCAACCCCTTCTCCTCCGTTCTCCGGTCAGGATCTTGGGCATGCACGCACATGCGCCTGGCATGAGTTTAAGCCACCGGGTCCAGGACTCGAACTGTGGTCGACTACGTGGGAGCCCAGTGACATAGCCATTACGCTAACTGATGGTCCACTTTATGAGTGAGGAAGCAGGCTGAAGCCGACTAGTGTAAGGCTTCACAGTGAACTGGTGGAGCTGGGCCTCTAGCTGCTATCCCCCCCTTCACTGTCAGGGCTCCTGGCCTCAATCCACCTGTTCACTTTCCTGTGCTAATTGAGGACTCTGGTGATGTCTGAATGGCTAGAGTTGCCTCCTAGTTCATACATGGCTCTAGATTAATCTGACTGGAGCAGAGTTCTGACCCCATCCCTTTCCTGCACAAGAATCTAGGCTAACTCAATGTAAACAACCTGAGTGCAAGGTCTACCTTTCCAATTCTGGCCATGTGGTCTTCTGACAAACTACTGAGGTTCTAGGGCCTCACTTCCTCTTTTGCCTGACTATACTTCTGAGAACAGCATCTGGAATCCTAACTTCGGAAAAACTGCAGACAATCCAGTTGACCCTCCAAGTTCTGTGACTCAAAGCAATTACCTGAGCCTGGGGAAGAGATGTTTTCAGTCTTCCAAGGACCCTACCTGCAGGCAGTCCGGGCAGAGTGGGAAGGCTTGGGGAGATACCCTCCAAATCAATGGCAGGTGAGGGAGCCAGAGCTCATCCAGTCAGTCCGGGGCAGGCAGAGTAGACTGGCAACCAGGGGTCCTGACGACCAGAGGAGGGCTTCCTCCATACCCCTGTTGCTGTCTCATCTCTACTCTTCACGGCTACATTTGCATTTGTGTCTTTATAACCCACAGAGCCCTTCCTGACCCAGAGATTCTGGTCCTTCATGAAGCCTCTATCCTCCATGGGAAGCAGCCTCCCCATCTGTGAAATGAAGACCTTGGCCTTCAAGACTTCTCAGCCACCTTCCAGCAGAGCCCTGATCTCTGACTTGAATGCCCTGTGGCAGAGGGCCGTTTTTCCTTTGCAAGGCAACTGCCACCCCGCCCAGCGCAAACGCAACGGCCTGGCACCTGCGGTCAGCCACAAAAAAACTTGTCATTGCTAAGCCCCCTTCGTGTGCCTCTAGCGGGCTGGGAGAGGGGAGTTGGGAGGCCGACAGGAAGCAAAAAAAAAGGGAACTCTCCTACAGCCACCAGGCATATAGTGTCCCCTTCCCCACATTGCAAATGTTTCATTGTGAGCGTGGACCCCCACCCCTATATGCACTCCCAAATGCTGCAGCCGCAAAACCAGCAGGAGGCGGGGGCGGCCCGTGCGCGTGCGTCGGCGCAGAGCCCTCTCCCGCCCACGTGCGCGCCCCCGCCAAAAAAAAAGGGAACTCTCCTACAGCCACCAGGCATATAGTGTCCCCTTCCCCACATTGCAAATGTTTCATTGTGAGCGTGGACCCCCACCCCTATATGCACTCCCAAATGCTGCAGCCGCAAAACCAGCAGGAGGCGGGGGCGGCCCGTGCGCGTGCGTCGGCGCAGAGCCCTCTCCCGCCCACGTGCGCGCCCCCGCTGGAGGCGCGCGCCGCGGCGGGCTGGCGGGAAAGCGCGCGGGAAGCCC
>NW_006159505.1:2417829-2429931 GCF_000334495.1 Tupaia belangeri chinensis | reverse complement strand
CCCCCCCCCCCCCCCCCCCCCCCCCGGGAGCCGTTAGTCTCCCCCCGGCCCCCGCTGCGATACGGAGCCCCTCGCCGCGGCCTCGCTCCCTCCCGCAGCCCGGCCCGGGCCCTGGAACCCCGCTCTGGGCTGGCTGTGCGCTTCCCTTCGCCGCCTGAGCGGGGCGCTGTGCCGCGCGGCGGGGCCGGAAATTCCCCCTCCTTCACTCACACACCCCCCGGCCGCCGGGCCCCAGGCCTTCCCGGCGCTCCTCCTCCTCCTCTGCACACTCTCTCTCCGGCTGGGGTCCGCCTGCCGCCCGCCGGCCTCGCTCCCTCCGGGCAACCCTCCTCCCCAGGCTCTCCTATCACACATCCACGCGCCTAGCGCTGGGACCGCCCACCTCTCAGCCCGCGCCCCGCGCGGGCCCGCCCCTCCTCTCCGCCCTCCTCTTCCTCGTCCTTGCTAACGCTGCCGTCGGGGAAGGATTGATGTCCCTTCAGCATCATGCAGCCGCCGCCGAGGAAGGTAAGGGCGCAGCTGGGGGGCTCTGAGGGATCGGGGGGCTGCGTACGACGAACACGGCCAGCGCGACCGCTGCGCCCCCTCCCCCTTCCCGCAAGGGGCCGGGACCGCCCTCGCCTTGGGCTTGTCACTGAGTTGTTGCTGGCCCAAGTGGGGGGCCAGCGTGTGAGGTGCTCTTCTGACAGAGGGGCGACTGGCGCTTGTCCTCTTCACTGCACTGGAGGCCCCCCCAGACATTTCACAAGAGTTTCGGGTGTGCATTTGTGTGTGTGCGCGCGCATGGCAGTGCTGCCCGCTGCAAAGTGCATTCTCGGGGCTGCACCGGGGGGAGGCGGGGGAGCCCCTGCAGCTTTGCAGAGCCTTGTGCGTGTGTGATTGTTTAGTCTGCACCAGGTTTGAGCCCTCCAGCCGCTTGTCGTCACCCACGCCCTTCTGCAAATTTACGGGGCATTTATTTAAAACCTAGCTTTAGGTTTGGCCTGCTTTTCCCACGGGGAGATCGAAAAGAAGTTGGTAGAGCCACCTTCCCCCTCCCTGCCTCAGGGGAAAACAAATTAAGAATGAAGGGTCCTGCCTTTCTCCCCCACCCGCCGTCCCGCCCCACCCCCTGGCTAAGGGCCGGGGGAGGTGGTGTTGCCCCCAGGAAAGTGAGAACCTGGCGGTGCGTGGCGTGTGCATCGCGATCTAGGCTTGGATGGCCTGGGTGGGAGTGACGGGTGCTCCGGGCTTGTCAGCAGCTTCGCCGCTGTGCCCTTCCCCAGCTTTCCCAGGGGTCGATGCTGTGTCCTTGTCTTTTTAATCCTGCAGACGGATACTGAGTGTCTACTCTGGACACTGGGTGGAGGAGGCCGTTCTGTCCTCCCCTCGTGGGCAAACATTTGCTGAATGCCTAACTCACCCGTGTCTGCTGCTGCTTTCTCTTTCTTAATCCGGGTTTCTCCAGTTAAGTGAGTCTTTTTCTTTTGCTCACGTTATCCCATCCCTCCGGGTAGTCCCCAGCTAGCTCTGGCGGCTGAGATTCCAGACTGACCGTAACCTCGAACCCTGGGGTCCCAGCCTGGCAGGCGAGGCCCTGGCCAGCTGGCATTTGGTGTGCTCGCTGTTTGAAGTGGAGCCGCCACGGGACCGGCTTGCTGGGATAGTTTAAAAGCACTGCATATGCTAGAAGGTCACTTTTGCTTTCTCCTTTGTGAGAAAGAGATTGTGATTTGATGCGCTGTCAGCGAGTGGAGGGCATCATCCTGAGACAGTGTGCTTTCTCGCAGCCATTATGGAATTATTTATGTAGTTGATTCACGCATATCATTTCATGATTATGTACATTTCAGTCCCTAGATACTAGGTATTCTTATGCTCCCGTCTCTCATCTACACTCTAGTGGTTAGTGTTTTTGAATTCTTTTTGGAAGAAATAGAAGACAGGCTCTTTTAAAAACCTAGATAGGTCCTGAGCTTGTGCATGAAATGGAATGACTGGCAATTCATTTCGCAGCTGTTTAATGTGTAATCTTTACACTCATGTACTTTCGTTCAGCCTTGGTGCCAGATTATTTGACTAGTTTTTTCATTAAGTATCTGTAGTAAATAAGCCTTGATGATTAATAATAGATTTGTGGTCTTCAGGGGAGAGGTGAACAAGATGTCCAGTGTTACAAATATTAAGTAGTTTACTTAAGTAACTTTCTTTTGGTGAAAGTCAGAGGAAGGCCTTTAACAGCATTAAAATATGTGATGTATTTTAGGTAAAAGTTACACAAGAACTGAAAAACATTCAAGTTGAGCAGATGACAAAACTTCAAGCTAAACATCAAGCCGAATGTGATTTGCTGGAAGATATGAGGTAAGGTTATAGTAAATACTTGGAGAACTTCTCTATCTTTCAAAGAACCTTTGAGTTACCAAGCCCCAGGAACTGGTGATGGAATTTCCTTTTGGATTTCCTGCTTTTTAAGGCTGTTAGAACTTTGACTCAGCTGGAAATTATAACTGGAACTAACACAATACAAACTTCTTTTCCCTCACAGAGGGAACCTATAACACACACATACCAGTATGAAAAAACAGGAGCCTTGAAGGTCTTATCAGTCAGATTATAATCATTGAAATTATCCTTGTTTAAATAACCTGCCCATTGAATTGTAACATTTATTAGCCTAAATGATTTTGCTCAATTAAAATTTTAGGAGGGACCAGCAGATGGCATAATGGTTACATTGCTGGACTTCCATGTAATTGACCATGGTTCAAGTCCCCGACCTGGCGGCTTAAAACTCACACTGGGTGCGTGTGCAAGTGTGTGTGTGTGTGTGTGTGTGTGTGTGCCCCCAAAAATCCTGAGAGGAGAATTGAGGAAAAGGGATTGCAGCATGGCCATCCCCCCATGGCGTGATTTCTTGCTTTCCGGTTCTCTGTCTCACTTGTTAGTGATGTGCCCTATAGCAAGAAGAAAAAAAATCTCAAAAAAAAAAAATTTAAAGCAAGTAACACCTGTGGTTAATGGTTACTATCTAAGAGTGAGCTGGTCAACCCCGGATGATTATGTATTAGCACCATTTGTTAGAACATGACAAATGTAGCTGTCTTTGAATGTTAAATGTAGTGGGAAGTGTGTTTATCACATTTTATTTTATTATTAAAGTTACCTGTGTTTATTTATAATCAAGGTAACTTTGAATTCAGTAGATAAGACATTTTGCTAGCATTGTAAAAATCACTATCTTTACAAAGAGAAGCATAGCTTATTTTATCTAAAGAAATACCACTTATTTTGTTTAACAAAACTAATACAAACTGAAAGTTCAACAGACATATTTTTGTAAAGGAGAGATGATATACATGTTGATTGAAGTGGCTGCAATCCTGATTTCCCTTTAGTAATACATGTATAAAATTAGAATTGGGTCTGTAAGCCTCATCAGTTGCCTGTTTTTCCTGTGGTGCACTAACTTTATGTTGGGTTTATGAAAAATACTAACTTTATGGGTTTTTAAAATTTTTTAAATTTTTATTTATTTATTTATTTTTAACTTTATGGTTTTTTTTTTTTTTTCGAGAGGTTTTTGCTGTAGGGTGCGTGCGCTCGCCAGACAGACAGAGACATAGAGACAGAAAGCGAGAAATCACCCCCCAGAGGGGATGCTCACGCTGCAATCCCTTCTCCTCCATTCTCTCGGGATCTTGGGCACGCACGCACACGCGCCCGGCGTGAGTTTTAAGCCACTGGGTCCGCGACGCGAACCGCGGTCGACTACGTGGGAGTTCAGTGACATAGCCATTACGCTAACTGCTGGTTCCCACTTTATGTTGTTTTGATAAAATTATGTATGTTTGGATACCTGGGTTGCTTATAGCCTAAAGATTTTAGTTTAAGAAGTTCTTTTTACTTCTGCCACATTTAAGTTAGGTATGCTGTTTTGTTTTTAAGTTTGCTATAGGGTATGTGTGCTTGCTTGAGAAAGAGAGAGAGAAAGTGAGAAATCCAGGAGAGAGAGAGAAAGTGAGAAATCACCTCTCTAGGGGGCATGGCCAGGCTATGATCCTTTTTCCTCTATTCTCCTCTCTGGACTTTGGGCACGTACTGCCCTGTTGCCTAATATGGTAATTTTAAAACTGCTGAGTCTGGGACTCGAACAGCTTAGGCTGCTGTGGGATTCAACAGCCTCAAGCTCTATGCCATCTGCTGGCTCAAGTTAGGTGTTATTTATTTATTTTTTTTGGAGAGATTTTCACTGTAGGGCGCGTGCGCTCGCCAGACAGACAGAGAGACATAGAGACAGAAAGCAAGAAATCACCCCTCAGGGGGGATGGTCATGCCGCAATCCCTTCTCCTCCATTCTCCTCTTGGGATCTTGGGCACGCACACACACGCGCCCGGCGTGAGTTTTAAGCCACCGGGTCCGGGACATGAACCGCGGTCGACTACGTGGGAGTCCAGCGACATAGCCATTACGCTAACTGCTGGTTCCCAAGTTAGGTGTTATTTTTTAATGAGCATTTCTGTTGTATGCTTGTCTTTTCAGGGTTTCTGACTAAATATTGACTATAAATCTATTCTCATTCAACTTGGATGTAGTGAAATGGTAGTTTTCTTACTGAAAAGTACTCTAATTCTGTATTATAATTATTATTTTATTTCTGATAGCCACATAAAAATTGTCTTAAGATGCCTGAAACTCTTCATATAGTTAACAAGTCAAGATTTTTGATATCTTTTAAGTGAACTAAGATATTTTGGTAGAAATCTGTGTATGAAAAAAGTAATCAATTTTCAGAAATAGTTCAGGTAGGCAAAACTAGTAAAGATTCCATGTGGATGTGGGTGGTCTTTGTTCGTTAAGCCTGGTTGCTTTGTATCTTCTGAAGCCTCCTTGATTGCCTCCCCCCCCCCCTTTTTCCTCTATTGCTTATATATTAGTGCCAAAGATTGTGGTTAAAATATATGGATGATGGAGTCAGATAGTCCTGGGTTTGTGTCCAGGCCTGTCACCTACTAGCTGTGCTGACTTTTGGAAAATGACTTAATGTTTTTAAATGTCAGTTTTTTCATTTGTAAAATGGGCAAAACAGGCCACTTAATGGCCTCTCTTTATAAGGGCTGTGCAGATCAAATGCCGGTGAATGTGAGATATGGCACACACCTAAGCTAAGTTGATGTGTTTGCTCCTGCTACTGTTGTTCAGTTGTTTGAATTATTACTGGATTCATCACTTTTCACTTGAATTATCACAGTAATGTCCTCATTATTGCAGTTGTGTCCTCATATAGTCAGATTTTTAAATCTGTTTTTTATATCAGCACCAGTTAGCTTTTTAAAAATATTATTATAAGGCTCTCTGTGGCCTTCCGGATAAAGGCCAAACACCTTGTTATAGTATATGTGACTCGCTGTAAACTTCCTTTCCTGGCTTGGCTACTTACCATTTTATGTCTATACATCCTTCCTCTTTATTCCCCCTTGCTCTGGCCTCTCAGGATGTTTGGTTATCTGCAGTCTGCGTTCATGCCTTTGCTAGTGCTGTTCCCTTTGCTGTAGATACCCTTCCTCCCACTTTTTCAAGTGGCAAGTCCTGGTTCCCACTGACTGTTTGCTGTTCTCCGTGATCTTGAAGGAGTTTGATTTTGTACATGCTTCTGGCTTTCCCTCATGTGAATTTCTTGTGGTCAAGGGCTAAGTCTTAGTCATTTTTGTATCTTTATACGCTTTTAAGCTGGCAGAATTGTCAAATGAATGTTAACTGATCGTATTGAAGTGTACCTTATCTGTTCTTAGGGTTACATTTTGTAAGCTCTATTTGTGGGGGCTATATAGGAGCATCTGTGGAGTTTAACACTTTAATTCACGAGGGAACTTTAAAATACATTGGGCTGTCGGGAAAGTCATGACCATTTTTCCATAGAAAAGCATGTCATGACTTTTCCGACAACCTAATACTATACTCTTCAATGTAATATGCAGAAATTGTTGGTACGCCAAGAAGTAACAAGAGTCTTTATTATTTTAAAAGGTCAGTATGTTCTTCTACCCGTATTAAATTAATGGAATGAATCCCTTCACTCCCGTATAGTTGTAAATAGAATACTGTTATTACTTGCTAAAACATTACTTTAGGTTTTTGGTTTGCTTTTTCTTTCAATGATAATATTGAATCGAAAGTTGATATTTCAATTCAATACCTACTCTTTGAGTTGTTTGAGGAAGGAAGTGATCTGCTTTTCTGGTCTGTTCAAGTAAGTGGAATGGCTTTTTAAACATTCATTAGGAATTTCTGAACTTGGGTTTTTAATGTGTATTAAGTTGTAAGGAATCTTGCCCTTATGTCCTCTCTGAGGTTTCCACCACTCTCCTCCCTGAAGCCCATAGACAGTGCTCCTTGTCATGCCGCACACTGTCAGTTTTATGCTCAATTTAAGTTAGTATAAATGCACTTAAAAAAGTGCAAATAACTTTTTTATTTTTAATATAAATTAGTAGTAGACAGAAAAGTTTTCTTTTCTTTTTTTTTTAGAGAGATTTTTGCTCTAGGGCACATGTGGTCACCAGAGAGACAGAAAGCAATGGTCACACCACAATCCCTTCTCCTCTCAGGATTTTGGGCATGTATACACATGCGCCCGGCATGAGTTTTAAGCTGCCGAGTCCAGGACTTGAACAGCTGTCGACTACATGGGAGTCCTGTGGTGTAACTATGCTATCTGCTGGTCCTGAGGAAAGCCTTTTAATGACTTTTTAAAATGTTAAAAAACAAAAAAAAAAAACAAAACTCTACAACTCATTAAACTGTAAATAGAATTTCATACTGGATTGTGGCTAGTTCCCACCCTCTTCTTTCGGAATTTTTGAGAGGAGGAGACCTATTATGATACAGTTTTTTCCTTTGCTCTCCTCCCCTTCTTCAGTGCATTTGTCTCAGGGATGCGTTTAGAAGCTGGTGTGTTGGGAGTGAAGTACGAGAAGGAAAGATAGCTCACTTGTTTATCAGGGACATTCCATGCTTTGGGAAGGTTTTATACTGATGTGCTTCCTGTTGACTTTTGCCGTCAGCAACAGACAAGAACTCTTCACTTTCTTTTTAGTTTGTTGTTTTCCTCATTGCTTTCTAATGCCTCTTACAAGTGAGTTGCTATTAGAGCTCATGTACTTTTCTTATTAGTATCATTTATCCTTATGATAAGTAGAGTCAGTTAAAAAAGGCTCTTTACAGGAACTCAGAATATAAAGAAGTACCTCCTTAGCAGAAGTTTTTAGGAGGTGATTATGTAATATGGAAAGATTATAGGGTTTTGGAGCCAGGTGGATACTATTACTTTTGTTTATTTTAGAGATGACAGTGGGAACTGAGGCATAGTGAGATGAGTGAATTGTATGGGTGAGGACTTCAATCTGTCTATTTTCTAATTTCTAGACTTCTGAATTCTTCCCAATATTAATATTTTTCCAAGATTTCAATTGAGGAATTCATCCCGAGTCTCTTTTTTTTTGGAGAGGTTTTTGCTGTAGGGCGTGTGTGCTCATCAGAAAGAGAGAGAGAAAGACAGAAAGCGAGAAAACTCCCCCCCAGGGGGAAGGCCACACCGCAGTCCCTTCTCCATTCTCCTCTCGGGATCTTGGGCACGCACGCACATGTGTCTGGCATGAGTTTAAATCACCAGGTCTAGGACTTGAACCGCGGTCAACTACATGGGAGTCCCTGCCATTACACCAACTGCTGGTCCCATAAGTCCCATTTTTTAGTTATTACATAGTACATTATTAATTAATATTTTTTTAAATTTTAAATTATTCATATTTTAAACTAAAAATTAATTTCAAATGAGCACTTTAAAACCACTAACATGAGTCTAGCCAGACAGGGACACTTAAAACTTTACCTCAGAGAAGGCTAATAAACATATCGTTTCTTATAGATGTTCTAAGAAATTGAAACGAGCTCAGGAAGCACCTGCCCTGCCTTTGTAGACTCCTGGAGAGAGCTCAAGTGAGGAATTATTGTACACTCTGTATGTTACTTTCTCCAAACTGTAGGCTTACAAGAGTCACTGGAGGTTAGATTCTGAAGTCTGTTTATGGATGCTCTGAGACTTTTTTTCATTGTCCTACAAAGTGCTAAAGGGACTTTAAAGGTAATCTGGTCTAGAGTTTTAAATTTTATTTTATAATTATTTAGTTTTGTTATAGGCCTACCCTTGCTGGAGCATACCCCACTGGGAGATGGTCATGCTGCAGTCCCTTCTCATTCACTTCTCCATCCTGTTTG
This sequence comes from Tupaia belangeri chinensis, assembly GCF_000334495.1. NCBI lineage: Eukaryota > Metazoa > Chordata > Mammalia > Scandentia > Tupaiidae > Tupaia > Tupaia belangeri. The sequence goes on along the minus strand of NW_006159505.1, from coordinate 2,421,674 downwards.
GATTTTAGGCATGCACGTGCATGAGTGAGGTGTGTTTTTCAAACTGCTGGAACTGATATTTGAACCATAGTCAGCCATGTGGCATCTGGCTCCCTTAACAACCCTGGAAACTGACCCTAGAAGCTTTTTTTTTTTTTTTTGAGAGTTTTTTTGAGAGTTTTTTTTTGCTATAATAGGGTGTTTGCGCTCACCAGAAAGACAGAGAGAGACAGAGAGACAGAAAGCCAGAAATCACCCCCCCATGGGGGATGGCCACACCGCAATCCCTTCTCCAATCTCCTCTCGGGATCTTGGGCACTCACACACATGCGCCCGGTGTGAGTTTAAGCCTCCAGGTCTTGGACCTGAACCATGGTGGACTACATGGGAGTTCAGCGACATAGCCATTATGCTAACTGCTGGTCCCACTATAAGCTTTTTAAAAGAATAGCTTTATTGAGATATAACTTACATGCTGTCACTACATACTAAATAATGATTACATATCATACAGTTAACCCATTTGAAGTGTAACACTCAATGTTTGTTAGTATATTTAGGGTTGTGCAACCATTACCACAGTTTAACCTTAAAACATTTTTGTCCTCCCTAAAATAAACCCTGTAGCAGTCATTATTCTTCCCTTCTCCAACTTTAAGCAATTGCTAATCTGTTTTCTGTCTTAGAAATAGAATCTGTCAATACAGTCATGCATTATGTGATTTCTTGTGACTGGCCTCTTCCAGCCTAAGGTTTCAAGGCTCATTTCTGTAGTAGTGGTACTTCACTCCTTTTATTGTCAAATAATGTCCCTTTGAATGGATATACCACATTATTAATTCACTCATTAGGTAGTTGATGGACATTTGGATTGTTTCTACTTTTTCGGTATTATGAATAGTGATGCTGGGAACATTCATGTACAGATTTACTGTGGACATGTTTTCATTTTTCTTGGGCATATAACTAGAAGTGGAATTGCTGGAAACTTTTTTTTTTTTTTTGGAGAGGTTTTTTGCTAGAGGGTGCATGTGCTCACCAGACAGACAGAGACAGAAAGCGAGAAATCACCCCCCAGGAGGGATGGCCATGCTGCAATCCCTTCTCCTCCATTCTCCTCTTGGGATCTTGGGCACACACGCACACGCGCCCGGTGTGAGTTTTAAGCCACCGGGTCCGGGACGTGAACCACGGTTGACTACATGGGAGTCTAGGGACATAGCCATTACACCAACTGCTGGTCCCGGGAACTCTAACTTTTTGAAGAACTTAATTTTTTTTTCTTTTAAAGAATTATTTCATTTTATTTATTATTATTTTTTCATTTGATCAGAGAGAGAAAGAGAGAGAGAGAAAATGAGAAAGTAAGCCTCTATGTCCAGGATTCAAACTGAGGTCAACCCTGTGGGAGTCCAGCACCTTAACCACCATGCCACCTGCCAGCACTAATTTTTTTTTACTCTCTCTGATTTTAGTTGGTGTGTGAGGCCTTTTTTTTTTTTCTTTCTTTTTAAAAATTTTCTATAGGGCACATGTGCTTGTTGGAAGGAGACACAGGGACATGCGGAGGTGGGGTGGGGAGGAGGGTGCATAGTGTAGTCCCTTCTCCTCTGTTATCTTCTTGGGATTTTGGGCATGCACACGCACACACATGCTGGGTGTATTTTTCAAGCCGCTGGGCCCAAGACTTGAATTGCTCAGTTGGCCATGGGGGATCTAACTGCCTCAGTCACTATGCCACGGCTGGCCCGAGGAACTTTTTTCCCAAAGCATCTGTACCATTTTACAGTCCCTCCAGCCATAACGTGTGATGGATCACACCCTTGTCAGTGCTTGTTATTGTTTGACTCTCCTGATTATAGTCATTCTAGTGATTTTAGTGACTATAAATCATTATAGTCATTCTAGTCATTTTAGTGACTATAAATCCTAGTTCTATAAATACCCATTTATATATCTTCTTTGGAGAAATGTCTATTCAGATCTTTTGCCCATTTTTAAATTGGGTTATTTGTTCTTTTTCTTATGGAGTTGTAAGAGGTTTATATCAATATATATCTATGTACCTTATCAATGATATGATTTGCATATGTGTCGTATTTACAATATTTTCCCCATCCTCTGGGAATGGGACATCACCTCAGGTGATTCTTAAGTTTGCTAAAATTTGAGAACCACTAAAGTAGTGGGGAAAATAAGGACTTTGAGGCTAGACCAGAGATGAAACCTAGCTTTGCACTAATTAGACAGGTGATCTTGGACATTTTAGCCTCGTGTTTCATATATGTAACAAAGTTAATGCTTACTTTTTTGATTTTCTGTAAAAGTTAAACAAGGTGTTTGAAATGCCTCGCAAGGTAGGTATATTCACACGAGTAGCTACTAGGATTGCTGGAAATTAAAGTCCAGGAAGGATGTTATCTTATTAAAGGTAACTCAGGAAGTTCTTGTGTTTCACCCATTATAAGAAGCTTTTTTTTTTTTTTTGCATTCTTACATTTCTGAAATCAAGATGCATCTTATCATTTCTGTCGGCTCCGATGCACTTGTCATTGCCTCTTCATGCACAGAACTTGCAGAATAGGTATCAGCAGGCTTGGAGGACAATCCCAGAGACAATGCCTGGAATACAAATGTTGGATCATCTGGGCTTTCGGTGGCATGGAGGATGGTAATGTGGAAAAACATTGGTATCGGTGACCGTTTCTAAAATGGATTCAGAAGAGTTCAACTCTGAATGTGACCAGTTTATGCACTAACTGGTTTTGTTTATCTTTTTTAAAAATTATACACAATAGTAGCATATACTAAAAGCATGACTAAACTTAAGAGAGCTCTTTTAATAACATATAAATAAAAATCTATGCAATCAGGTATATCAATTAATTGGCAGCATTATTTTCCTAGTGGAATATAAAATACTGTGTATTGAAACCAGCATTGTCTTGGATGTGTTGAAAGCAGTAGATCAGGTACTAGATTCAGGTATTTTTTTTCCTTCACTCAACAATTATTATTTCTTCTCAATCAGCATTCTTTCAAATTAGAACTTAGAAGTGATACAAATCTTGAGACATCATTTTTTTAACTGAGGACTGCAAAGGAAAAGATCAAGTAGGACCACATTTAATGTTTTTTTTCAAGAGAGGAAAAAACCTGATTTTGAAATTAATAAAAGATAACATGGAACTTCAACTGACTAAATAAACAGGAAATTTAAATATTTACTTTCACATTATGATCAATTATGGAGTGTGAGACTGAGAAGGAGATGCAAACTAGGCAGAAGAGGAAATAGAATTTGAGGGGGTCTATTTAATAGAACTCTTTTTGTGGAGTCGGTAGATGGCATGGTGGGAAAGGGCGCCGGATTCCCACATGGCTGACTGTGGTTTGAGTTCCAGACCAGGCGGCTTGCTTTTTCACTTTCTCTCGCTCTCTCTCTCTGTCCCTCTCTGGGCAAATTAAAACAAACAAACAAATAATAAATAAAGTTAAATAAAATAATTCTTTAAAAAAAACTTGGGACCAGCAGTTGGCGTAATGGCTATGTCACTGGACTCCCATATAGTTGACCGCGGTTCGAGTCCCAGACCCAGTGGCTTAAACTCATGGCAGAGCATGTGTGTGCAACGTGCCCAAGATCCCAAGAGAATGGAGGAGAAGGGATTGTGGCATGGCCATCCCCTCAGGGAGATGATTTCTCGCTTTCTGTCTCTCTCTCTCTTTCTGGCAAATGTATGCACCCTATAGCAAAAACCTCTCCCCCCAAAACAAAACAAAGCAACTCCAACTTTATTGTTACAGACTATTTATTGTTTGCTTGAATTGAAAGAGTCAGGATTTTTTTTTTTTTTTTTGGAGAG
>NW_006159505.1:2384283-2417566 GCF_000334495.1 Tupaia belangeri chinensis | reverse complement strand
GAGAGGTTTTCGCTATAGGGCGCGTGCGCTCGCCAGACAGACAGAGACATAGAGACAGAAAGCGAGAAATCACCCCCCAGGGGGGATGGTCACACCGCAATCCCTTCTCCTCCATTCTCCTCTCGGGATCTTGGGCATGCACGCACAGGCGCCCGGTGTGAGATTTAAGCCACCGGGTCCGAGACGCGAACCGCGGTCGACTACGTGGGAGTCCAGCGACATAGCCATTACGCTAACTGCTGGTTCCCAAGAGTCAGGATTTTAATAATAACTCTTCCTACAGCCATTTAAAGTTTTTTTCAAAAAGTTTTCTTTATTCATGTTAGAATGTGTACACATGAGAGTGAAAGGGGGGGGGAGCACCCTCCACAGAGTCTGATCACGCCGTGGTCTTGATCACGCCGTGGTCTCCTTTTGCCCCTGTGCCTAGTGTGTTGTCAGGCTGACCAAGATGGGGATTCAAACTGTAGACACCATGTGGGATTCCCTTTTCTTGAGCAGCATCTTATAGCTGCACTGCAGAACTGGCTCTCCTATTGGTATTGCTATTTTATGGTTTATTAATTCTTAAGTCATTCTTCATGGATCGTTATCTGTGTCTCACATATAAAGATTTAGTTTGAATGGCATAGTTATTGAAGCTTACTACAGGTGAGGTTATTTATAATTTTTAGATGTGAATGGAGGATACTCTCCTGAGCCAGTTGAAATTAAAGACGAATAATGAAAGTTACCCACCACTTGCTTTAAGGATAGAAGTGTTGTATAATTTGTGTGAGCACTTTACCTTGATGTGGTCTTTTCAGCTGCACACAGGAATATAGATTTGAGAGATGGCGAAAGCAGTTGGTGTGGTAAGCCACACGATGTACTGGAAAAAGCAGTAGTTTAGAGGCATACATCTTGGGTGGAAATCCTAGTTCTTACTCTCTTTACCTGTGTGGCTTTTTTTGGACCCAAGTCACTTAAACTACCCTAAACCTCATGTTTTCATCTATAATATGATCGTAATAATACCTTATGGGATTATTTTGATAATTAGAGTAATACATATAAGAACTATTTTGTACAATGTGTGGAATGCAGTATTTGTTCAACACATGCGTGTGGATTGTAATCTTGTTAAGTAATTGAGGGCATCAATTCAGAAATTATGGTCTGTGACTTATCCCCTAGAGACTTAACCTGTGGGTTGAAAAATGTGATTGACCTCAAGATAAATGGCATAAGTGATGCTAAAGACTCTTTCACCAAGGTCAGTAGTCTTAGGTGTTGTCTATCTTTCTGTGTGTTGGTAATGATTCTCCTCATAATCAGTGTGTGATTTCGACAACTCCAAGCCTCTTATTTTCATATAACAACTTTCGGTGAAAGAAGAGAAGAAAAGGAAAATTTCTCCTTATGCGGATTTTCTTTCCTTTCCTCCTCCATTTTCACTCTTCCCACCTCCTCCTCCTCCCCTCTGTCCTTCCCTTCCATTAGAGAAGATAATTCTTGGGATAACTAGAAATGATCCCCATAGACTTTGCCTTATAGCTCACTGGCCAGGCCTGCTTCATGTGCCCAATGCATGTCCAGCTACAAAGGCGAGAGGCTGGGAATGTGATTATTTTCTGGGAGGTGAGTGTCAGCAAGAAATAAGGTCGTCGTGGCGGTAGTTTGGCTCTGGCCACATTACTGCTTTGCCCTGTTTGCCACAGGGACTCATTTCCAATTTACTTGTAGTGGTTTCCATAAAAGTATTAAAAATGTGTTGGACTTAAATTATGAGGGATGTTGCTGGAATTCCAATTGTTCCAAGAAGACTGGGAATAAGGGACTTCTTTTGTAGCATCTCCTCTGCACTTGTTATAGATTCATTATCTTATGATAGAATTAAGTTTTATTTCTTCCTTGAGTGAGAGGGACAAGCAGCACCCTCTACGGGATCCTGATGCTGCCATCTACCCCAGCTTCGACTAGCCCCAGATTAGGGGAACACACACGCTGGCGTTCTCAGGGAGGGCCCAGATGTGAACCCGGAGCCTTCCCACTGGGTCAGCTTCGCAGGCCATCACATTTTAGTGCTGTTTCACCTATCCAGCTCCCGGAGGGGGCTTTTTGTACTTGGCATAGGTAGTTCGCGGATATACCAGCGGCTCCTTGAATTGCCCTCTTCAGAGTGGTTAAACATCTTGCTGGTTTTGGTCTTCTGATAATTTAGAGACATGGTTGTCTAAGGACTCTCCAGACAATTTGTTTTTAATGAACTCCTCTTACTTTGCTGCTGAAAGCATTATCGAGGTGGCCAAACTGAAGATAGGGAAGGGCAGATAAGAGCTAGAATTGCCCCTGGCTGAATGATATGCCCCTTCATGATTGAGGATTGAAAGTCCAGTCTTTTGGTTGTTTGTTTGTTTTTTAATTGTTAGAGGGTGAAGTGTTCAGCAGAGAGAGAAAGCACCCCCTAATGGGCCATGGTAAGGGTACAGTCCTTTTTCCTCCATTTCTTCTTCCTGTCAGGATTTTGAACATGCATGCACACATGCCCAGTGTGTTTTTCAAGTCTCTGGGGCCGAGATTGAGACCCTGGTTAGCCATGTGGGATCCAGCTCCCAGAGCACTGCGCTTGACCATGGTGCTATGGGGCCAGCTGGATGTTTTCCTTCGTAAATCCTTCAGATGTTCTTTGAATGCCACAGATGCCATTCTGTTTTGTTGTGTCAGTCTTTAGGAATGATCTGATACACAAGCAGAAGTTAGGTTTGTGTGGTTGGTTGGCTTTTCGGTGACTTAGGAATTAGACACAGAAACTTAGAATCCTGCCCTTTTTTCTGTTGTTACAGATTTTCTGTCCTGTGTGGGTCAGGACTGACTTATAGTGCCAAAGTCGATATTTTTATTTCTTTTCGTTGTGTCCTCCCAATATTCCTTCATCTTGCTTTATTCTAACATTCCGGTTGATCTCCTTTTTGGTATTCACATGTGACTCTCTCGTCATCCAGATGTTTTCTGTTTTGTGAGCTTTGACATAATCCCAATTCAGAAAGAAAATGTTATTTCTGGTGTTTTGTAAAGTGTTGCCATGTCTGTGGTCCCACAGGAAGCACTTAGAGCAGTGTATATGTACTTGGATTGTATTTTAGTGCTATTTGTTTTCCTCTCAATGGAGGATGAGGGCAGAGGGCAAAGGCTTTTCTTTGTATACTTTTTCTTGTATGTTTTGAATTTTGAACTGTGTGAGTATTATCTGCTCTCTAAAGTGAAATAGTTCAGTAATAGTGGTAAACATTTTATTGCAGTTCTGTTAAATATAATAGATATTGTAAAAGTTTAAGTGAGTTGATGCTGAAATGTCACTTTGGGCTTCTAAATAGTTTTTAGTGAAGTTATTTTTGTTATTAATAGACTTCAAAATTTATGTCTAATATGTACAAATATTAAGAATATTTAAGTTACAGATTTCACTTTATTAAAACAACTGGTTTCTAGCTCCCCATGGCACAGAGTTGGGGAAACAAGCTTTCTGAACTGCTATGTACTTTTCTTTCTGCATTGTAGACTTCTTTTTTTTAAATTGGAGATCTTTTTGCTCTAGGGTGTGTGCATGCGCCAGAAAGACAGAGACAGAGAGACAGAAAGTGAGAAATCACCCCCCAGGGGGGATGGCTACGCCGCAATCCCTTCTCCTCCATTCTCCTCTCGGGCTCTTGGGCACGCACGCTCACGCGCCTGGCGTGAGTTTAAGCCACCGGGTCTGGGACTTGAACCACGGTCGACTACATGGGAATCCAGCAACATAGCCAATATGCTAACTGCTGATCCCCCTAGACTTCTTTTGTCCCTAAGCAAGCATACTAGACTCTTGTCCAGTCTCAAATTTTGTTTTAGCTGTCTTTATCCTAAGGGTTTATGTCATAGTCATCATTTAAAACATTTATTTCTGTGGTAAAATGCATTTTACATTATTAGTTAACTTCATGGGGAATTGTTTGGTATGTTTTACTTTACGAGATATTTTATATAATACTTTTCTTAACTGTGGTAAAAATTTGAATATTACTAATATTCCATTTTATTTCTTCTCTTGTATTTTTAACTATACTTCTATTTTTAAAGTGGTTGTTCTAGGAATTATATATGCATCCTTAATTTATCATTGTCTACTTAGAGATAGTATTGTACCCCACATATAAAACCCTTTTAATAATTTAGTTGTAGTTACTCCATTGCAGGCTTTGTTTCACATACTTTATAAACATAATATTATGTTGGTTTTGCTTTAAGCTGCTGTATTTTATTTTATTTTATTTTAATTTTTAAAAACCAAACCAGGGAGCATGCATGCACACATAAGAGAGAACAGTGACCCCCAATGGGCCCTCTCACAGTCCTTTTTCCTTCTAATCCTCTGTTCTTTCAGGGCCCTGGGCACACAGGTACACACACTTTTTTTTTAAAGGTATTTTTGCTATAGGGCAGGTATGCTCACTGGAGAGACAGACAGACAGAAAGCGAGAAATTACCCCCTAGGGGGAATGACCACACTGCAGTCTCTTCTCCATTTCCCTCTCAGGAACTTGGGCACGCACACACATGTGCCTGGTGTGTGTTTCAAGCCACCAGGTCTGGGACTTGAACTGCATTCAACCATGTGGGAGTCCAGTGCCTTAACTACTACACCACCTGCTGGCCCTGTGTATTTCTTTTATTTTTTCTTGTTTTTTTTTTTTTTTGAGAGGTTTTTCCTATAGGGCACGTGTGCTCGCCAGAAAGACAGAGACAGACAGAAAGCGAGAAATCACCTCCCAGGGGGATGGCCACGCCACAATCCCTTCTCCATTCTCCTCTTGGGATCTTGGGCATGCACACACACATGCCTGGCGTGAGTTTAATCCACCGGGTCCAGGACTCAAACCGCGGTCGACTGCATGGGAGTCCAGTGAAATAGCCATTACGCTAACTGCTGGTCCCTGGCCGTGTATATTTTAAAACCAACCAGGCCAGGACTCTAACCCCGGCTGGCCATTTAGTATCTGTCTTCTTCTGCATAGTACTTAACCACTGAGCTACAGGGTCAGTCCCAGAGAGGTAAGGGAAGGAAAAAGTCTTTTACAAAATGTACCCATTCTCACTCTCTTCTTTCCTTCCTGAGACCAACACTCACATTAGAGTTCCTGTCTAGTGTCATTTCTATCTTAAGGAACTTCCTTCAGCATTTCTAGTGCAGTTCTGCTGGAGATGTTCTCTTAACTTTCATTTATCTGAAAATGTCTTTATTTCACCCTCAGTTCTGGAAGAATTTTTTTCCCCAGATGTAGAATTCTTGACTGATGGTTGATCTCTCCATTGTCTTCTAGTTTTACTATTTCTGATGAGAAGTAAGCTACTGTTTATATACTTGCAATGTGCCTTTCCCCCCTCTGATAGCTTTTATTTTCTCTGTCTTTGGTTTTCTAGTTCGTAGAACGTTTGGTTTTCTATCGTTTATAGATGTAACTAGTGTGGTGTAATTATTTTGTTTGGGGTTCACTGAGGTTTTGGATCTATAGGTTGATGTTTTTGAACAAACTTGGGAAAGTTGGCCATTATCTTTTCAGTTTTCTTCTTTTTCCTTTATAAGAGAGAGAGAAGAGACCGGGAAATGGAGAGAGACAGAGCATTTTTTGTAAGTTTATTTCTTCCATGAGTAAGAGAGAGAGAGAGAGGAGTACCCTCAACATAGTCTTGATCCTGCAATTCACTCCAGCTTCAGCCAGCCCGAGGTCATGGGCAGTGTACTCAGGGAGGTATCTGGATGTAAACTCAGAACCTTCCCGTGTAGGTCAGCCTCTCAGAACATTGTGTTTTCCCTACGTCACTGTCTGGCCTTGAGATAGGTCATTGTTTCATTTTTGTTTTGTTATAGAGCACATTTGCTCAGAAAGAGGGGGACAGAGAGAGAGAGAAAGTGAGAAATCACCCCAGCAGATAGCGTAATGGTTACATTGCTGGACCCCCATGTAGTCGATCATGGTTCGAGTCCTGGACCCAGTGACTTAAAACTCACATTGGGCACATGTGTGCATGTCCAAAATCACGAGAAGAGACTGGAGGAGAAGGGGTTGCAGTGTGGCTACCTCCTCTGGGGGTTGATTTCTCACTTTCTGTCTCTCTGTCTCTCTCTGGTTCTCCAGCAAGTGCATGCGCCCTATATCAAAAATCTCTCTCTCTAAAAAAGAGAAATCATCCCCTACGAGAGATAGCCGTGTCTCAGTCCCATCTTCTCTGTTCTCTTTTGCAGGATTTTGGGCAAGTATGCACACATACTCAGTGTGTTTTTCAAGTTGTTAGCTCTGGTACTCGAACCACACAGTCAGCTCTGTGGGATCCAGCCATCTTAATCACCACACCATCAGCTGGCCACCACTGTAGATATTTTTGGCAAAGTATTGCCATGTCACAATGCAGTAGCCTCCCAATTAGCTAAGATTTTTATAGGCATGGACAACTGTGCTGGCTTGTTTTGGTTGGCCCAGGAACTAAACCTCTGCCTCGTAGGTGGCTTCCAGCCTCCTAAATGTGTGCCACTGTGCCTGGGCCTCAAAAAATTTTTTTCCTGCTCAATTCTGTCATTTTGAACTCCAATTACCCATAGATTAAAAGGTTTGATGCTACTCTGTGTTCTTCCGATGAGATAATTTATATAATTTGGTTTATTTCATTGGTCTTTTCTTCTCTGCTTTTCAATAACTGTTAAGCCTATCTAGTGAAGTATTTATCTCTGTTATTGTACCTTTAAGTGGTTGAAAATACTGATTGATTGAGTGATTGATTGGAGAGGTTTTTACTATAGGGCACGTGTGCTCGCCAGAAAGAGACAGAAAGCGAGAAATCACCCCCCAAGGGGGATGGCCACACCACAATCCCTTCTCCTCCATTCTCCTCTTAGGATCTTGGGCACGCATGCACATGCACCCAATATGAGTTTAAGCCACTCGGTCCAGGACTTGAACCGCGGTCAACTATATGGGAGTCCAGCGACATAGCCATTGCACCAATTGCTGGTCCCCTGAAAATATTTATTTATTTAGAGACAGTTTGCTATAGGGCTTGTGCTCTTGCTGGAGTGACAGAAGACAGAAAGTGAGATATCACCTCCCTAGGGAGGATGGTCACACTGCATTCCCTTCTCCTCCAGTGTCCTCTCGGGATTTTGGGCATGCACACACACATGTACCTGGTATAAGTTTCAAGCTGCTGGGTCCGGGACTTGAACTGCAGTCAGTGCTATGGGAGTTCAGCAACATAACTATTACACCATCTGCTAGTCCCGGTTAAACATATTTATAATAGGTACTTTAAACCTTAACCTGTTGTTTCAAACTTTGGAGTCATTTCATGGTTTATTTCTATTGACTACTTCCCCTCCTCCCCATTACAGGTCATATTTTCCTGCTTACTTGCATATCTAATAACTTTTTTATTATTTAGAAATTGTGAATGACACATAATAGGAAGTTTTGAGAGTGTTGTCTTTCTTTAAAGAGTGTTGAATTTTGGCAAGCGTGAAATTATTTTTGATCAGGATTTATTTTGCGGTTTGGTAAATCTGTTTGTTTTGTCCTCTGTCCTAAGACTTGGCCTTTACGCTGCGTGTGACCTTTCCCGGGTTTCAGCTGAATGTCTGGAGTGCCTAAGGTGTGCAGCAGTCTCTCCATTCCGGGTGCACTGGAATTCCACTCCCACCCAGCAGAGAGCAGCCTCTGGTTCTGTTCAGCTCCCAGACCTGCAGTAGTGACTCTCAAGCTTCATGGAGTCCTGCCCTGGCTTATGTGTGGCCCAACCCTCAGCCTAGGACACTCAGGGAACCCCCATGGAGACTTCTGGGGCCACCTGTCTGTATGTTGCTTCCTACTGTTGCTAGTACCCTGTTCACAGGGACTCCAGTAACCCAAACTCTGATCCCCGCCTCTCAGTGTGGTGAGACCATCATTCCTGGCTTAGATTCCACCTCCCTGTGGTGTAATTGGGAAAGCGTCCCAGCAGAAAGCTGGGGTGAGTGTGGTACACATCACCCATGCCATCTATTGTTTCGTACCTGATAGATGTTACCCGGGGAGGGCTAGCCCGGTATCAGTTATTTCATCACGGCTAGAGATGGGAGTCTATTTTTCAGGTGTCGGGGGCAGGGATATTTAGCTGTTTTTAAATTTGTGTGTAAGACTATTGTATTTATACTTTCTTATTTAAGTTTTGCCAGAACGTGTGTGCACTCATTGGAAAGAGAGAGGGAGAAAGAACTCCCCATGGGGAATGATCGTGCCACAATCTCTTCTCCGTTTCTCCCTCCTTTGGAGATTTTGGGCACAGAACCGCGGTCAACTATATGGGAGTCCAGCGACATAGCCATTGCACCAATTGCTGGTCCCCTGAAAATATTTATTTATTTAGAGACAGTTTGCTATAGGGCTTGTGCTCTTGCTGGAGTGACAGAAGACAGAAAGTGAGATATCACCTCCCTAGGGAGGATGGTCACACTGCATTCCCTTCTCCTCCAGTGTCCTCTCGGGATTTTGGGCATGCACACACACATGTACCTGGTATAAGTTTCAAGCTGCTGGGTCCGGGACTTGAACTGCAGTCAGTGCTATGGGAGTTCAGCAACATAACTATTACACCATCTGCTAGTCCCGGTTAAACATATTTATAATAGGTACTTTAAACCTTAACCTGTTGTTTCAAACTTTGGAGTCATTTCATGGTTTATTTCTATTGACTACTTCCCCTCCTCCCCATTACAGGTCATATTTTCCTGCTTACTTGCATATCTAATAACTTTTTTATTATTTAGAAATTGTGAATGACACATAATAGGAAGTTTTGAGAGTGTTGTCTTTCTTTAAAGAGTGTTGAATTTTGGCAAGCGTGAAATTATTTTTGATCAGGATTTATTTTGCGGTTTGGTAAATCTGTTTGTTTTGTCCTCTGTCCTAAGACTTGGCCTTTACGCTGCGTGTGACCTTTCCCGGGTTTCAGCTGAATGTCTGGAGTGCCTAAGGTGTGCAGCAGTCTCTCCATTCCGGGTGCACTGGAATTCCACTCCCACCCAGCAGAGAGCAGCCTCTGGTTCTGTTCAGCTCCCAGACCTGCAGTAGTGACTCTCAAGCTTCATGGAGTCCTGCCCTGGCTTATGTGTGGCCCAACCCTCAGCCTAGGACACTCAGGGAACCCCCATGGAGACTTCTGGGGCCACCTGTCTGTATGTTGCTTCCTACTGTTGCTAGTACCCTGTTCACAGGGACTCCAGTAACCCAAACTCTGATCCCCGCCTCTCAGTGTGGTGAGACCATCATTCCTGGCTTAGATTCCACCTCCCTGTGGTGTAATTGGGAAAGCGTCCCAGCAGAAAGCTGGGGTGAGTGTGGTACACATCACCCATGCCATCTATTGTTTCGTACCTGATAGATGTTACCCGGGGAGGGCTAGCCCGGTATCAGTTATTTCATCACGGCTAGAGATGGGAGTCTATTTTTCAGGTGTCGGGGGCAGGGATATTTAGCTGTTTTTAAATTTGTGTGTAAGACTATTGTATTTATACTTTCTTATTTAAGTTTTGCCAGAACGTGTGTGCACTCATTGGAAAGAGAGAGGGAGAAAGAACTCCCCATGGGGAATGATCGTGCCACAATCTCTTCTCCGTTTCTCCCTCCTTTGGAGATTTTGGGCACATATGCACATGCTCCCAGCATGTTTTTCAAGCCGTGGGGTCCAGAACTCAAACCATGTAGTTGGCCATGTGGGATTCACCTACTTTAACTACCATGCCACTGGCTGCCCCTATACATACTTAATAACTGCATAATCTTAGTCCTCTGTTTATGGACATGTAAGTTTGTATATTGTATATATAATTGTATGTACCCTGTAGCACAGAATTAAAAAAAAAAAAGCTGTAACTCAGTATCCTGCAAGTAACTCATTTAAAGTACATTATTCAGTGGCTTTTTTTGTATTTATAGAGTTGCGTATCCATTAACACAATTTTAATTAATTAATTTATTTTTAAAGGTTTTTGCCATAGGGTGTGTGTGCTTGCTGAAGAGAGATGAGAGAGACAGTGAAAGGGGAAAGTGAGAAAACACCCTCCCCAACCCCGAGGGGGGATGATGACACAACAACCCTCTCTCCATTTCCTTCTGGGGTTTTGGGTACACACATGCACCCAGAGTGATTTTCAAGCCACCAGGTCTGGAACTCGAATGGTGGTTGGCCATGTGGGAGTCTAGCATCTCAACCACCATGCCACCTGCTGGTCCCCCACAGTAATTAAAAGCACCACATTTTCAGTGCCCACCATGTCCAGACACTGTGGATAGAATATTGTATCTTCTTTTAAGACTACCCCTTAGACTAGGTACTAGGCTCTTTTGATATTTGCATTTGAGGTTTAGGTTGTATTTTGAGGTCTTTCCACAGTTGGAAATGCCTTGCCTGTCTTAAGACCAGGCAGTTGAGGAGTGATGAGTGAAGGGTACCAAGTTTCTGAATAGAGCTGATGTCTCATTATGCAGCAAGCAATTTTTTCAAGTAAATGTGTTTATTTTAAACTTTTTGGCAGTGTACCTAAAATAAATTACATTCTAAGAATAACTTAGCATCAACTCATTTTGGGTGGTAGAAATGTGTATAAATATGATGCTTGGTATTAGTAAACTCCCTTTAATAAAAAAAATATTTCTTAGATGTTTGAAATGAATAGATTACAAGGTATCAAGGTGCTTCTTACCTAGAAAATAGATTGCCATTAGCCAATTGTATCGTTTCATTTTGCATGACTATATGCATAAGGACAAATGTTCTGAGGAAACAAAATGATCCCAAATTTACTTTTAGGAAAATAAGCTGCATTTCAAAGTTCCATTTATAAAATTTTAAAAATAGCTTTGACGATAGCCTGTTTTGTTAATTTGGTGTCTTTTGTTATTGAACTAGGTCTAATCTCAATGTAGTAATACACATGTGTTAAGTCTTCAGTGGGGCCAGCAGATGGCAAGGAGGTTAAGGAGACTGACAGCTGGTTTGAGTCCCCCACCTGGTGGCTTGAAAAATACGGAGGGTGCATGTGCTTGTGGGCCCAAAGTCTTGAGTGGAGGCTGGAGGAGAAGGGATTGCACATGGTCATCCTTCCCTCTCTCTCACGTTCAGGTACAAGTGCTTTCTCACTTTTCCTGTCTCTCTCTACTTTTGTCTGTCTCCCCTGATTATACACATGCCTTATAGCAATAAGTGAAAAAAACTATTAAGTCTTCATGGTAGGTGTTATCACTGTTTTATTGAAGGAGAAAGCAAGGGGGAAAAAAAGACTTCAGTGTTGAATTTCATGTGAGTGACTGCCAGTAGAATGCTGTGAAAGATTTATAATGTATCTTTTAGATATACAATGTAACTCAAGGATAAGGGTAAGATGTTACTGATACTCAAAATGTTTAAAGACAAATATCCCTAGTACAAAACTGTGTATCAACTGTTTGAGTATATGTGCTGCCAGTTGAGCACGTTTATAAACTTTCATTTGTATCTCATATAAATGGCAAACATTTTCATTTCATTACAGTGTTTGGTATATATTCTCTGTTATGATGCCAAAGAAATGTTTCACTTTAGTAAAAGATAATCTAATGAATATCTTCTACTCTTTTTCATGGAAAGCTAGTCATCTTAAACTGGATCTTAAACCTGATATAGGTGAAAACATTTAAATTATGGTGTTCAAAAGTAAACTTGGTGGGGCCAGCAGGTGGTGTGGTGGATAAGGGCGCTGAATTCCCACATGGCCAACCATGGTTCAAGTCCTGGACCTGGTGGCTTGCTTTCTCACTTTCCCTTTCTCTCTGTCTCTCTCATCAAATAAATAAAAAAATAACAATAACAAATTAAAAAAAAAAGTAAACTTGGTTATAGAGCTCTTGACAAGATGCTTTTTGTCAGCCTGATTGATATTGACTAATCTGAATTGAAAGTAATTTTTTTTTTTAACTTGTAAACACAGTCTTAATTGGGGATTTTAACCTCTTCTTCCCTGATTGTTTTGTGAATATGTGTGTGCCTGTGTGTGTACTGTGATATAAACAGTTTGAAAAATGAGAGGATGTAGTAAACTTCTATCTTTATCTTTTTTTACTAACTTGACCTAAATATTATTTAAAAGCTGTTACAATAAAAACGCATCACCATTACAGTGTGATGACATTGCTGCCCTTGAAATATTTTTAATTCTCAGAATTAAATGTAGCTTATTTGGATGTAGGTGCCAGCTGTCCATTGTAAAAGCAAGAGTCACCTGTGCACTTTACATTACGGATGCCTAGGCCCTCCTGTTAAGATTCTGAGTTGGGGCACCAGCAGATGGCATAATGGTTACGTCGCAGGACTCCTACAGAAGTCGACCACAGTTTGAGTCCCAAACCCAGCATCTTAAAACTCACGCTGGGTGTGTGTGTTTGTGTGCCCAAAATCCCATGAGGAGAATGGAGGAGAAGGGACTGCAGAGTGGCCATTCTCACTAGGGGGTGATTTCTTGTTTTCTGTCTCTCTGTCTCTCCAGCGAGTGCATGGGCCCTATAGTAAAAATCTCTCCCAAAAGAGAGAGAGAGAGAGAGAGAGAGGAGCACGAGAGCGAACAAGAGCTGGTAGATTTGTGGGAAAGGCCTGGAGATATTTAACTTTATTCTTGATAGAGCATTTTTACAGGTACCTGAAAATGGGGGAGAGAGAAAGGGAGGGAGAGAGGGAGATGAACATCCTCCACAGGGTCTGATCACACCACGATCCGTTTCTGAGTCCTCCAACCCCAGATCCTAGATACTCTGGCGTGTTTCAACCTGACTGAGCTGTGAATTCAAACTGCAGCTGCCACGTGGGATCTAGCTCACTCTCAGTTATATGGGTGTGTCTCATCCAATCACATGAAAGGCCTTAGAGGCAAAACTGGGTTTCTAGAAATTCTGCCTTAGGACTGGAGTGTTAATTCCTGACTGAGTTTCCAGTCTGCTGGATGCACTACGGATTTCAAACTTGTGATCCCCCATACTTGCACAAGCCAGTTTTAAAAAATAATAATAACTTTAAAAATGTACGATAGAGCACGTGTTTGTACACATGACAGTGAGAGAGAGAGAGATACAAGCACTCACCACAGGACTGGGTGATGCTGTGATCCCTTTTTCCTAGTTCTCCAGTCCATTGGATCTTGGGTGCTTGTGCTTGTGCTCAGAATTCCAGGCTGACCAGGCTAGGGATTCAGACTGTGGTCCCAGTGTGGGGTCTGGCTTCTCTTGAGCAGTACCTTCCGGTGCACCATGGAAATGGCCCATTAAAACCAATCTATATCTATCTGCTGGTAGTTCTATCAGTCATTTATCTACCTTCTCTTCTCCATCCATTTGTTGTGTTTCTCAGAAGAACTGTGACTGACACAGTCCCTAATGCCAGAATACATAAGCAAGACAAAGTATATGGAATCAGAATATATAAGTAACTCGTCTATCAATAAAAAAGTATAACTGTCTAGTATAAAACATGCAAATAAAGAGATATTAGTAGACCTACAAAAGAAAAATAAATCTGGTGGCTTATAAAGGTAAAAATGGTTCATTTCATTAGTTGTTGGGGAAATACCAAGGAAAGTAGCAATAAGATTTAATTTCTTGGGGCTGGCAGGTTACGTGGTGGTTAAGGGCACGGGTCTCCAACATGGCCAAATGCAGTTTGAGTCCCAGACCTGGTGACTTGCTTTCTCACTCTCTGCTTTCCTCCTCACTCTGTCCCTCTCTGGTCAAAATGGAATAAATAAATAAATAAATAAATAAATAAATAGAAGTTAAGAAAAAAAATTAATTTCCTATTCATCAGATTGGCAAAAAATAACATTTGTCACTTTCAGATGGCAACAAGAATATTCTCCAGTTGGAACTCATACAGGTTTGAGGCAGGAGAGCTACTTAATAAAAATTAAAATATGTGTAACCTATCACTCAACAGCTCTACTTACCTGTTAATACCTTAGAGAGGGACAGCAGGTGACATGGTGGTTAAGGCAGCTGAATCCCACATGGTCAACTATGCGGTTCAAGTCCTGGACCCAGTGGCTTGAAAAACATGCCAGGCAAATGTCCGTGCATGACCAAATCTTGAAAGGAGAATGGAGGAGAAGGGATTGTGGCACGGCCACATCCCCAGGGGATGATTTCTCACTTTCCGTTTCTTTGTGTCTTTCCAGTGAGAGCATGCACCTGTGACAAAAATCTAAAACAACAAGAAGTTAGAGAAACTCCTCTATTCTAAGAGATGTGCATGGATATGTTCATTGCATCATTGTTCATAGCAAACATTTGGTAACAACTTACAGTGTTATGTGAGAGGAGGATGGATAAATGAACGGTGATGTAATTGTATGATGAAATATAAGAGGAAAGAAATGTATTTTGGGCCAGGAAGTGGCTTAGCAGTGACACAATTGGATCCACATAGGAAAGGTCCTCAGTTCAAGTCTTGAGGCCTCTCTGAGCACACCAAGCATGGATGCATGTACATGTGATCCAGACTGGCTGGGGATAGACTATGGCATGGAGTCCCCACTAGGAATGCTCATCTGTCTCTCATGGGAGAAATAAATAAATTTTAAAAAGAAAGAAAGAAGCCTCTTGGGTAAATCTCACATTCTGATGTTCACTGGAAAAGCCAAGTTTCAGAATGACAAAATATTATGTATCATGGATAGACATTATATATTTACTGAATAGAAACTTGAGAAGAGTATGTGATTGGTTGCCTCTGAAGAGAGGAGGAGAATAATAGTACTGGGGTACTAGAGTACTAGAGTATGTCTGTGTACTTACATTTCTCTATACGTAGAGCAGGTAAGATGAAGATTTGACATTTTTGGCAATCAAATGGATATTTTTAATATTTCTAGTACTTTTATGTTAAAAATGTTAATGAAGAGTTGAAATCACCCTATAGTCCTGTCATTTAGAGATGATCTCTGTAAGTGTATGTTGCTTTCCTATTACGTTTTCTAAAAGTATTATTTAGAGTTATCAAATAAATGAACTTCATTTTCTTTTTTATCTTTATATAATGTTCATAGGGTAAATACTTATCAAATTGAACTTCTCAAACTTAAATTAAGTGAACATTGATATATAAAGAGCTTAAACAATAATTTTAGATTTAATTTAATTTAATTATTATTACTTTTTAATTTGACCAGAGAGAGAGAGAGACAGAAAGTGAAAGTGAGAAAGCAAGCTGCCGGAGCTGGGACTCAAACTGTGATCAGCCACGTTGAGAGTCAAGCTCCTTAACCACCACATCACCCACTGGCCCTGGTGTATAAAGAATTTTAATTTCAGGGAAATATTACCAAGGACTTTTAAAAAATTTATTTATTCATTAATTTTTAAAAATTTGACCAGAGAGAGACACACAGAGAGAGAGAGGGAAAGTGAGAAAGCGAGCCTCCAGGTCTGGGACTCCAATTGTGGTCGGCCATGTGGGAGTGTCCAGTGCCTTAACCACCACGCCACCTGCTGCCTGCCCCCCCACCCCATGACTTTTAAGAATATAGATTTTCCAATAAATAATAATAGAGATGTGAACTAAACTGTAAGAAGTCCTGGATATTGGGTGGTAGATTTTGAATTTTCCATAGTGTTCATTTATAGGTAGATATGTTTGGTGACCTTATAGGATGTCGTTCTTCTCCCATTTCTATCAAATTGTTAAATTATTGGGTTTTCAGAAAAGACATGATGCATTTTTTGCATGGAAAAACAGAAATACATGTCATGACTTTTCTGAAGACCCAGTATTATTGTGATTTTGTGCTATCAGGCACAAGTGCTCGTCAGAGAGACAGAGAAGAAAAGTGAAAAATCGTCTTCCAGACAGGATGACCATGCTGCAATCCCTTCTCTTCCATTTTGCTCTTGGGATTTTGGACATGCAAGCACACATGCCCAGTATGTTTTTCAAGCCATCAGGTTAATTTCTTGAATTGCAAAATCTACCATGTGGGATCTAGATGCCCTAACTACCATACCACTGACGGGCCCAAGCCCAGAGACGTTCTGAGTTTGCTGGGCACATATGCCCATCATCTGAGCCTAAAGGCTGGGGTTGATCAGTTTCAAGACCCTACTTCAGAATACTGCTTGTTTATATATGTACATAAAAATAAATGATAGAACCCTTGCTTCTACCAGGTGTGTTTACTGGTATTTTGCTTTCTTTTCTAGGTACCTTGTCAGGTTTATTAGAGTCCTTAAATACAGCGCTTTTCTTTTATTCAGCTTTAATAGACTCAAAATTATTGCTAATTCTTTTAGAGACCATTCATCCAACAAGTAATTTTTAAATCTAATTTTATTTGTGATTGTGTAAAACTTTGAAATAATTAGTATAATTTAAATTTATTAATAGTTGTAGAAGACACTGAATTTTTGTAACATTTGTAATCTAATAATAAACATTTACTGAATTATTTACTTTTAAAAAAAGATTGTTTCTTTTATGAGAAGGAGGAAGACAGATCAAGAGAGGAGGAGACAGACTGGCACCACCAACAGGGTCTTCATGCTGTGATCTATCCCCAGCCACAGCCAACCAGGATCATGGGCATGGCCATGGACATGCCCAATGTGTATGGGAAGACCCTGGGACCCAAACCTGGGACCTCCCCACATGGCCCAGCATCATATAGTGTTGTTGCGCATCTTGCCTCTTTACCTTTTTTTTTTTTTTTTTTTTTAAGTTTACTTTATTTATGGGGAAGGGGACACTCTCAGTAGGGTATCATCCTGCTGTGATCCTCTTCTCCTGGCTCCCCTGGTCATTAGGACCTTGGGCACTCTTACATGTACACCTCGTATGTTTCAGGTCAACGGGGCTAGAGATCCAAATCCCTGGTCAGCCATGTGGCTTCCATTTTGTGCTGTCAGGCACATGTGCCAGCTTGTGCTATAGTTCCAGCTCTGCAGTCTAGTCCTTTTCAGACTGCCACTGAGACTGGGCCCCTCTTTCCTTTCATATCTATCTGTTTCACTCCATCTTCAGAACAGCCTCATGAGATAGGTATACTTTTGTAGATATACAAATGGAGGCTCAGCTAGGTAGAGTTATTTATCAAATATCAGTATTGGAAAGGTTCAGGTCTTATGATTATTTTTCTACTTCCCTAGTGCCTAGTGTATCTTTTTTTTTTTTTTTTTTTTTGGAGGGTCTTCCATATGAAGGTAATCCCAGCCAATAAAGAGCCTGGTAGATCCTGGGCATTATGGCATCTTATAGGGAGAGTACAACATAAACCATGGAAGGGAAGGAGATAAAGCAGGGAGCAAATTTAAAATTGCTTATTTTCCTTTTTCCTTTTTCTTATTTTCTTTTTCTTTGCTTCATTTTTCTCACCGTCTTTTACAACATATTATTTACTGTGGAAGGGGTCTTAGATAAGTTGGTTTTAGGGGGGCGAGTAGGTGGTGTAATTGTTAGGGCACTGGGCTCTCACATGGCTGAGTATGGTCGTGTCGTGGATTCGGTGGCTTGAAAATCACGCTGAGTGTATGTGTTTCCAAAATCCTGAGAGGAGACTGGAGGAGAAGGGATTGCAGTTGGCCATTCCATCTGGGGGGCGGGTTTTTTTTTTTCCCTCTTTTTTTCTTTTTCATTCTCCATTGAGTGCAAGCACCCTATGGCAAAAATCTAAAAATAAATTTGGTTTTTGGGTTTTTTTCCCAGTTCTTTCCCCTACTTAACCAGAGCTATTTGCCAGTAGTTTTATGTGTGTCTTTGAGCTGCTCCGATCTGTACTTTTCTCCTTTATGGGATGGAATTAATCTATTTTAATTATATCACAGAATTTCGATGAAGGGTAGAAGAAATGGACTTGGAAAAACTTGAAGCTCTAACGGGATTCTTCCTGTTTTTACATGACAGCCTCTGTAGTTCAGCTCATTGCTGGGGTGCTTCTGAGCAGATGTTTTCTAATTAAGTGTGAGCCACTAGAATGTGAGTCAGGATTTCATCGTTTACTGTGGCCCTCTTGCTTTACGTTAGTGAAGTTTGTGCTGTCTTTTCTGTCTAAGAGAACTAAAGTAAAATGATACTACTTTGTGTGCTCCTTAATTGTATCAGGTGTAAAGTGTACATAGTGTTTCTCACAAATGCTGAGTGGCAGGCCAAGTGAGGGACTAGAATTACACCGTTAGCCGCTCGTACCTATATTATAGCTGGCATTTAAGTAGAGTTTTGTGCAAAGTGGGGAAACGTGCCTGTCAGGTCCCTAGAAGCTGTTTAAAGGGCTTAGTAACAGAAAACATTTCCTTTCATTTTTGTCTTAACATTCAGATTGGTCCTGTTTACTAGGATCTTGAGTACTTTGTTTCAAACATTGCAAAAGTAAAGGATACAGGAGTGCTCTTTAAATATTTAAAGGCTATTACAAACCTTCTCTGGAGGAGGATGGTCTTGGTTCTTGGGATTGTTAGAGGAATAGCACCTCAAGTTAACGTGCCTTGTTACAATTAGATTTAATGAATATCTAAAACGAATTTGCCTAAGAACGAAGGGTGCTGGTGTTATCAGCCCCCCCTTTTCTTATTTATTTATTTATTACTTTTTTTGAGAGAGAGATTTTTGCTATAGGGCACTTGTGCTTGCTGGAAAGACACAGAGAGAAATCGCCCAGGGGAAATGGCCACACTGCAATCCCTTCTCTTCCATTCTCCTCTCAGGACCTAGGGCATGCACATACCCCCCCCTCTTCCTTTATCTTTTTTTCATGAAAAGTTTATTTTTCTTCATGTAGCAGTAGTAGTATCTATATTTTATATATAGGTTTTATATTGGTTTCTTTCAGTTTAATTGAACTTCTGTGTGCCAGTATCAAGCGTAATGCTTGCAGCTACAAAGATGTATAGAAGAACTCGTCACGAGTGCTGGTATTTTCCATGTGATATGGTCAGCAGTAAGACACATATATGCTTTGAGAGCACAGAAGATGGATCCTTGGTCCAGGGATTTCAGTAATGATTTCTAGAAAGAGGTGATACCTAAACTAAGTCTAATCAAATCCTGTCAGAATGGAAACAGGCTACATATTCAGAAATGTCAAATCTAAATTTTTTTTTATTTCAATGTTTTGCTGGTTTTGAAATCACTTTTAAATCACTTTTATTATGTGGTTTTTTCTTCCTACTGTTAATGAGGTGCCACTTACATACAGTGAGAGTCACCCATGTAAAGTACAGAGTCTGGCACATCAGCCGTGATACGGAGCTGAGTGATCACTGCACACTCACGTGTAGAACACTCATCATCCTGAAAGGTACCTTCGTGCCCTCTGATGCTCCAGCCTAAACAACTCCTGATGTACCTGTGTCCGCGTCGTTCTTTCCTGAACTTCCATAGGAATAAACCTTTCCATGTGTGGCAGCCTCGTAGAGCATCGCTTTTGCTGCTGTGCCACTGTCCACCCCCGAAAGTTTAAATATGGATGAAGTAGATTTTAGCCAAGTTTTCTTCTGTGGTTTGTGTGTTTTTATGGGCTGTTTAAGAACTTTTGATTGTAATGGTCTGTTTCCAGTTAGTACAACACCACTTCCCCCTCTTTTTTAATGATAGAAAGCACATGTGGGGCAGGACCAGTGATGGCGTAGTGATTACGTTGCTGGACTCCCTCATGTCCGACCACTGTTCAAGTCCCAGATCTGGTGGCTTCAAAATCCCAGGAGGAAAATGAAGGAGAAGGGACTGTAGTGTGGCCATCCCCTAAGAGATGATTTCTCACTTTCCCTATCACAGTTTCTGTCTCTCTTTCTCACCAGTGAGCACACAAACTCTAAGGCAAGAACCTCTAAAAAATAAAAAAAGATAAAGAAAGCATGTGTGGGCACAAGAGTGGGGGTGGAGAGAAAAGCACCCTGGACAATGTCATGTCATGCCGTGATAATCTCTCCACAGCCCTCCACCTCATCAGGATCTTGACCGCACACGCTCCCCTGGTGTGTTTTCGGGCTGACTCAGGGATCCTAAACAATGACCAGCCATGTGGCTTCTAACAATACAGTCCAGCATGTTATGGGCCGCGCCATGTAGCTGGGCCAGAGACAGGTATTTTCGACAGACTCTCACTGTGTTGTGAGCCTCCTGCCCCAGCCCCGCCATTAGCTAGGATAAAAGGTCATGTGCAACAATGTTCCTTGTGTTCCGGTTGGCCCAGTGGCTGAACCCATGCCTCCCTTGTGGCTTCCTGCCTTCCGAGCTGTGGTGCTACCTATGTGACACTGTGCACAGGCTGAGAGTGGGCTTGTAATTACAATGTCAACTTCTTAAGTTGCTGTTGGCTTTATGTTTTTGGTAATTTGTGTCCTTCAAGAAGTTTGTCCATTTTACTACCTAGGTTGCCGAGTAGTTGGAGCACTTCTCTGGGTTCCTTTAATGTCTCATGGATCTTGCATGGCCAACCTTGTACTTTTTTGATTTACAGATTCTTTTTTTTTTTTTTTTTTTCTGTTTGTATACTGCCTTTGTATCCCAGTTATATTCCATTCCTACTGCTAAAACAAAATACCACAGACTGGGTAATTTATAAAGATTAGAATTTATTTTTTAGAAATTACATTTTTGAGAAGCTCAAGATCAAGGCACCAGTAGATTTGGTTTCTGATGAAGTCTGTTTTCTTTTTCTGAGGAGGTGCTTTTCTGCTGTATGCTGCGGGGGTGATAAACATTGTGTTCTCACATGTTGGAAGGGATGGAAGGGCAAAGGGATAAACTTTGCTTCATCACATGACAACAGAAATGGAAGAGCCCTAGGCTAGGCTGCCTCCTTCAACCCCGCCCTTTTTTTTAAATTAAAATTTTTTTGAATGTTTATGTTACTAATCATTAAATTTTATGGCAGGGTACGTACGTGTACACAAGACAGAGAGTGTGCACTTCTCTTGAGTAGCACATTACCACTGCCTCACAGAGCTAGACTTGCTTCATTAACTTTTCTTAAGTTATTTTTTATAATTATTTATTTAGTTTTATTTATTATTAATTTTTAATTTGATACAGGCACTCACCAGTGAGAGACAGACAGAGAGAGAGAGAGAGAGAGAGAGAGAAAGAGAAAGTGGGAAAGCAAGCTGCCAAGGTCCAGGACTTGAACCATGGTTGGCCATGTGGGAGTCCATGCCCCAACCACCATGCCACCTGCTGGCCCTGCTCCATTAACATTTTAAAATTAAGGTTAAAAAGTAATTTGAAGTAGTTGGTTACACATTTCATCTGCTCATGGCAGTGTTTTCCTCATGAGTGTCCTTTGGTTGTCGTATTTTTCTTGTTTGTTTTTCTGTTCTTTAGTATGTTGTATTTGTGTGGATCCTGTTTCTGTTTCCTTTTTGGTTTATTTTTGAGTGAGGAGGCTTTCCTCCCCTATAGCACTCTTTAGGGTATCAGATGTTGGTAGCTCAGGATGCCTACTGCCTTCTGAATTTACAGTCATTTTGTTTACGAGCAGGGTGTGTGAGTTTCAGAAAATTCCCTCTCTTCCCAGCCAGTCGGTGAGGAGTAGCTGCTGCAGGCTGTCGTAGTGCAGGCTCAGTGCAGGCTCTTGTGAGCTATCGCCACACCAGCAGCCCGGTTTCTGCCGCTGTGGCTTGTTTTTGTGATTCCTAATTTAGTTCTGTCTCCTTTACTTCTTCAGACTGTGAACAGGGAAGCTTTCCCTGCCAGCTCACATTCCCTGTTTCTGTTGTTGCAAATGAGGAATTTAAGTTTTATACCTCAGGAAGGGTATTTGAAGAACTGTACCCTCATATGCTCCTTTTTGGGGTTTGGAACCTCCTGTTTTACCTTTTCACTCTTTCTCCAGGTTAATGGTTTCTCCTTTTGGCATATCTTCATTTATATATATATTTTTTTCCTTAATAATTATTTATTTAATTTTATTCATTCATTCACTTATTATTTTTAAATTTGTCCAGAGAAACACACACACACACACACACACACAGGACATAGGGAAAGCAAACCACCAGGTCTGGAACTCGAACCATGGTCGGCCATGTGGGAGTGTCCAGCACCTTAACCACCACGCGGCCTGCTGGTCCCAACCATTTATATTTCTTATGTTTTCTCTTTGGGTGTTGGAAAAGCCACGATGTATTTTTCTCTCTTTTCCTGTGGAAAATTGCGTTATGGCTTTCCCAGTGACCCAATAGCTTTATTGGATGTTATGTTTACACTCCAGTTCTGAGGTTCTTTGTTGCTTTTGGTGATTTCTGAGAGAAGAGGGGGATTTTGACTTTTTTCTGTCATTTAAGACTAGATGTACTTAGAATGTTTTTGTTGTTGTTGCTTTTTGTTTTTTCCTTTTTATTGTCAGAGAGTGCGTGCCCTTGCCAGAGAGGGAGAGAGAGCCCATCCAGTTGGGCCTACTCAACCCCATTCCCTCATCTTCCACTTGTTCATCCCATCAGATCTCTGGGCATACATGTGCACACGTCCTACTTGTTTTTCAAGCCGCTGGGGCCAGGACCTGAAATTTGGTTGGCATGTGGTGGGTCCAGCTCGCTGTGCATAGGACTGAACCACTGTGTTACAGGGCTGGCCGTAACATGCATTTTTTAGTTAGTATTTTGCATATTCATTTAGTAAAAATGTTTAAACTAGATTAAACTCTATAATTATAAACTGTGGGATGTGCTATTTTCACTTGTTTAACAAATACTTTCGAAGCATTTGTTATGTGCCAAATTTATTCCAAGTGCTTTACAAATACGTTTGCATTTAATCTCGTAATAGTCCTCTGAGGTAGGCGTTCTTTCTGTTCTCATTTTATCTATAGGAAACCAAAGCACAGTTGGAAAATTAACTTGCCCAAGGTTACCTAGTTAATAAGAAATAAGAATACTTCCTACTTTAAAGAATCTTTAACTATAGCATTTGTGGGTCTTGGCATCATCTGTCTCTGTCTTATGCTAATGAATCCCTTGAGAGCAGGGTCCAGGTCTTAATTCACTTTTACATTCCCAGTGCATAGAATACCTGAAATTCAGAAGTCGTTCAATGGCTGTTGTGGGTGAATTAATTTTTATAGGAGTCAGATACTTTTATCTCTGTCTGACTTACTAGCTTGACTTATTCATTCTGTCTGCCTGTTTTTTGTTTTGTTTTTTAAATTTCCCTCGGGGACCAGCAGGTGGCATGGTGGTTAAGGCGCTGGATACTCCCACATGCCCAACCATGGTTCGAGTCCCAGATCTGGTGGCTTGCTTTCTCACTTTCCCTCTCTCTCTCTCTTTGTCTCTCTCTGGTCAAATTAGAATATGTGAATGAATAAATAAACTCTATAATTATAAACTGTGGGATGTGCTATTTTCACTTGTTTAACAAATACTTTCGAAGCATTTGTTATGTGCCAAATTTATTCCAAGTGCTTTACAAATACGTTTGCATTTAATCTCGTAATAGTCCTCTGAGGTAGGCGTTCTTTCTGTTCTCATTTTATCTATAGGAAACCAAAGCACAGTTGGAAAATTAACTTGCCCAAGGTTACCTAGTTAATAAGAAATAAGAATACTTCCTACTTTAAAGAATCTTTAACTATAGCATTTGTGGGTCTTGGCATCATCTGTCTCTGTCTTATGCTAATGAATCCCTTGAGAGCAGGGTCCAGGTCTTAATTCACTTTTACATTCCCAGTGCATAGAATACCTGAAATTCAGAAGTCGTTCAATGGCTGTTGTGGGTGAATTAATTTTTATAGGAGTCAGATACTTTTATCTCTGTCTGACTTACTAGCTTGACTTATTCATTCTGTCTGCCTGTTTTTTGTTTTGTTTTTTAAATTTCCCTCGGGGACCAGCAGGTGGCATGGTGGTTAAGGCGCTGGATACTCCCACATGCCCAACCATGGTTCGAGTCCCAGATCTGGTGGCTTGCTTTCTCACTTTCCCTCTCTCTCTCTCTTTGTCTCTCTCTGGTCAAATTAGAATATGTGAATGAATAAATAAAATTAAATAAATAATTCTTTAAAATATTTCCCTCAGGTTATCATTTTAATGCTGGGGAATTGTTTGCTGTAATATACCTTTAAAAACAGCTACTGTATTCCAGAACAAAATTAGGAAAATTTACTTATGAGCATTGTCAGTGTGCTGATAATGTGTGCACTACTTCCCTTATCTGACTTGCTGCCCATGCTAAGGAGTTATTTTTTTATACCCTAATACTAGTTATTTTTAGGCAGTGTCCTCTCTGAAATAACAGGGGTCCGCTAACTCAGGGTGGCAAAAGTGTGGTGGTCATCTTACATTTCATTTGTTTTCGTTGCTGAGTTTTATTCTATTGTAAGAACATACTCCTGTTTATATCTGTAATCCCATCGATGGACACGTGGACTGGTTTTGGCTACACATTAACAAAGGTGTTATAAATTTTTTTATGTAAGCATTTTTGTGGAGATAAGTTTTCATTTCTCTTGGTAAATAGCAGTATTGGAATTGATATGTCCGGATCGATGTATGTTTGATAAATGCCGAACATTTAATCAAACATAAATCCCCCAAAGTTGTACCATTTTACATTCCCACCAGTCATTTCTAAAGAGTTTCATTGTTCTTTATCCTCACTGATATTTATAGTTATTAGTCTTTTTAATTTTAGCCAGCAGGTAGGTGTATTTATTTATTTTTATTTTGTATTTTTTAAAAATTAAGGGGGCTGGGAACCAGCAGTTAGCGTAATGGCTACGTCACTGGACTCCCACGTAGTCGACCGCGGTTCGCGTCCTGGACCCGGTGGCTTAAAACTCACTCTGGGCGCGTGTGTGTGCGTGCCCAAGATCCCAAGAGGAGAATGAAGGAGAAGGGATTGCGGTGTGGCCATCTCCCCTGGGGGGTGATTTCTCGCTTTCTGTCTCTCTGTCTCTCTCTGTCTTTCTGGCGAGTGCACCCGCCCTATAGCGAAAAAAACCTCTCAAAAAAAAAAAAAAATTAAGGGGGCCAGCCACATAGCATGGTGGTTAGGGCTGTTGGATCCCACATGTCTGACTGTACGGTTCTGGTGGCTTGAAAAACATGCCAGGTGCATGTACATGTGTACCCAAAATTCTGAGAGGAGAGTGGAGGAAAAGGGATTCTGCTGTGGTCATCCCCCCTTAGGAGGTACTTTCTCACTTTCCCTTTCTCTTTTTTGCTGTCTCTCTCTGGTCAGCACACGTGTCTTAGAGCAAATACTTTTTTGCCAGAGGACATGTGTGCGTACTGCAGAGAGACAGAGAAAGAGAGAGAGAAAACGAGAAAGGAGCAGTCATGCCACAATCCTTCCTCCTCTGCCTTTCTGCCTTTTGGGATTTGAGGCATGCATGTACATATCTGGCATGTTTCTCAAGCTGCTGGGTCCGGGACTTAAACAACGTGATCAACTGTGTGGAATCCAGCTGCCTTAACCACCATGCCATAGACTGGCCTGGATGTGTTTATTTTTATTTTTTGCATTCACCATTATGATTATTGATACCCTATCTCCACAACCACAATTAATATTTTGAATAGTCCTATTCTTCTTATCCTGGTGATTAATTTAAATGGACTCATTGTATCATTAGGAAGTCCCCAGGACCACTCAATTCTTTCCCTCCCTCCCTCTCTTTCTTTCTTTCTTTCTTTCTTTTTTTTATTGCAGTCTAAAAACAGCCACTCTGTTTATTTACTGACCAGATTACAAAAATAATCATGGTGGTTACCTTAATTCATCCTTCTAATAAGTCTGTTGATCTGGTCGTCCCTATTGCTGGTATCTCCACCTTCTACAAAATGGGTGGTCTTTTTCTTCATTGCACCACATGGAGAAGATAATTTGAAGGACCACAGGAAGTTATTTGCCTCTTTGAAGCGTTTTCCAACAGTATAGATTTCATGAATCAGTTCCTCCATGCAGATGATGCCAAATTTACCAAGAGATTGAGCAGTCGAAGAGTAATCTGTCAAAGCAATTTGTTTGTTATTGATTTTGTCACAGTCACACTTGTAGGTCAGTTCATTTACTGACTTCAGGTTTGGGTACCCCCTTGCAATATATGGTCCCACAATTCTCAGTATGTTAACTGAGGCCTTGTTGAGCTTAACAAAGGTGCCATTGAAGATCTGGCAAAGACGAAGAAGCTGCAACACCTTTCGAACCTTTGGGCTCACTCCATTGATACCTCTGATCCTGATAACAAATGCCAGCCTGGGTTCTGCAGGTACATAGAAGTTGCCAGCTTTTCTTGCCATCCTGGCCTTGCGAATCTCAGTTCTGTACATCTGTCTATATTCCTTATAATAGTGCTTAGCTTTTTCATAGATAAGCTTCCTCCTTGACTTTCAAAGCATCTTTTGAGCAAACTTTTTTCTCAGGTGCTTGATCTTCAGCTCCGCAAAATTCCTTCACTTTTGCTTAAGGGTTTCTGGCATAGCAGGAACCTTTTTCTTGGTGGCTTCCCCTGCAGCAGGAGGCTTTTTCTTGGTTTCTGTCGCAGCAGGAACCTTCTTTTTCTTCTCTTGAATGTCCTCCATGGTTCCAGCTGGAAAAGAGCCAGTACCACTCAATTCTGATGCCTGCTACAAGTTTGAGAGTCCCCACGATTACCCTCACTTTAATACCAACTGCAAGTTTGGATGTCTTCAAGACCACCTTCACTTCTGATCTGTTTTTTAATCTTGGGAGTCCCCAAGATTACCCTTAGATTTAATAATTTACTAGAAGGACTCTCAGAGTTCACTGAAAGTTTATTCAAGATTGCGGCTCTAGAGCAAAAGCATGCATTTTAAAATCAGCCAAGGGAAGTGGTGCACAGGTCTAAGACTTCCGTTTATAGTAGTCTCTCCCAGTGGAGTTGTACAGAGTACTTACTTTTCCAACAACAATGCGTAACAGTGTGCACGGAACATTGCCAGTTAGGAAAGCTTACCTGAGTTTTGGTGATCAGAGTTTTTATTGGGGTTCAGTCACTTAGACATGATTGATTGATCATGGAGCTGATTTTAGTCATC
This sequence comes from Tupaia belangeri chinensis, assembly GCF_000334495.1. Lineage (NCBI taxonomy): Eukaryota > Metazoa > Chordata > Mammalia > Scandentia > Tupaiidae > Tupaia > Tupaia belangeri. The sequence goes on along the minus strand of NW_006159505.1, from coordinate 2,390,522 downwards.
AGCTCCTCTGGAAGCTGAGCTGATACTGAAGTCCCCTGGTAAATATGATAGAAACACTATTATCAGGTAGAATATTCCAGTTATTACCTCCCTGAAGCCAAAGACAAAAAATAGCCCTCTCTGTGGGCAAGGTTAATCCTTTACTGCATATTTAAGATTCCTCCTTGGTTTTTAAAACTCAAGTACAAAAAATGGTTGCATTAATGATACAAACTGTGACCAAAGTCAGGAAACCTGACTGGTTCAAAAATAGATTGCGATCTTGGTTCTGCTGGCCTCAGGAGCTAACCTACTGAGCTGTATAATCCAAATTCACAAAGAGTATGAAATATGACCTCTGATTATATAATTGAACACTTTTTAAAAATTAATGATAGCAGGACCAGCAGATGGCGTAAATGGTCATGTCGCTGAACTCCCATATAGTTGACCATGGTTCACATCCTGGACCTGGTGGCTTAAAATTCACACTGGGGATGTGTGAATGCACGCCCGAAATTCTTGAGAGGAGAATGGAGGAGAAGGCATTGCTGTGAGGCTGTCCCCTTGAGGGGGCGGGATGATTTCTCGCTATCCTTTTCTATTTCTCCAGTGAGTGCATGCTCCCTATTGGAAAAATCTCTCTCCCTCAAAAAAAAAAAAAAAATTAATGATTGGGTCTTTATCACACTGTGACTTCCTTCTCTCAGCCCTCTAGCTCCTTAGGATCTTGGGCATGTATCCATACACCTGGTGTGTTTTCAGGCCAGCCCTGGAATTTGAACCTGTGGTCGGCCATGTGACTTGCAGCCCTGCAGTTGAGTAAGTTACGGACAGTACCACCAAAGCGAGTTTGGTTTTTCACTTCTTATATCTCTGCCTTCGTGCAGCGATTTTTTTAAGAGTACAAATCCTGGCACATAACAGACAGTTCTTTAGACTCACAATATTCAAGGTAATTTGTCGGTATTACCATATTTCGTTGACTATATAATGCCTATAGTTTATAAGGTACACTGTTATTTACATTCCATTTAGATAGAAGAAATACTGCCAGTCATAATTAAAACATGCATTCCAGTCTCATAAATATTAATATGTAAAAAATAAGTACCTTAGAGTCTATGTAATATAATACATGTGTGGAAAGAATGCTCACCTCATCCCCCAACTTGTAGTGGCCTTCAACTCTTTCGTAACTTTTCTGCAAAACTGAAGTATAGGAAATTATTTGACTCTTTTTCATGTTGAGAGGGTGATCAAAATTTGATTTTTAACTTGTTTTCTATAGTTTTCTCTGTGCCGGTTGTTAGGTTAGTAGACATTTCTCATGTTTACCATGTATTAGTCGTTCTCATAACAGTAGTCAACATCTATGTTTCGCTGTGTGCTAGGCACTATTTTTGGAGTGCTGTATATATTTCAAATAACTGAATGTTCAGGCCCAGCCGTGGTAGCCAGGAGTAGGATAATGGTCTGTGATACTGGAAGCTGTATGGAAGACCAAGGGTCAGTTCTTGGGTCAACCTGCATATGCTGGGTGCCTGTGTACCTGCCTGTGATCCTGTGAGCAGCTCCCCAGGCTGCGGGGTTGCCTTCTGAAGGCTGCGCTGCTCATACACAGTTTTGTGACACACTTAAGGCAGTAGTCAAGTCACTGGAATTGGTACCGAAAGTTTTTGGTTTTGGGGCTTCGTTTGCCTTCCTGCTCTAAAAGTGAAATTTTCAGTCCATTTCTGAAAATAAGTTAGTCAGTAAACTCGTTTTGTTCTGTGTACACTTTTCCCAAAACTTTATGTTCAACCCAGTCCCTTTCTAGGTGCATTTTCTTTTCTGTTAGTGCTTGAAGTTGCTGCTGTTGGCTGGGGAAGGCTAGTAAGGAGATTCACGGCATGAGACCCTCTTAATGGTGCTTCTCTCCCTCTCCCTGTCTCTCACTCATGAAGTAGACATAAATACATCTTTGGAAAAAACCTTAAACTTTACAGTATCCCTGTGAGGTGAATACTGCTTTTAACGCGGTTTACCAAGAAGGGAGCCAAGGCACAGAAAAAGCAAATGACTTGGCCAACGTCAGCCATCTATTAAGTGATGGAGCTGGGTTAAGAGTGTAGGTGGTCTGACTGTAGAGACTATGTTGTTCGCAGTGTTCCCAAGCACATAAAGATCGGTAAAGTGTCCTTTCCCTCACACATCTTACCAGGCAGTATTTGAAGGTGTGTTGATAAATTCACATGAAATTATTAAGTTATACTTTTGGTAATTAATTTTTATTTGTATTTTTAGGACATTCAGTCAGAAGAAGGCTGCTATCGAAAGAGAATATGCACAGGTAAGCGTGGACTCGGCGGTCCCTATGCTGGGTACAGCTTTTTCCTTGACTTAAGGGCAGATGTGGTTGGCAAGAATAGTGTCCCGACATCGTCCTTTTCATTTCTGATGCCCTCCCTGTGATTGCCCTTTTCCTCCCTCTGAATCTTCAAGTGAGAACCTAAGTTACTCCTAGTACAAAGATGGTTGTAGATCTCTGGGAGAAGGCATTATTTACGATAATTGCAAAAAATTTATGAGTATGAAAGATAATCGAGATATTCTTATCAAGTGTGTTTATTCATTTTTCTTTATATCTCAATTCCTCTGCAGTTGATGAAAGGTTACTTTCTGTATTTATTCAGTTAGATATTTAGTTCTCATTATAGCCCTGTTGCTGGAGTAGGCCCTTCAGTGGATGGTATAGAGCTATTGTTAGGGAAATTTACACACTTTCTTCTAAAATTTTAATTAGATCCTTGATTGTGCCCTGACGACTAAATGTGCAAAGAAAAAAATGATGTTGACATGCCATTTTGTGGATGTATAAGAGTTGATAACTATCCTTCCACGTACAAAAACAGTGCAACATAATTTGGAAGTTATGGCCCCTTCAAGCAATTACTTTCCATGTGGAGTGTAATTCTAATTGTAAAAGTTGTATTTGTAGCAACATTTTATTTTTTTATTTGAAAACAAAAATTTATTGCTTTTCCTCCTAAACTTTGAACAAAAATAATAATCAAAGTTTACAGACAGCTTAGCTGAGGATAAGAATGCAAACATTGAACACGTGTGCTGTGCAGCCCAGCAGCGGAGCAGCTCCCAGGCTGCCGGGTTGCCGTCTGAAGGCAGCGCTGCTCACACACCATCTTATGACACACCTAAGGCCTTAGTCAAGTCACTGGTATGCGACAGAAATTTTTTGATTTGGGGGCTTTGTTTGCCTTCCTGCTCTAAAAATGAAACTTCCAGTCCATTTCTGAACATAAATTAGTAAATTCATTTTGTTCTGCTTCCCCTTTTCCCAAAACTTTATGTTCAACCCAGTCCCTTTCTAGGTGCATTTTCTTTTCTATTAGTGCTTGAAGCTGCTGCTGTTGGGCTTCTCTCTGCCCTGCTATAGATTTGAGCAAGTTCTGAGCACTGATGGCTTTCATCTTCTCATTTTCTGGGCCAACAAGCTCAATTAAACCACCAACTCTTTTCTCAAATTGGCCAACATTGTCCACAAAGTTCTTGCACTCTTCCTTGAGCTCTGTGGTCTGCTGGGTGACCTTTGGTCTAGTACCTGCAGCTTGTTCAGCTCATCAAAGTGTTGCCCTGTGTTATCCAGGATGTCCTTGGCCATAACTGTTTCCCTTCCGGGTTCCCTAGGGAAGTTCTACTCTGAAGGGGTGACAGTGGCAGTCAGGAGGAGGTGTGTCATAGGAACAAGGGTGAGGAAAGAATAAAGTCTGGTTGATTGTCACAAGCATCGTTCAGTTAACATACACTTTTTTTTAAAGAATTTTAAAATTCCTTCCTTCCTTCCTTCCTTCCTTCCTTCCTTCCTTCCTTCCTTCCTTCCTTCCTTCCTTTTAATTTGACCAGAGAGGGTTAGAGAGAGAGTGGGAAAGTGAGAAAGCAAGCTCTACCAGGTCTGGGACTCAAACTGTGGTCAGCCATGTGGGAGTCCAGCACCCTTAACCACCATGCCACCTGCCAGCCCCCAGTATACATTTCGTGAGTGCCTGTTACAGGCTGGACATTGCTAGATGCCGGGCACTGAGGCCCAGGCTTTGGTTAGCAAGCAGCTTCTCTCTCCCATCAGTGGTGGCCAGTGCCCTGCCCATTTTAAAATACAGGAGAACATTAGAAAGGACAAATGAACATACGGAATACTCTCTATGTAGCAACTACTCTTCCTGGTGCTTCTGTTATCCCCAGTATAAATCATGAGATTAGGCTGTGATTTTCTATTTTTGTGCTTTGTCAGGTTTTATTTTTAGTTTCATTCTCACTTCATTATCGTTAACTAGGTAGCTGTCGGTATTTGGTTTGATAGTGTTAGAAGAGAATTAGCTATTCCTTGAAAGCTAGATATAAGTCATTAATTTATTAATTCATCCAGTAGTTGTTGAATGCTTATAATGTGTCAAGTGCTTTACATAACAAATAAAATCAGTACTAATATTCGTGTTGAACTGTTTTCCTATACACATGTATAAATACCAGTAATGATAGCTAACATTTATTGACTCTTACTTTGTACCAGGCTCTTTGCTGAGTATTTTACATACGCTGTCAGGTTTAATCCTCTCAATAAAATCCGTGAAGTAAAAATAGTTCCCATGCCCTCTACACATATATTTTCATATATGTACATTCATATACATATTTATAAAATTTGAATGACATTTATGATCTGCTTTTAAAAATTTAATACCAAGTGAAAAACCTTTATTCTTTTGCACAAAATTTAAAGCTTTAATAATCAAGTAAATAAGATATATTGGGTTATCAGAAAAGTCATGATGCATTTTTGCATAGAAAAAATATGTCACAACCATTCTGACAACTCAGTACTTATGATTAAAGCTGTAAAATGTACATTAAACTGCTCCAATAGCAGTCTCCTTATTCAGAAAAAAGATTAAAAGTGGATGCCTATTTTGATTATTTCCATGTCTTTAAATAACTGATTCTTAATTTATTGCCTCTAGACATTATTATTTGATTACTTGTAGTGAGAAATTAACTTATCGAGGTAATCCTTTCCAACCTACTCTTTCCAGTGTAATTGTCGCACTATTTTAGTGTCTTTGTTTTGTAACTCTGAATGATACAGCTAAACTTCTCTTTTTCTGTCAAATATATATGTATTCATTGAGTTTATGTATAATTTTTTTTAACAAACGGCCAGTTTTCCAAATTAATTGTATCATTTTGTGTTCCCACCAGCAATGTGCTAAGGTTGCAGTTCCAGTTATATCCTAGTCAATATTTGTCATTTTTACTGAGTATAACCATTGTAGTGGCAATAATGAATGCTACCACCGTGAACGTATTCTTGTATGTGTCTTTTGTTGGCAATATGAATCTATTCTTTTGCAGTATGTAGATGGTCCTTGGCTTATGATGGTTCTACTTAACAATTTTTTGACTTTACAATGGTACAAAAGAAATACACATTCGAGCACTAACGGGCCGGGGCTTTGGTCCGAGGGTTGAGAAGTATGCGTTTTCCTCTCTAACGGGGCCCTAGTGGGTAGCTGAGATTTCTTCCCATAAGTTTAACTCTGTCCTTCGGCATGATGGATTTGCTTTCAGAGATTCGGAGTGAAGCGTTTGTGGAGGAAATGTTGTTTTTAAGGGAAATGAATAGAAATAACTCGTTTTGAAGAAATCATGGCAAAATCAAACACAAAACATAGAATTTGTTCTCGGGAATCTTCAATATCTTCTCTTCTAGCAAGCTGCAGCCTGAGTGGTAGAGATTCCTCTAACTCTGATGGCTCTTTTCAATATAAAGATAAACTCTATAGTTCTGCTTCACAGGCTCTACAAGCCTATATTGATGATTTTGATCTAAGCCAAATATATCCTGGTGCAAGCACTGGACAAATTAATATTGACAAGGATTCTACAAATATGCCACAGTTCTCCAACTATATCTATAAAGTACACAATGCTTTTGAAAATTCTAATCACAAAAAGCACTCCAACTTCGTATCCTCTAGAAGACAGACTATGAATGATATAGACTCTATTAGCCTAACAACTGATGATCTACTAAAACTCCCAGCAGATCGATCATTTTCTTTCACTTATGTTGGACCTGGTCACCGAATGAGCAAAAAAACACCAAGAAATGCTTTGAGTTCATTGAACACAGAAAAGAATCCAAATTTTCAAGAAACCTCCGCACACATGGACAAGGCTAACTTAGTTATTCCTGCGGGGTACTC
>NW_006159505.1:2373643-2384081 GCF_000334495.1 Tupaia belangeri chinensis | reverse complement strand
AATCTTCAAGCAGTACAAGAAAGTTTCAGTCAGAATAAAACCACAGAGCCCAAAGAAGAGATTAAGCAAGTTTCAGAAGATGATTTCTCTAAATCACAGTTGGAAGAAAGTATGATTCCTATTACTAGGTCACTTCAAAAGGCTCTGCACCATTTATCTCGTCTGAGAGACCTGGTTGATGATAGCTGTGGGAAACAGTCACTGAAAATGTGAAGAGGAGAATTAAAATGTCTACACCGTAAATAGTCACTACTATGTATTTTTTTCCCTATTATTTAAACTGACAGAATAACTGTAAGTCATACATTCTTCTGTGATTGGTTGAAGTATTTCATATTTTTAAACACTAACCCTGAAAATATAAATTTTATGACCCATCTAAAAAAAAAAAAAAAAAAGAAATACACATTCGAGTCAGCGAGTGGCGTAGTGGCTAAGGCTCTGGATTTCCCCATGGCCAACAGCGGTTCAAGCCCTAGACCTGGCAGCTTGAAAATCACTATATGTATATGTGTGTGTGTGTGTGTGTGTGTATATATATATATATATATATAAAATGTTTGAAAATAAAATGTAACAGGGCTGCTCTCCAAACTAATCTGTAATATCACATAACATTGAGTAAAAAATATAAACATTAAAAAAATACACATTCAGGGAACCAGCAGTTAGCGTAATGGCTATGTCGCTGGACTCCCACGTAGTCGACCGCGGTTCGTGTCCCGGACCCGATGGCTTAAAACTCACGCCAGGCGCGTGTGCGTGCGTGCCCAAGATCCCAAGAGGAGAATGGAGGAGAAGGGATTGTGGCATGACCATCCCCCCTGGGGGGTGATTTCTCGCTTTCTGTCTCTATGTTTCTCTCTGTCTGTCTGGCGAGCGCACGCGCCCTACAGTGAAAATCTCTCCAAAAAAAAAAAATACACATTCAGTAGAAACCATACTTTGAGTACTCATATAGCCATTCTGTACAGAACGTTTTTAAATTTATAAATATATGGACCAGCCATGGTGGTTCAGGGTGACGCAGTGCTCTCTGATGCTGAACTCATATGGGAAGGTCTTGAGTTTGCATCATGAGGTCTCCCTGTTGCAATCCTCTGATGAAATTCGTTTATTTTATTCCTCCTGGGCTATGCGGTATTTTCATTGAAGAAAAGCTGAAACTTCGAGGAAGACATTAAAGACAGAATATCCCTAGTGGCTTTTTGTTTGTTTGTTTGTTTGTTTTGCATAGACTGAAGAATATATTGTAAAATAAAATAGTCATATCATCCAATAAGAATAACATGTTATATTTGTATACAGTTTGTCTTTTTAAGTAGAGATTGAGAAAGTTCATGTAACTTTTAGATATTTGAGGGGTAACATTTGGCCTAACATATTATAAAATGACTCTCTCTCTCTCTCTCTCTCTCTCTCTCTTTTTCATTTATTTATCAGAAGGTGTTTGTGTTTCAGACAGAGAGAGAGAGAAAGAGAGCATCCCTCATGGGACATGATCACACCCACAGTCTTCTTCTCCTTTGTCTCTTCCTTCTTTTGGGATTTTGGACATGCACACATGCACCCAGCATATTTCTCAAGCCACCAGGTCTGGAACTCAAAACTGCACGGCTGGACATGTTGGCCACCTTAACTACCAGGGCATGGGCTGCCCCTAAAATGATGTCTTAAATGATGAAATAAAGGAGCTGGAAGATAGTGTAGTGGCTATGTCACTGGATTCCCACATGGCCAACCAAGTCCCAGACCCAGTGGCTTCAAACTCAAGCTGGGCGTGGATGCACTGCAAGCCCAGGATCCTGGGAGGAGAATGGAGAAGGGATTGCGATGTGGTCATCACCCCCCGGGGGGTGAGTTCTCACTTTCTTTCTCCATCTCTGTAGCGAGTGCACAAGCCCTATAGCAAAAGTCTCTCTCTAAAAAAAGAAGGAAAAAAAAAGGAAAAAGGAAATAAATTAAACTTTTAATAATTATTTAAAAAGCAGTTTTGCTCTAAGGTGTGTATACTCATCAGAGAGAGAGAGAGAGACAGAGGAAAAGTGAGAAATCACTCCCTAGGGGAGATGGCCACTCTGCAATCCCTTCTTCTCCATTCTCCTCTCAGGATTTTGGGCACGCACACATGACTGGTGTGGGTTTCAAGCTCCTGAATCTGGGACTTGAATCGCAGAGTTGGCTTTGTGGAATTTAGTGCCTTAACCTCCACACAACCTGGTGACCTGAAATAAATTTAACTTCTAACGAGCTCTTTTTTTCTAAAATACATAAAGTATTGCTAATTAAATAATCTCTAGAGAGAAGACAGTAGTTTCTCTTTTTCTTCAAAAGTTATTTTTTTAATGTATAGGAATAGGTATCTTATTGCCTTATTTGTACTTATTGCATTAGCCACTGACTACACATTTTTAAATTTATAGACAGGAAATAGGACACTGATTTTCTTTCTTTTTTTAAAGAATTATTTATTTATTTAATTCCATTTGTTATTATTGATTGATTGATTAATTATTTTATTTGACCAGAGAGAGAGAGAAAGGGAAAGTGTGAAAGCAAGCTGCCAGGCCCAGGACTCAAACTGTGGTTGGCCATGTGGGAATCCAGTGCCTTTAACCAGTATGCCACCTGCCAGCCTCCTGATTTTCTTTTCTTTTCTTTTTTTTTTTTTTTGGAGAGGTTTTTGCTATAGGGCACATGCACTCGCCAGACAGACAGAGACAGACAAAGAGACAGAAAGCAAGAAATCACCCCCCAGGGGGGATGGCCACGCCGCAGTCCCTTCTCCTCCATTCTCCTCTCGGGATCTTGGGCACGCACGCATATGTGCCCAGCGTGAGTTTTAAGCCACCGGGTCCGGGACGCGAACCGCAGTTGACTACATGGGAGTCCAGCGACATAGCCATTATGCTAACTGCTGGTCCCCTGATTCTCTTTTTAAATACAGTCATAAGTTAAAGGAATGAGTTTCAGTCTGAAGTAAACCTAAATTAATGATATTGGAAAACTTAGTTCATTTTTTTGGACTCCCCTCCCCCTTTCATTTTTGAAAGGGGAATGAAGACCTTTTTCCCCCTTCTTCTCAGGCTAGTTCTGGAGACCAGATGTACTAAGGAATATGAAAATGTTTCTTAATCTGTGTGGACACAATATTGAATGATCTTCTCTCTTGTGTTGGATGGTTTTCCTTATCTCCATGAATTATCTTTACCTAGATAAAGGTAACAGGTTTCCCTAGTGGAAGAGGAATGGTGGATTAAATTGGAGAATCTTTGCATGTAGTAGATAGTCTGTCAGACTTCTCCGGGAAAGGTTATGAAGTGAAGTAATGAGAGGCCCTTTTCACTTGGGAAAAGCTATGTAAAAACTCTCCTAATATGAGAACATGTTTTGTTTCATTTGAATAACTCCTTAACTGTGTTAGATTTTTCACTATGTCCTAAAATAGTTGTAATTCATATTTTGTAATTGAAATACATGCAACAGGATCCGCTTTATGGAAATTTTCTTTCTAATCCAAGTTATCTAAGTGTGTCTGTGACAAGAATCAAGAAGAGCTATTAGTTTAAGCCATAAAGAGATTTACAAATTGGATTTTCCATTATGTTATACAGCCTTGGATTTTGTATTTTTTTTAATGAATTGAATTGAAATATGAAGAGATGTTTTAGCCTAGTGACTTTTTAAAAAAAATTTAGACAGGATGTATATATTTGCCAAAGACAGAAAACACCCTCTCTCCCCATGGGGCATGGTCACGCCACAGTCCTTATTCTTCCATTTCTCCACCCCATCAGCATTTTGGATGTGCATGCACCCCTGGCCGCTTGTTTTTCAAAACACTAGCGCTGGGATTCGAATGCCCATCAGTGATGCTGTATGGCTTTCTGTGCACAGTGCTTAACCGTGGTACTGCTTGACCAGAGCTGATGACTTTTTGGTCTGACTTTTTACTTGAAATCTACAGAGATAGTGGAAAAAAATCATATATTGAAGAACTATATTCATTTCCACCCTTAACCCCTTATTACCTTTTTGACACATTTGCTTTAGTTAATCATTTCATAAAGTGGGACTATAAGCTAGAAGTAACTGGAGCCATCATGGTCCCTTCACTTCCTCACATTCACATCTCATCTTCTGAGAAAAGAACATTTTCCAAATAATTACAATCTCATTATCACATCCAAGATGAGTAATAACTCTATAATGTCATCTAATACACACACACACACACACACACACACACACACACACATATATATATATATATAATTTTTGCTATAAGGTACATGCATTCACTGGAGAGACAGAGACAAAGAGAAATCCCACCTCTGGGGGATGGCCATGCCCCAGTCCCTTCTCTTCCACTCTCAGGATCTTGAGCACGTACACATAAGTGCCAGCGTTAGTTTCAAGCCTCTGGTCTGGGATTCAAGCCAGTCGGCCATGTGGGAGTCCAGCAATATAACAGTTCCTTCATCTGCTGTTCCCAGGGTCATCTAATATTTAGTTCATTTTCAGATTTACTGTTATTTATTTATTACTAAATGCCTATTATAGCCATTTTTTTCCATAAAGATTCAGTTAAGTGGTTTTTTTTTTTTGGAGAGGTTTTCGCTATAGGGTGCGTGCGCTCGCCAGATAGACAGAGAGAGACATAGAGACAGAAAGCGAGAAATCACCCCCCAGGGGGGATGGTCGCGCCGCAGTCCCTTCTCCTCCATTCTCCTCTTGGGATCTTGGGCACGCACGCACACGCGCCCGGTGTGAGTTTAAGCCACTGGGTCCGAGACGCAAACTGAGGTCGACTGCGTGGGAGTCCAGCGACATAGCCATTACGCCAACTGCTGGTTCCCAAAGATTCAGTTAAGTTTTATACGTTGCATTTGATAGATATGTCTCTTGATTTTATTAGAATATTTCTTATGCCTTTTTTCTTCCCTTCTTTTTTGGCCAGAGAGCGTGTGCCCTTGTGGGAGAGAGAGGAGAGAAAGTGAGAAAGCATCTTTCCTTGGGGACGGTCATGCCACAACCCCTTTTCCTCCATTTCTCCTTCCTTTCAGGATATTGGGCAGACATGCACATGTGACCTGCATGTTTTTCAAGCCATTGGATTGGGGTGCGAACCATGCAGTTAGTCATGAGGGATCCAGCCACCTTAACCACATGCCACTGACCATCTGTCTTACTAAGCCTTTGTTTTTCATGACATTGATTTTTTTGAAGAGTCTGGTCTTTTGTTAAATGTTGTGCATGTGGGGTTTTTCCCTTTTTTCTTCATGATTAAAAAGGTTAAATTTAGCAAGAATATAGTCATGGGTCACTTAAGCAAGCATATTTTTTAATAAAAAAAATTATTTTTTTGATTCCATTTGTTATTATTATTTTTAAATTTGACGAGAGAGGGAGAAAGGAAAAGTGAGAAAGCCAGCCTCTAGGTCTGTGACTTTTTTTTTTTTGCTATAGGGCACGCGCGCTCACCAGAAAGACAGAGAGAGACAGAAAGTGAGAAATCACCCCCCAGGGGGAAGACCACGCCACAATCCCTTCTCCTCCTTTCTCTTCTCGTGATCTTGGGCATGCACGCACACGCGCCTGGCCTTAGTTTAAGCCACTGGGTCTGGGACTCAAACCACTGGCGGCTACATGGGAGTTCAGCGACATAGCCATTACGCTAACTGCTGGTTCCCCCAGGATATGTTTTTTAAGAAATGTATCATTAGGCAATTTTGTTGTTGTACAAATATTGTGGAGTGTATTTACACAAACCTAATGGTACAGCCTGCTGCATACGTAGGGTACATGGTTTAGCCTGTTACAGTCTTCTGGGACCACAGTTGTTTACATGGTCTGTTGTTGACAAAAACATCGTTCTGCGGCACACTGTCATACTGCATAGAGGTGATGGCGAGCCTGATAAGATTGGAGGGTTCGTTTTGGTGGCTTTGATAGATCAGAAAGCAGTAACACCGATACTGCCAGCTTTCAAGCCTGATTGAATCTATAGTAATGATAGTAGATTCTTACAGTTTCCAAGTATCTCATCTATTAGGTCGTCAGGGAGGTCATTTTTCTATGTTTTTCCATGCAAAAATGTGCCATGACTTTCCCGATGACCCAGTCATTCTGTATATTTTTGCTATGTCACATTTTGCTGGTGCCCTTAAAATAGAAGTTTTGTTATGGGGAGGGATTTGGCAAGGCTTAGAGAAAAATCAAGCATTAGAGAATTTATTTTAATTTTACTTTACACATGTCAGTTTTAGTCATTAAAGCTTTTTAAATGTAAAAGCCTGTGTATCTTTATTACATTATTACATTTTAATGAGCTGAAATTTAGAGCATTTGTCATTATTACAGAATTTTTCTTCAGCAAGTCTGTTAGTAGTTTTATTGGAAATAATACGAAGAGCCTGTTACCATACTATCTAATCATAATGTTTGGTGATAATACTATTATAAACTTCCTTTCTTGGGAAGATCTACAATTTTGACTCTTATTGGGTTGTTGGGAAAGTCATGACACATTTTTGCATAGAAAAACTAGAAAAGTATGTCATAACTTTCCCAAGAACCCAGTATTTGCCACTGGTACATAATCTTAATAGGCAAGAGTATTTAAATACCTCAAAAAGAAATGGAATTAAACAAATTTTTTTTGTTACATAAATTAACCCATTTATTGTAGGCTAGTGATATTCCAAATGTCTATGGAGCTTCTACTGGTCTTTCAATTCCTTCAGTCTGCTGATGGCAGACTTGACTGTGAAGGCCGAAGTGGTGGTGCATGTCCAGGCACCACCGGATACCATTTTCATGCAGGAACCACAGTGCCAGATCCCCACAGCCTGTGTCTTCATCTTGTTTTTGCCACAGAAGGAGCAGGTGTACTTGGCGTGCTGGCTGATTTCAATTTTCTTCACCATTTTCTGGAAGGAGGCACCATAGCAGGTCCCATATTTACCGACAGTGCTGATCTTCTTGGTGCATTTAGCCATACCACTACCAACTAGGTCTGTGCCCAGAGAAGTGGAATTCAAATCTGAATAAGTAACTGGCTCTGAACTTTTTATTTATTTCCTCTATTAAGTTATGAATTTTAAAACATTCTTTTAAAAATTATTTATTTAATTTTATTTATTCATTCATTTTATTTTAATTTGACCACAGAGAAACACAGAGAGAGAGAGAGATAAAGAGAGAGAGAGAGGGAGGACAGCCACCAGGTCCAGGACTCGAACTGTGGTCGGCCGTGTGGGAGTGTCCAGTGCCTTAACCACCTTACCACCTGCTGGTCCCCAAAACATTCTTTTAAAATATGGTAGTGTATTTTGTCCTCTTTAGTAGTTTTGTTGGTAGTTCGTCTCTGTCTGGTACTCACTGTTGTGAATGTTTGTTTCCCTGGTTAGACCATGAAATGACTGCAATCTTATGCTCTAGAAGGATTTCCACATTTTGTTTTTGTGATGAAGTACTATTTTAAAGTTAGAAGTTTATTTTAAGATCCACCGGTTTTTATATGTTGAGAAAATATTTATTGACTACTCTTCTAGGTATTGTGGATATAGCAGTTTTCAAAACCAGAGGAAGAAGTCTTTATACTTACAGATCATCTTCTGTTCTCTGGTCATGTGTGGTTTTCCAATAAATACATTAACTTCTTTCTCTTGAAAGCCACTGAGATGGCATTATGGTCAAATGGGAAAGAATGACCTTTCTGGAATTATTTCTAGCACTGTGTTGTCATTCCGCATACGGAGGGTTGATTGGCCAGAAAGATTATTTGTGAGATTCTGAGAGCACAGAGTTGAGCCTTCCCAGTAGAACACTAGTGCAAAGGAAAGAATTCAGCAGGGATTGATCATATGACAGCAAGTTCAAAAACTGTGCCTCAAGCAAATGCAAAGTTAACTTGTAATACATCTTTAGAAGAATGTAAGAAGAAAAATATTATAGAACCTATTTACACTTGAAGAGAATTAAGCAGTGAGCTTTTTCAAGTTGCTTTGCTGTTTCAATTTTCTACAAGAATATTAATGTTTTATGTCTAAGCATGGTTTGCGAAGTTCGCTTTGTAATTCTCTAGAAATAACAGATGTATCGCATATCTATTTATACAAACATAACGAATGAATCTCTGAAAACACAGAAGCCATGCCAAAAAAAAAAAAAAAAAATCCCTGAGCAACTTTAAATATCAGAGTACAATCAAGTCTGGCTTCTGACTGTAGTTAGCCCACCTCTGAGGTGTTGGTAAAATAATTTGCAAGACCCAAACTGAAATTACTACAGGCAAGTTCTGTGTATTAATGTACTTCCTGTAGTCTTTGGCAGAATGCTAGGAGTGAAGGCAGGATACAAAAGGTTACTGTGGCTGGAGAGAAAGAACAGGAAAACGTTGTGGACTTTAAGGGCGTCTCCCTGCCTAAGGACAAACAGAGTAAACATGGACCCTGTGGTATCATACTCTCGTACCTAAATTTTTTTTAATCATTTTTATTCTTTTAAGAAATAAATTTATGAAGAGTTGGGCATACTACCCAGGAATTTAGTGTTATGTAAATTGGGTGGGGATTCATTTTTAGTTTCTTTCTCCTGTATAGAAGCTTTAACGTGTAGGTTAGTTTAGCTGTGTGCAGTTAGCGTTCTGTCCATCTCTGTTAGAGAGGAGCAGGAGCGGTGGTCTGTACACTTGAAGCTCTCTACAGCTTTGCTGTAGAACATTGAGACAGGACAGCTCCCATGACGGAGGTCCACCAGGGCGACACTGAGGGTTATTTTTTGTGTTCATGTGGATGCTTATTTATAGAATGATTTTTAAATCTTATTTTCATGTTTCCTTTGATTGCAGCAGTGATTAGAAATACATTTGGAAGAGGAAACTAATCTTTGTCTCAAAATGTTTGAGGTAGTTCAATTTTTAAAAATATTTGCGATAGTTCCAACTTTTATTTAAAAGTTTTAAGAACTTTTCTAAAAGAAAGAATGGTGGATGTAAGTAAAATTACATACTCCTGGGCACGTAGATTTGCTTGTGGTTCCTTCTTTTCATGGCTGTTCTGTGGCATACTTCTTATAAGAGGGGGGGAAGCTTGTTTGTGCTGCTCCCCACTTTTTTCCTCCACAGATCTCCCTTTTCTATGAATGAGGTTCGTTGCCAGGTCTGGATAAAACTGGGTGGGTAAAGTGCAGAATTCGAACTAGAGCTGTGGTATTGAACCTTTTGTATATTAATGTACCTCTTTTTCTTTAGACTTTTGCTTTATTTATTTACTTGAGTTTTTTGTCATAGGGTATGTGTGCTCTCCTGAGACAGAGACAGAGTGAGCGACAGTGAAGGGAAAGTGAGAAACCACCTCCTTAAGGGGGATGGTCACAATGGAGTTCCTTTTCTAGTCTCCTCTTGGCATGATTTTTAAGCCACTGGGTCCAGGATGTGAACCGCAGTCAACCAGGTGGGAGTCCAGCACCTTAACCATCATGCCACCTGCTGGTCCTTTTTGCTTTTTTTTTTAAACACAGGGGTACATTGGTCTGCACACATCTTCATTAGATTTTGTTTGCTTGTTTGTTTGTCTGGTCCTATTAGCTGAGTTTGAGTCCCCTAGTCCAACCACTGATCAAAAACCATCACATAGGTTTCAGTGTATACTGGAGACTCCGCTTTCTGGCTAGGGTAGGTTGAATAACATATGTGGAGAACTTATGTGTCAGGCACTGTGTTAACCACTTTACATGCATTAACTCACTTAGGTTTTCTCAATCACCCCTTGGGGGTATTAGTATTATTTCCATTTTACAGATGAGGACAAAAAGTCAAGCAAAGTAACTTACCCAGAATCTTCTGTCTTCTGCTCCCTCTACCCTCTTCGTTCTCATATTCTAGACCTGGAGACATTTTAAGAGACATTGGTGGACGAAAGCACATCTGGAGGAAGATGGTAGTAGGGCTGGAAATCATGTTGTTTGGAAAAATTTGGTCGAAGAAATTGCACTTCCAATAATCTGTGATACAAATTTCTCATATATGTACATGAATGGAATCTAATTTTTAAAAATAGCTCTGCAGCACTGAACTAGTAACAAGAAGTAGAAAGATCAGGATGACAAGCTGTTCTCTAGTTAGAGCAGTTTCAGAATAGAAGGGACCATGTCTTCCCTAAGTGTTCAGGTAAAGCACTTGTTATCCCATTTGTAGGCATTATGTAATGCATATTCTCCTTAAAAGTTTTTATTAACTGGGGACCAGCAGTTAGCATAATGGCTATGTCGCTGGACTCCAACGTAGTCGACCGCGGTTCACGTCCCGGACCCGGTGGCTCAAAACTCACGCCACGCGCGTGTGTGCGCGTGCCCAAGATCCCAAGAGGAGAACGGAGAAGGGATTGCGGCGTGACCATCCCCCCTGGGGGATGATTTCTCGCTTTCTGACTCT
>NW_006159505.1:2369181-2373630 GCF_000334495.1 Tupaia belangeri chinensis | reverse complement strand
AGCGCAGGCGCCCTATAGCAAACCCCTCTAAAAAAAAAAAAAAAGTTTTTATTAACTAAGCTCAAAAAAAAAAAAAGTTTTTATTAACTAAGCTCCCCACTGCTTATAGTATCTTAGGGCAAATAAAGCACACGTGAAGGTTTTGCCTATCTGAAGGGTGCTGGTTTGCAACCTCTGCTTTAATTGTTCTAGGTTTTTAATTCTGAGAAAAACTGTATTCTTAGTTTCTGGACCATATTACTTACACTCCCAGCAAAACTGCTCTCACTGCAGGATGTTCAGATCTTAAAGAGTCACCGTTCATGGGGCCGGAAGGTGGTGTGGTGGTTCAAGGCAATGGAGTCCCGCATGGCTGACCACAGTCCCAGACCTGGCAGCTTGCTTTCTCGTTTTCCCCCTCTTTCTCTCTCTGTCTGTGTTTAGTCAAATTTCTTTCTCGTTTTCCCCCTCTTTCTCTCTCTGTGTTTAGTCAAATTCAAAAATAATAACATTCTTAAATAAATAAGTAATTTATGGAATTAAATAAATAAGTAATTCTTTTTTAAAGAGTCACCATTCACTTAATAATTTGTTCAATCTCAGTTTTTTTTTTTTTTTTGAGAGATTTTCGCTATAGGGTGCGTGCGCTCGCCAGACAGACAGAGAGAGACATAGAGACAGAAAGTGAGAAATCACCCCCCAGGGGGGATGATCACACCGCAATCCCTTCTCCTCCATTCTCCTCTCGGGATCTTGGGCATGCACACACACGCACCTGGCATGAGTTTTAAGCCACCGGGTCCGGGACGTGAACCGTGGTCGGCTACGTGGGAGTCCAGCGACATAGCCATTACGCTAACTGCTGGTTCCCTCAATCTCAGTTTTTAAACATTCAGTATGTATCAAGGGCCTACGACACGACTGGCATGAACCTAGGTGTTGGGGAGGTTGAGAGACTACATGGTGTGTGTGTATGTTCAGGAGGTGGGATATATGCCGTTTGGTGCTAGGAGTTGTCAAGTAAAGCCAGGAGTGGAGTGAGATGAAGCTGGGAGCAGACAGGAGCTACGTTATTTAAGAATTTTATGAAAAATAAAATTTTATGAAAAATAACCTTACGAACTAGACTCCATTTATTGTATGGATATGGTTGTGAATATTGTATGACGAGTACCTATCACAGGGTCTGGTCATGCTGTGATCCCCTTCTTCCAGTTCTCTACCCCATTGGAACTTGGGCACTCGTGTGTGTGCCTGATATGTTTTCGGCTGTTCAGGCTCGGAATTTGAACTGCAGTCACCATGCGGTATCTGGCCTCTCTCTCACTCACTTTTTTTTTTTTTTTTTTAAGTTTCTGTAGGGTGTGGACACTTGCTGGAGAGAGACAGAGAAAGAGTAAAAGTGAGAAAGCATCCCCCAGAAGAGAGGACCATGCAGTAATCCCCTCTCCTTCACACTTCTTTCAGGGTTTTAGGACACGCACATGTGCCTGGCATGTTTTTCAAGGCTCCGGGCCCAGGATTCGAACCTCACAGTTGGCCATGTGGGATCAGCCACCTTAACCACCACGCCACTGACTGGTTCCAGGATCCAGCTTCTCTTGAACAGCAATGTTACCACTGTGCCATGAAGCCAGCCCAAGTCTACGTTGTTTATCGGAGACTTTTAAAGCCACTTACTCGTTTTGTGAGGGTGACACGCTCAATGAAAATGATCTTTCATCCAAAAATGTACTCAACTAAAAACATATACGCTATGGAATGTTCAAATACATTGAAAGTGAGTGCATAAATGAAGGTGTAACTGTAGCCCCTCTGTGTTGTAGAAATTTCTTTCTTCCCTAAAGTACCCTGTGTACTCTACATGGCATTCACCCCTTCATTCTCTGTCCAAACGAGGGTAGGAGTGAGGTGTGCCAAAGGTGCAGCTGTGCTTGAATGTTCATGCAGCGTCACTGATTTCTCACACACAGGGTTGAACTGTTTTCTTTGTATTTGTGTGAGTTGGCTTGACTACCCCCCATAGGCACTTTTACCTCAGTTTCACTTATCTAAAGCTATGCTGTCATGTCTGACACCTTTTCCTTAGTGTAATTTATTTAATCATTGTAATTTTCATAGTACTCTTTCACAGAAGTAAAGGCATTATGGCTTCAGGCCAGATAAATAATTGTCATCCTTGGATAGATTCCACTTTTTCTCCTAAAGGTGGAAAGTAGAACCTTGTTGGATTTACACAACACCATAGTCTCGTTAGTTACAAGTTTAAAAATATATAAATGAAAACCATCTATCAGAGAACATAGAATCATTTTTAAAAAGCTTCAGTATAAAGGGATGCCTTTATTTTCATTCATTCTTGAAAATGAGATTTTGTAGCAGCACTGGGCTAGAATTTCCCCAAGGTCGTGTCCTCCAGAACCTGTGAATATGTGACCCGATTTGCAAATAGGGTCCTTGCAGAAGTAATTAAGACAGGTCATCCTGGATTAGATAGGCCCTAGTCTAATAACTGGTGTCCTTATAAAAAGAGGGAGATTTGGAAAAAGGGAGACACAGAACACCCTGTGAAGATGGAGGTGGAGAAAGGGGTGATGTACCCACAGACCAAAGGATGCCAAGGATTGCTGGCAGCCCCAAAGGCTAGTAGAGAGATGTGGAACAGATTCTCCCTCATAGCCTCCAAAAAGAAACCAGCCCTGCCAATATCCTGCTTTTGGACTGGGAAGAATAAGTTTGTTGTTTTAAGCCTGGACCCAATGTGATACTTTGTTAAAACAGTCCTGGGAATCTAATATAGTAACCAAGTATAATTTTCCTTTTCAGATATCAGTGTGAGCCATTGGGTGTGGCTACTTATATAAATGTGTTTGGAAAGATGGATGTTCTGTCTCCTATATTATAGTAATAGTCATGAGTTTTGGGAGCACTCTAAATATGTTAGTCACCATCATTTTATTTAAATTCTTATATGAATGCTGTATGATATGGACTGTAATTCCTAAGTGTAAAGTGAAGACACTGAGGCTCTGAAAGGATAGCCTTCATCCAGTCTGCTCCTTGATGTACCTGACTAAAAAATGTGTTCTTTTATTTATTTTTTAAAGAGGTTTTCACCTTAAGGTGTATGTGCTCACCGGAGGGAGAGAGGCAGAGACAGTGAGAGGAACAGTGAGAGATGACCCCCCCCCCCGGATGGCCCGTACCACAATCCCTTCTCCTTCATTCTCCTCCCAGGATCTTGGACATGCGCACACATGTGCCTGGCATAATTTTCACACCACTGGGTTTAGGACTCAAACCGCCATTGTGGGAGTCCGGCAGCATACCTGCTACACCATCTGCTGGCCCAAAGCTTGTGTTCTCTTTTCTCTATCACTGCACACATTTACGGAGATCAGCTTCTGGCAGTGACAGCAGCTGGTATTTATAGTTTTTCTTCTTCATAATTTACCTTGGTAAAATCTGGGAAAACAAAGAAGTGATTGCTACTTAAATGTGCAAACTTTCTCCAAAGCTCTGAGTTCCATATAATTTTGGTATTTGCCTGTTTTTCTTATTTTCAGCCAGAGACTAGAATCTAGAACCAAGCCATGCCATTCTATTCCTCTGGGATTGTTGAATAGCTGGAACTAGGAAGTAACCAGAAATTTCTCATGGAAGTTCCAGGGACTTTAGAGTTATGTGTAGAGAATCACATGACTAGAATGGCCATCCCTGTCTATTAATAGCTTCAAATAAACCATTCAAAACAAATAGTCACTAGATGATTTTTAGTTAAGAGAAAATACAGTAACTGCCAAAGAAGACTAGTGTTATTGGCATCATCTTACTCCACTTATGATGGCTGGTCAGAGATAAAATCAAACCTTTCATTTATGGTTAGTAGAAGAGAATGGTGGGAAGAGTGACACAGTCTTAAACATGAGGGTCTTTTTCTTATGTTTGCTTATAGCTATTTCAGGGTATTTACAGTTTTCAGAATAAATATTGAACTACTGCAGGAACCAAAAGTATATGCGTGCACTTCTCCATCAAACCCTGTCTAAATAGTGTTTAACAGTGTAGCTCATCTAACACTGAGCACATGACATGTGGCAGGCACTGTTAGATGGTGAGAATATCATGAATAAAAATGAGATTATCTTCTTTTAGCAATATTTAAATATACCTATATAAATAGGTAGTGAAAAGGGATAGCATTGATTTGGGAAAGATAGAATTAAAAATGACTGGCAAGTATGTTATTCACATAGCTTTTAAAAAGATGGACAGAAGGCCAGATCTGGGACCTGGTGGTTAAGGTGGCTGAGTCCCACATGGCTGATGGTGGGATTCAAATCTCAGCCCCAGTGACTTGAAAATATACTGGATGCATATGCATGTGTGCACAAACTTCTGAAAGGAGGGCGAGACGGAGAAGGGATTGCAATATGACCGTGCACTGTTGGAGGGTGCTTTCCACCTCAC
>NW_006159505.1:2367097-2369150 GCF_000334495.1 Tupaia belangeri chinensis | reverse complement strand
ACTCTTTCTCTTTTTTTTCTGGCGAATGCAAGCACCCTGTGGCAAACTAAAACAAAAAGATGGATGGAAAAAATAGTATGCATGGATAGTTTTATTTGATAATGTGTATAGTAAGCTTTAGAGTGATAAAGGAGGGCATGTATTCTAGGATTTATATAATCTGAAAGAAGCAGTTGCTGCAAAATAAAGTCTTTATTCATTTGTCTTTATTATGAGGATAATATAGCCAGCTCATGGTCTAGTGGTTAACATAGCTGGATCCCACATGGCCAGTTGCCTGGTTCAAGTCCCAGACCCAGTGGCTTGAGAAATACACTAGGTGTGTGTGTGTGTGTGTGTGTGTGTGCATGCGTGCGTGCACCCAGAATCCCAACAGGAGAGAGAGAGAGAGGAGGAGGGATTGCTGCATGGGCATTCCCTATGGGAGCCGCTTTCTCATGTTCTCTCTCTCCCCTCACCCCAGTCTCTCTCCCTCCCCCCGTCCTCCCCTACCCCTACAAGTGCACATGCCTCTGTTAAATTAAAAAGAAAATGCTTATAACATACTCTAAACAAACACTGTCTGTGTGAGTGTTTAAAATTTTTACCGTGTCATAAATTTGCTTCTTAATATTAACTTATCTAATCTAGGTTGGATTGATGGCAGTGCTATGCACAAGAATTAATGTGTATGTAAACTGTCCCTGTGTTTTAACACTCAGTTTATAGACTCAGAAATGTGTGTGTGTGTGTGTGTTTCTTTTAATTTTATCACCTGAAGGACTACGTACAAAGCCTTGGAAACACTAGTATTTATATAGGAAATAATGAACATCTGCCTTTATTGGCTTTGTAATGAAATATTCCTTGTTTCAAATAAATCTTTTTTGCTTTGTTTTGAACCTCTTTACCCTTTCATATAAATGCTTCTTAGGTTTTGATGGCTTTAGTGTTTCCTAGCCAGTATATTTCTGGGAATAACACATTGGTTTCAGCACTTCACTGTCAATCATACCTTCACATAAAATTATATGAACTCCTTGACTTTCATTTCTTTGAAATCACTTCCTCTGTTATTGTTTGGTTTACAACTGCTGCCTCATTCAGATAAGTTGTATCTTTTTTTTTCCCCAAAGAAAGGTAGTTAAGCTTTTTGCTATCTGTAAATTAGAGTTAAAATACCTATTTACCTCTGTTTAGTGAAAGCTATTAAATGATAAATCATAGGCTTGGTTAAATTTAAATGATTGCGAGATGACAAATTATGAAAATAAATGCTTACCTCTTCTCAGACTGATTTACAGTTGCATTACAGCCGACTAACCAATGTCAAATTGCTTATAAAAATTTCTGAATGTTTACTCTCAATGTCCGTACTTACCTTTTGTGGACCAATAACAAAACAGTTAGAAGACCTCTTTTCTGACTTAGTGACTAGTGGGTCATTGTAACAAGGGAAAAGGGTCTTGTGAACCTTTTGTTACTTTTCCTAAAGTAGACATTCTGGGTCTTTGGTAAAACTCAGTTGTAGCTTTTATTTGCTTTGAGATTTGATAGAAGAAAATTTTCCTGTATCTGTGAATGGAGGCATAAAATTCAACAAGTATAAAGGGATCTTAAGTAGGTAATTTACAGATGTTCCCATTATTTCCCGAGATAGATATGTAAGGTCTCGTTTAAGAACAGTAGTCTTAATTAATACTGCCTTACTCGTTCTCCTGATACAGAAAAATCATGATGATACCTGGGTGCCCATGTCTGTTTTATAACCACTCCATTGTCCTCCCATGAAAGTCTTATATGTTCAGCAGCAACCCCTCATCTGTTTTAATTAGGGCAACCCATTCCATATGTTTCTGACAGTTTTCTTTGTGATTTATAATGTACATATTCATCATACTCATATAGCTCTAAATAGGTTCCTTTTTCACCTCTTTCTGTAAATCATTGAATTACTTTAATATGATGTATTATTATTATTATTATTATTATTTAAATATTTAGTTTGCTGTAGAGTGCATGCACTTGCCAGAGAGAGACAAGAGAGAGAAAGTGAGAAATCACCCCCTGCGGG
>NW_006159505.1:2354129-2367072 GCF_000334495.1 Tupaia belangeri chinensis | reverse complement strand
ACTCTTTCTCTTTTTTTTCTGGCGAATGCAAGCACCCTGTGGCAAACTAAAACAAAAAGATGGATGGAAAAAATAGTATGCATGGATAGTTTTATTTGATAATGTGTATAGTAAGCTTTAGAGTGATAAAGGAGGGCATGTATTCTAGGATTTATATAATCTGAAAGAAGCAGTTGCTGCAAAATAAAGTCTTTATTCATTTGTCTTTATTATGAGGATAATATAGCCAGCTCATGGTCTAGTGGTTAACATAGCTGGATCCCACATGGCCAGTTGCCTGGTTCAAGTCCCAGACCCAGTGGCTTGAGAAATACACTAGGTGTGTGTGTGTGTGTGTGTGTGTGTGCATGCGTGCGTGCACCCAGAATCCCAACAGGAGAGAGAGAGAGAGGAGGAGGGATTGCTGCATGGGCATTCCCTATGGGAGCCGCTTTCTCATGTTCTCTCTCTCCCCTCACCCCAGTCTCTCTCCCTCCCCCCGTCCTCCCCTACCCCTACAAGTGCACATGCCTCTGTTAAATTAAAAAGAAAATGCTTATAACATACTCTAAACAAACACTGTCTGTGTGAGTGTTTAAAATTTTTACCGTGTCATAAATTTGCTTCTTAATATTAACTTATCTAATCTAGGTTGGATTGATGGCAGTGCTATGCACAAGAATTAATGTGTATGTAAACTGTCCCTGTGTTTTAACACTCAGTTTATAGACTCAGAAATGTGTGTGTGTGTGTGTGTTTCTTTTAATTTTATCACCTGAAGGACTACGTACAAAGCCTTGGAAACACTAGTATTTATATAGGAAATAATGAACATCTGCCTTTATTGGCTTTGTAATGAAATATTCCTTGTTTCAAATAAATCTTTTTTGCTTTGTTTTGAACCTCTTTACCCTTTCATATAAATGCTTCTTAGGTTTTGATGGCTTTAGTGTTTCCTAGCCAGTATATTTCTGGGAATAACACATTGGTTTCAGCACTTCACTGTCAATCATACCTTCACATAAAATTATATGAACTCCTTGACTTTCATTTCTTTGAAATCACTTCCTCTGTTATTGTTTGGTTTACAACTGCTGCCTCATTCAGATAAGTTGTATCTTTTTTTTTCCCCAAAGAAAGGTAGTTAAGCTTTTTGCTATCTGTAAATTAGAGTTAAAATACCTATTTACCTCTGTTTAGTGAAAGCTATTAAATGATAAATCATAGGCTTGGTTAAATTTAAATGATTGCGAGATGACAAATTATGAAAATAAATGCTTACCTCTTCTCAGACTGATTTACAGTTGCATTACAGCCGACTAACCAATGTCAAATTGCTTATAAAAATTTCTGAATGTTTACTCTCAATGTCCGTACTTACCTTTTGTGGACCAATAACAAAACAGTTAGAAGACCTCTTTTCTGACTTAGTGACTAGTGGGTCATTGTAACAAGGGAAAAGGGTCTTGTGAACCTTTTGTTACTTTTCCTAAAGTAGACATTCTGGGTCTTTGGTAAAACTCAGTTGTAGCTTTTATTTGCTTTGAGATTTGATAGAAGAAAATTTTCCTGTATCTGTGAATGGAGGCATAAAATTCAACAAGTATAAAGGGATCTTAAGTAGGTAATTTACAGATGTTCCCATTATTTCCCGAGATAGATATGTAAGGTCTCGTTTAAGAACAGTAGTCTTAATTAATACTGCCTTACTCGTTCTCCTGATACAGAAAAATCATGATGATACCTGGGTGCCCATGTCTGTTTTATAACCACTCCATTGTCCTCCCATGAAAGTCTTATATGTTCAGCAGCAACCCCTCATCTGTTTTAATTAGGGCAACCCATTCCATATGTTTCTGACAGTTTTCTTTGTGATTTATAATGTACATATTCATCATACTCATATAGCTCTAAATAGGTTCCTTTTTCACCTCTTTCTGTAAATCATTGAATTACTTTAATATGATGTATTATTATTATTATTATTATTATTTAAATATTTAGTTTGCTGTAGAGTGCATGCACTTGCCAGAGAGAGACAAGAGAGAGAAAGTGAGAAATCACCCCCTGCGGGGATGGCCACACTGCAGTCCCTTCTCCATTCTCCTCCTGGGATTTTGGGCATGCACATACATGTGTCTAATGTGATTTTCAGATCTCCAAATCTGGGACTCAGACTATGAAGTTGGCTATGTGGGATCCAGCTGCCTTAACCTCCATGCCACCGGCTGGCTCATGTTTTATGTTTTCATGGAGCTTTGGAAGTGGAAATACTGTGAAGTTTATATGGGCATCTGGCCCACCCCTCTTTGCGTTCATTCTCTCTTTTTAGTATAGAGAAGAGGTTGGCAAACTATGGCCATCTGGCCTAATGCCTGTTTTTGTAAGTAAAATTTTATTGGACTACAGTCACACACATTTATTGACATGTTGTCTATGGCTGCTTTCTTGTCACAGTGGCAGAGTGGTAGTTGCCATGGAGACCTCATGGCCTGCAAAGCCAAAAATATTTTGTCTGTGGCTCGTTATAGAAAAGTTTACCGACTGCTAATATAGCCTTGCAGCCTCTACCTGAATTCATTCAGTGATAATATTTTACTGTCTCTTAAAACATTCAGTGTCTTCTTAGGAAGTTCCGTTTACATTGAGCAAAAATCTTCCTATTTATGTGGCCTTGTTGGGTACATGATAGTCTTTAGAAATTTGAAGACAATGTTTATGCTTGTCCTTATCTCTTAATACTGGTCTATATCCCATTCCCAGTCTTCTCAGTCCTAAAAATCTGTAGTTTACTCAGTTTAGTATTTCTTTGGGTGTGATTGGTTCAGACTGTTTTTTTTTTTTCTATAATGCTTTACTGTGTACTTCGTATGTACTAGGTACTCAGCTACGTTAACAATTATGTTGTTATTGTTAAGATAGGCTCAGTTGCAGGATCCTTTTAGTGACTGTATCGTATTAGTGGCTTTTATTGAGCTGAAACCCCAGACCACTAAGTCTTTTACATATCTTGCCATTTAATCAGATCTTATCTACCGTGGGCCGAACCCATAGCAGGGGCTTCACCCTGTTGAGTATCCACGGTATTTGACTTTTTTAGCCCTTTGTGTCAGTATGTTGACTATCTTTTGCGTCTTCATTCTGTCATTCACATATTTACTGTTCCTCTTAGCTCTTTGTCACATGAGAATTTGATAGCAGTGTTACCTGATCAACACCTTGGTTATATTTGTTTAGTCACTCTTGAACACAAGTGAAGTTGTTCTGGGAGTTTCTCTTAGAGTTTATGGTAAATTGATTTATCGCTCAGCAAATACTCATTCCCCACCCTATCCCTTGAAGTAAAGTATACATCTCTGCAGCACTGAACAGAATAGCAATGGAAGTGAACAGTCAGCCATTTCTGAAGAGAGGTTTTTGGGAAGTATGGCAAGTTTCTTCCAACTCTCTTGTACTTTTGCCATTTACTATAAGAAGAGATTGCCCAAGTAATTACTTTTTCTTCACAGTGGGTCTCAGAATGAAAGATATGTGAAGGAGACCTGAATTTGGCTTGCAATGTGCTTCAGGTCAACTTGACCAGCCACCCTGCAAATTCCTGAGCAAGAAATTGGAATTTATTATTGTAATCTATTTGCCTTCCGAGTTGTTTGTTACCTAATGTTAATTTAGTAATAGCTGGCTCGTACATCATTAACTAAACCATTCTGTTTTGGGGAAGTTGTCTCTGAAATACCTTTTATCTAAGCTAGTGATTTTGGAAATACTGTTTGTAAAGTTTTTCTTTTTTTAATTGATGAATCAACAGTAATATGTGAGGCAATAGCCATAGAATTTTATAGTTTCATTTGAGAAATCAAAGATTATTATTCAGTATCTACTGTGTGTCAGTCACTGTACCAGAAATTTTATAGGCTTATTTTATTTTATTTTTTTAAGAGAGATTTTTGCTGTAGGATACATGTGCTCACTGGAGAGATAGAGCAAGACAGAGAGACAAAGTGAGAAATCACTCCCCTGGGGAGATGGCCACACTGCAATCTCTTCTCCATTTTCCTCTTGGGATTTTGGGCATGCACCCATGTGCACCCAGCATGAGTTTAAACCACTAGGTCTGGCACTCAAACTGTGGTCGACTACGTGGGGGTCCAGTGATATAACCATTATGCCATCTGCTGGTCCTATTATAGGCTCATTTAATTCTCACAGCTCTATCCCTTTGGTTGTATCTCTATGAGTTGGAGTTGAAGAAATCTTTAACAGTGTGCAGATTGGAGATACCCATTATGTCCTTTTACTACTCAGATGAGCAGCCTGAGCTCTTAAGAAGCTTTTCTTGAACATGCAGAGTCCCACACCCCAGATTTTCTTGGCCAATTTGGAACTCCCTCTGTCATCTTTCACAATAGTTACCTTAGCTATGATTTTATAGTCAGGACACTTAAGGCAATTTTAAATTAGTAACAGTGAAAAGTATTGATATATGCCTTGAAGAAGTAAAAAAAGTAGATACTAGTAAAGCTAGCAGTCTCTGAAAGGTCTTTGATTAAAAAGTACAGAAATATAAATATTCACAACCCAAAGTAATGAGAAATGTTGCAGATGATGGATATGTTTTTTTGTCCTTATTTGATCATTATACATTGTATGCATATATTGAAAAATTCACACTGTACTCTGTAAGTATGGACAATTATATGTGAATTAAAAATTATTTAAAAAAATTAAAATGACCTACATGATAGGAAAGGGTGGGGACAAGCATTGTTGTACCTTGTCCAATGTGTAGCTGTTTAATCAATAAATAAACATACATTATTAAAAGAAACCCCCAGTTTTTAAAATCTGAAAATATTTTTTAAAGAATTATTTTATTCAGGGAACCAGCAGTTAGCGTAATGGCTATGTCGCTGGACTCCCACGTAGTCGACCGCGGTTCGTGTCCCGGACCCGGTGGCTTAAAACTCACGCCGGGCGCGTGTGCGTGCGTGCCCAAGATCCCGAGAGGAGAATGGAGGAGAAGGGATTGCGGCGTGACCATCCCCCCTGGGGGGTGATTTCTCGCTTTCTGTCTCTATGTCTCTGTCTGTCTGGCGAGCGCACGCGCCCTACAGTGAAAATCTCTCCAAAAAAAAAAAAAGAATTATTTTATTGGGATCAGCAGTTAGCGTAATGGCTATGTTGCTGGTGGTTTGCATCCCAGACCTGGTGGCTTAAAACTCCCGCCGGGTGAAAAAAGAATTATTTTATTTAACTTTATTTATTTAACTTATTATTTATTTATTTAGACCAGAGATGGACAGAGCAAGAGCGAGAGAGAAAGTGAGAAAGCAGGCTGCCAGGTCCAGGCCTTGAACCATAGTTGAACATGTAGGAGTCCAGTGCCCTTAACCACCATGCCACATGCCAGTCCCTGAAAATATTATTTTATCTGTACTGTACATTGGGCAGAATTTTAAAGAGAAAAATAACTCATATGTAATTTGACTAATTCCTCTAATTCCTCAGATGACTCTGTTAAGCAAGATGGGAAAGAACAATTAAACAGAAATTTTAAATTATGTATTACTTTACAGATTGTCCAGAAAAGCAGATAGAATGATGAATACTTACAGAAACTAATATTTGTGTTCACTATTTAACAGAGCATTTTAGTTATTTAATCCATGATACAGAGAAGTAAAATTTTTGTGAATGTTAGATATTAATCTGCTGCCTGTTTTTTAGAGATTTATAGTACCACATCCTTAAATTTCTTTAGTATTATAATAAGACAATTTAAAAAATGATTTGTGCGATTTTGTGATTTCTTACTATTCTATCAATATTATCTTCTGAGCTCTCCTCTTCTCTCGATTATGTATACATACTTGCATACATACATACACACCAGAGGACTAAAAGTAGTGGGAAAATAGCACAGGTAGCAAATAGAGTTCCTTCAGTTTATCATATTAGTATAAATGTATATGAGTAAATTGATATATTCCAATCTAAGCTCTAATGATTTCATAGTCTTATGATTTAAAATGAAATGCTTTAATTTCGAAAAATAATAGAAATAGATAAAAATGCAAGGAATAAAAATGTACTCTAAATAGATCATTATCAAGCAAATTCCCGTGTAACTGCCATCTGTTTTAAAAAAATTAAGTAGGAGTTCTCCATGAGAGTGAAAGCACTCCCTAGTGCTTTCAGGGAATAAGAAAAATGAAGATTTTCTGTGGAGAATTCACCCTGGTAGAGCCCCCTGGAGAAAAGCAGAACAGCAGAGTTTGCAGACACCTCCTCCTGCATTCCTCTGAACACTCAGATTGAACTTTTTAGAAATCAGGAAGAAACAACCCATCAGGTGACTAGAAATCACTGCAGAGGCATAAGAAATATGAGAAACCAAGAAAATACCTCTTCCCCAAGGGAAAAGAATATCTCCTCTTCATCCACAGATAGTACAGTGGAACTCACAGAAATGTCTGTTAAAGAATTTAGAATATTCATAGTGATGCAAGAGAAGAGAGACAGTGAACTTCAGAAGAGGCAGGAGAAAAGAGTCGACAAGTTCCAGGAGGTGAGGAAGTTCTTGCGGGATCTGAATAAGGAAATACATACCATTAAAAAAAAAATCAAATAGACCTGTTAGAGATGAAGGCTATAATACAGGAAGTCAAAATCTCTTTCGAAAATACTAAAAGGAGACTAGATCATACAGAAAATCGAATTCAGATGTGGAAGACAGAATTGCTGGACTAGAAAAATCCACGTGAAGACTGAGAAAATAGCCCCCAAGATGAGAATAATATATGAGAAATACTAGATACCATTAAATGTCCAATATCCAGATAATCGGTATTCTAGAAGGTGAAGAGACTAATAAGGGCATTGATAATCTATTCCATGAAATCCTGGAAGAAAATTTTCCAAACTTAGAGGGCATTCAAAGATCCAGACCCAAGAAATACAAAGGACCACAAGTAGAATCAACCCAGGAAGATCTTATTCAAGACACATTATAGCTAGATTGACCAAAACCACAAAGACAGGATACTAAGATTGGCAAGAGAAAAATGTCAGGTTACCTACAAAGGATAGCCCATCAGGCTAACATCAGACTTCTCGTTGGAAACAAGGTGAGCAAGGAAAGAATGGGAAAATGTACTCAGTGTTGAGTGAAAAACAATTTCAACCAAGAATACTATATCTGGCAAGATTACCCTTCATATAGGAAGAAAAGACAAGAACATTCTCAGATAAACAAAACTTGAAAGAATTTACTGACACCAGGCCAGTTCTCCAAGAAGTTCATATATATATATATATAGAGAGAGAGAGAGAGAGAGAGAGAGAGAGAGAGAGAGAGAAACTGACTTATTTAATTAGATTCTTGGCAAAAAAAAAAAAATTAGAACACCAATTTGTGAGGAAAAACTCCATTTGTGAGGGCAGACATGGATCTTAGGTAGCCTTGAAGCTGAGGAACACCTTTGATTTTTGGTAAAATTTGCGAGTCCACAGCTTTCTGATCAGCCTTGTGCTGCTCTGAAATCTCGTATTTCCCCTTCTCTGTGTCGAAGATCTCACCTTCCTGGTGTCTGGGCTTCCGCAGTTTCTTTTTCTTGACGTAAGCATCGGTAAGGTGGTTTGGGATTTTTCCTTTGCTAATATCAATTTTTGTGGAGGTGGCAATGACAAATTTCTGATGTGTTCTACGCGGTGGAACTCTATTGAGAACCAGTGGTCCAGTTACAAGTAGCAAGCCACTGCTCAGCTGCTTCAGGAAAACCACTCTCTTGCCTCTGTGGCGTCCAGTGAGGATGATCAGATGGTCCCAGGAGTGATGCTGGCTCGCAGCTCTCTTACATGCTGACTGAAGGGTTTTTTGCCGTGGCTCAACAGCTTTCGAGGCACATCTTCAGTAGGATAATACCTAGGCATTTTGCGCAGTTTAACCTCCCGGGTACCACCATTCTTGTCTCCACCAACTCGTTTTGTGACGGTCGCAAGAACCTTTTCCTTTTTCTTTTCGATCCTGGATTTGGTGGCTGAGTATTTCTTCTTGTACATGGCCTTCCTGGAATACATGGCAGACCAGGAGTATCTGCCGGTGCCCCGGACTAGGATGGGGTTTCAGCTGCAATGGGGCTTCCCCTTCTTGGGCTTTTTAGCCTTGAGGTCACCCTTTTTAACCTTGCCACTGGCATCAGCCTTCTTGGCTTTAGGGTTTCTTCTCCTTGGTATCCTGCTTCGCAGCTTTTTCACCTGCCATCTCGTATAGTGGGAAAGAGAACTCTCCAGAAGTTCTGAAAGGAGTACTATATCAGGAAAACTAAAGTCAGATACACAGAAATAAGAGTTCAAAAATAGCTAAGAAAATTGCCAGCTGCTTAATGGTAGGGACAAGTCCAGAGTTGAACATTATCTTCCAGAATTTAAACGGAAAGATCAGACCACAACAGACGATAAAGTACGTGAGTCTCAACTGGTGAAATAGAATTGTCTGACTTTTGACTAAAACATTACCAATCTTGCTTTGTTTTCAAGAGTTAAGGATTTTTGTCTTCTCTTGAGTTATTGACAGTTGTCAACTTTCTTTTTTTCATAGTGATTTATAAGAGTCCATGTACCTATTACTCAAACAGAATCCTAATTTGTTTCCTGGCTTTAAGTCTTAAGCAAAGTTCTCTTAACATTTTTGATTTTGATTTATTAAAGCTGAAACTGCCTTTTTTTAAATTAAAAAATACATTAAAAATACCTATTTAATGACCACAGTAAGCTATATAGCCTCAGCTAGGTGTTACTTTACATTCTACTTACAGAGTTTCATGCCTAAAGTCAACATGTGTTCACAAATATGTATACATCAGCCGAACTTGCTATTGAAAGTATTTAGATTAATTAAGATATTTTGTGAATCAATAAAATGTGGGAAAAAATTGAAAAGGAATGGAAAGCAACTGCAGATACCACAGACAGTGTGGGAAGAGGGTGGGAAATGGCAGAGGGTGAGAAATGGGGATATATATATGTGAAACAAATGGAAAATTATTTGTTGACAATAACATATATGATTAAACCACTATACAGTGTATTCTGGATGTAAAATCACATTTTGTAAGCTGTGATGATGTTCAGTGAAAGAATATAAAATAAATAAATTTAAATAAATAAATAATAAGGACCACTAGGTGGTGTGGTGGTTAAGGCTACTGGATCCCCTATGGCTGACTCTGCTATTCAAGTCCTGGACTGAACAGCTTGAAAATCATGCCAGGCAAGTGTGCGTGTATGCCCAGAGTCCCCAGAGGAGAATGGAGAAAGGATTGCAAAGTGGCCATTCACCTTTGGGGGTGATTTCTTACTTTCTCTCTCTCGCTCTCTGGCAAGTGCATGTGCCCTATAGCAAACCAAAAATAAAAAATAAATAAAAGAACATTGCCTGCAGTCTGGAAACCCAAGTGTGTTTCTTGAAACCCAAGTGTGCTTCTTTTTTATTATACCTTTCTTACTTGTCCCCACCCCCAAGAGATAAGTACTACTGTGATATTTATGATAGTCCTTACTTTTCTTTGCAATTATGTTTCATATTTAAAGAATACATTGTAGCTTTTTATAGTATTTTGAGATA
This sequence comes from Tupaia belangeri chinensis, assembly GCF_000334495.1. Taxonomy (NCBI): domain Eukaryota; kingdom Metazoa; phylum Chordata; class Mammalia; order Scandentia; family Tupaiidae; genus Tupaia; species Tupaia belangeri. The sequence goes on along the minus strand of NW_006159505.1, from coordinate 2,357,468 downwards.
TATAATTTATCTAGAATTGAGTAAGTATATAGAACGAAGGAGAGCTTAGTGTCATTTTTTCGTATAAATACTCTGTTGTGCTAGCATTGTTTACTGGAAAGGTAGCCTCTTTTTTTGTCCTTATCTGCAGAGCTGCTTTTGTCATAATTTTTCATATATTAGTAGATTTGTTTCTGGGATCTTTTATCTCTTTTATTGGTTTGTCATCCTTCTGCAAATACCATATTGTCTTAATTAATTTAGTTTTCCAATAAGTTTTGATATTTGATATAGCAATTCCTTCTCATTGTTCTTTCTTTCTTTATTTTAGGTTTTTGCCATAGGGTATGTGCACTCTCTGGGGAGAGACAGAGAGAAAGAAAGTGAGAAATCATCCCAGCCCCTGGGGATGGGGGGATGGATGGCCATGCTGCAATCCCTTCTCTTTTATTTTCTTCTTAGGATTTTTGAGCATGCGTGTACACGAGCCCAGTGTGATTTTTCGAGCTGCCCGACCCAAGACTCGAACTGTGGTCAGCCATGTGGGAGTCTAGGACCTTAACCACAGCACTACTTGCTAGCCCCTCTCTCTTTTTTAATTGCCAGAGAGAGCATGTGCTCATGAGAGAGAGAGAAAGAGAGAGATTGTGTGACAGTGAGTCTCCCAATGGGACTTTTCCCTCTATTTGTCCACCCAACCAGGATTTGGGGCACACACATACACATGACTGGTGGTCTTTAAAGCCACCAGGGCCAGGGTTTAAACTGTACTTGGCCATATGGGATCCAGCTTCCTTAACCACTGTGCTGCGAGGCCCATCTAGACATTGTTCTTTATTTGTACTAGCTTGGCCCTTTGAGCTTTCGTACAGATTTTAGAGTCACTCATCAGGTTTTGCCAAAAGACCAGTTGGGGTTTGAGTTGGGATTGCATTCATTTATAGATCATTTTGGAAGGAATTGACAACATGAAATGTCCAATCAGTTAACGCGGCACATCTCCCCATTTTTTTAAAAAGTATTTTTTAAATGTCTTTGATTGAGAGAAGAGAGACAGACAGACAGGCAGGTAGGAAGGAAGGCAGAAACTGGTATCTCTGATAGGGTCTCGCCTGCTGTGCTCTTCTCCGTGTCTCAGCCAGCTAGGGTAACAGGCACATGTGGTTGTATCCAGTGTATTTGGGTTAGCTCGGGGTTTGCGCCTAAGCTTCTCATGTGGTTCCAGTATCATGCAGCGGTGCTGTGCTACACGTCACCACAGCTGGTCATCTTCATTTTTATTTTACTTTTAGGATTTATTTCTTTTTTATTCATAAGAGTGCGTATGCGTGCATGACATTGAAAAAAGAGAGATGCACCCTCCCTGGGTTCGCACAGCATGATCTCCTTCCTCCAGTCCTCGGGCTTGCTGGGATCTTAGGCACATGCAAGCACGCCCAGTGCTTTTGCAGGTTGACCAGGCCAGGGACCGAGCCAGCTCTGTAGTCCAGTATGCTACCTGTTGTGCCACAGAGGCTGGACCCTCTCTCTATTTCTAAAGGTGACCTTTATTACTTTTTGGTAAAAGTTTTATAATTTCTCATGAGTGTTTGAAACATGTGTCTATAGGCCACATGTTTTAATCACATATTTTCAGATTGGCTACTTTCTACATGTTTGAACATTTTTGTTAATTTAATCCTCGGTACTTAATGTGTTTTTCAATGCTGTATGAACACAATCTCTTATCTGAAACCCTTTAGGCCAGATGTGTTTCAGAATTCAAGACTCAGGGTTTAGACAAGTTATGTAGTATATATACCATATGTTACATCTCCTGCAGCATCTGGGCCAAGTACTCTGAAATCTTATACATTCATATTTCCAGTGAGAAGCAAGCATAGTCACTCCTTTGGGGATATGGGAATGCTATAAATAGCAAATAGCTTCACTTTGGGCTTTGCTGCTAAATGAGTTAGAGATAAACTTTGTCTTTAGGTCATTTTGGATTTTGGAGTTGTAGACCTTTATATAAATGATGTCTTTTCAGAAATCTACATTTTGATTTTTGCTCATATGTAGAGTTTTGAATTTTGATTCAGTATTTATCAGTCTTATTCAAAATTGTTTTTAATTGACTTTTTATTTTATTTTAGTTTGTTATAGGGCATGTGTGCTTCCCAGAGAAAGAGAAAGCACCTCTCAGAATCCCTTCTCCTCCATTTCTCCGTCCTGTTGGGATTTGGGGCACACACTCACATGTGCCCCAGCATGTTTTTCAAGCCACCAGAGCTAGAACTATCCAGCTATGTCAGCCATGGGGGATTCAACTCCCTTAATCACTAGGCTACAGAGCTGGCCCTTGATTATTAATTTTGTGAACTCTCATGTGGGCTTACCACTGTGAGCCAAGGAGGCAACACAGTTTCATGCTTTATTGTCTGTGTGTGAGCTACATAACAGATGTGCAGTGACTTCTCACTGACAGACTTTGAAAGAAGTGATATGATTGGTCACTGATGGTAATACTGATCTATTATTTGCAGTGACTTGTAAACCAAAAAGTTAGCAGTGAAACTCACACTTTGTACAATTACTTATATTTAATACACCATGGTAATTAAACTTTAAACTGTTGTTGGGGGACCAGCTATTTAAACTGTACTTACTAAAATTTCTGCATATTAGAATCATGCAAAGTGCGAACCACCTTTATTAGTCTCTTCAGGGAGTTAACTTTGGCTTTATTAATCTTCTCTGTGATATATTTTTTAAAAGAATTATTTATTTAATTTTTATTTGTTATGTATATATTTAAATTTGACCAGAGAGAGACAGAGAGGGGACGTGAGAAATCAAGCCACTAGGTTGGGGACTTGAACCATGATCAGCCACGTCCAGCACCTCAACCACCATACCACCTGCTGCCCTGACTATCAGTATCTCAGGCACATCAACATACATGTTCTCAGCAAATAATTTTCCAATTCTTATGTCCTGCATACCTTGCCTTTTGTTTTGCCATCCTTGAATCCCCATCCCCCACCCTCTGCTATGTCCCATCCTCCTCCCACATTGTCCCTGGCATCCACGGTTGCCCTCCATGCCTTCCCCCCCTCATTCACATCTTGATCCCCCACCCCCCCCCCTCTGTCATGTCCCATCCTCCTCCCACATTGTCCCTGGCATCCACGGTTGCCCTCCATGCCTTCCCCCCCTCATTCAGTTGTCCTGCCAATGAACTTAATTAGTCTAAATATATCCAATAGCTAGCACAGCTGACACATACCTATACATGGACCCAAGTCTGACTTTAGGCATAAACCCCAGTGAGTAGAATGAACATACTATAAAGTAGTACCCAGCTGTGCCCATACAGCT
>NW_006159505.1:2350287-2352945 GCF_000334495.1 Tupaia belangeri chinensis | reverse complement strand
GGCCCAGGCCCGGCGGCCACGCGCAGGCCTGGCGGCTACACGCCAGCCCCGAGCGCGCAAATGTGCGCCGGACCCAGCGCCACCTCCCGTTCGCCTGCCCGGCCAGAGAAAGGAAGGACGGTGACCTCAGCTGGTCTGCGCTGCGGAGAGGCAGCGGGGGCCAGGCGGCCCGGGCCGCGGAACGCGGAGCAGAGCCCCGGCCGCGCAGGCCCGGCCCGCCACTGCCACTACCAGTATCTTTTGAATTTTAGTTTTAGTTTTATCACATTGACACAGACCTTCAGTACAGTGTTGAATGAAAAGTGGTAATTGCAACATCTTTGTCTCCCAAAAGAAGACCTTTTTATTTTTTATCGTTCACTATGATATTTGCTGTAGATATTTCATATAACAATTTATGGTAACCTACTTTTATTCTTAGTTTCCCAAATTTTTTAGCATGAGAGAATGTTGGGTTTTATCAATTGCTTTATCAGTGAGATGGTCATGTAATTTTCCACTTCGAATTTGTGGCGAGTAATACTGATTTTACTAATGCTAAATCAAATATACATTCTTTGGATAAAACCAAGTTGATTCTGATGTTTTATCTTTTTGAAATATATTGGTAGGGGACCAGCCGTTAGCGTAATGGCTATGTCGCTGGACTCCCATGTAGTCGACTGCGGTTCATGTTCCGGACCCGGTGGCTTAAAACTCACGCCGGGCGCGTGTGCATGCGTGCCCAAGATCCCGAGAGGAGAATGGAGGAGAAGGGATTGTGGTGTGGCCATCCCCCCAGGGGGTGATTTCTCGCTTTCTGTCTCTCTGTCTGTCTCTGTCTGTCTGGCGAGTGCACGCGCCCTATAGAGAAAACCTCTCCAAAAAAAAAAAAATATATATATATGTATGTGTATATATATGTATGTATATATATGGTTGGATTATCTTTATTAATATTTGTTCATGAGTGAAATTAGGTTAGAATCTTCCTTATACTTGTTGAATTCTGGTATCAAGATTATGTTAATCTTGTAAAATGCTCAGATAATATTCCTTCTTTTCCCTTTTTAAATAATTTCTCTAAATTTGGAATGATTTCTTTTTTCATTGTTAGAAAGTACATTTTGGTGAAGCCATCTGGGGCCTGTAGTTTTTCTTGAGATATTTTTTAATTGTTTTTTTTTAATGGTAATCTGACTGATGAGGGTCTCTGATTTTTTTTTTTCCTCATGTCAATTTTGGTAATGTATTTTTTTCCCTAAGAATTTTTATATTTTTCTGATATGCAAATGTGTTGGCATAATTGTTCCTAATTACTTTGCATTTTTCTTTTACAGTTTGCAGTTTATGTAATATTTTCTTCTGTTTGTTCCTAATGTTGATTATTTGTGCCTGTTTTTCTTTTTCTTGAACAATCTTATCAGGGTTTGTCAGTTTTATTGTTTGAAGTTAACTTTTGGCTTTGTAATCTCCATGATATGTTTTCTATTCATTTCTGATTTTATCTTTTATTTCTAACTTTTTGGAAAAGGGAGGAATGCTTGCATTGTTGATTCTCGGGCATCTCTCTTTTGAATGTAACTATTTAAGGCCATGTGTTTCTCTCTGAATATTGTGTTGACAGCATTTCATAAGGCTTTATGTAGTGTTTGCTTGTTCAGTCAGTGATGTTTTCTGGCTTTCTTTGTGATTACTCCTTGGACCAATGGGTTATTTAGAACTGTGGGGGTTTTTTTAATTTTTTTTTTTTTTACTAAGATGTAATATACTCCGACATGTATACATTCATTGGTGTGCAGCTAGTATGCCTATTGCAAACCACTACACAGATTTAGAACTAGGACATCTGAGCACCACACAAGCCTGCCTTCCTATTCCTCCTAGTAACCTCTCAAAATGTAATTATCATTTTGACTTCTAACAGCTCGGTTAGTTTGCCCATTTTTGATTTTTATATAAATAGAATAATACAATAAACATTTTTGGGTCAACATGTTTGTGAAATTCATACATGTTGTATAATGTACAAGAGTTCATTGATCTCATTGCTGAGAAGTATTCTGTTATATAAATTATCACAATACATCTGTTTTGTTGATGGATACTTGAGTTGTCTACAGTTTTTGACAATTATGAAAAATGTTGCTTTGAAGATTTTCATAGATGAAAAGTTGTATACATTTCCACTTGGTATGGAATTACCTTGGAGAGGAATTATTGGGTCATAGGGCATGCATCCCTTTTTTTTTTTTTTTAATTTGATAATGAGTGTGTGTTCTCACTGCGGGTAAGGGAAGAGAGAGCAAATGAGAAAGTATCCCCCATGGGGAATAGTCACGCTACAATCTTTTCTTCATCCTCTCCCCTTTAGGGTTTTTGAGCACACATGCACACCTGCCTTGTGTGTTTTGCAAGCTGCCAGGCCTGACACTCCAACCATGCAGTTGGCCACGTGGAATCCAGCTGTTGTAAACGCCACACCATGGGCTCACCCAAGCGTGTATCTTTTTGTCTTTAGTGGATATGGCCAGTTTCCCAAAGTTGTGCAAGTCACGCTCCTGCCGGTAGAATATGGTAGTTTGAGTTTTTCTATAACTTACCCAACTTTTTAAAGTTTGTTTATTTTATTTTATATTATATTTTATTTTATTTATCATAGAAAGTATGTGCATACAT
>NW_006159505.1:2348773-2350275 GCF_000334495.1 Tupaia belangeri chinensis | reverse complement strand
TTTCCCTACCCCCAACAGGGTCTGATCACTCCACAGTCCTTTTTCCTCCATTTTTCCTTTTGGGATCCTGGGCACATGCCTGGCATGTGTTTCAAACCACCAATACCAGAATTCGAACTGCAGTTGGCCATGTGGCATCCTGCTCCCTCTGCACAGTGCTCACTCACTGTGCTGCAGAGCTGGCTTGACTTGGTGATGTTTTTGTAGCATAACATAATGAGTTCTAGGAACTGTTGAGTTCCACATTGATACTTCTTTCTAAGTAAAGAAGATAATATACTTTTTTTACTATAGAAGAAGGAATTGAGGGGTAAGTATGGCAGAGCAGTAAGAGAAGGAAAAAAAGTACTGTTTGTGAATCCTGTAGAAACAGATATCCAATAGCAATAATATTTAAAATAACTTTAATTCTATAGAGAATTATAAAATTGGGCATTGGAACAGGTAACTTAAAAACTACCACTTAGTAAGGGTAAGCCTTGATGCTGTATCCCATATGGCCCACTGTGGTTTGAATCCTGATCCCAATGGCTTGAAAAGCATGCTAGATGCATGTGCATGCTTGCCCCAGATCTGCCAGGATGGAGAAATGGAAAAGAAGGGATTGCAATGTGACCATGCCCCATGGGGGGGGGGGTGCTTTCTCCTTTTCCGTCTCTGTCTCTCTGGCAAACGTATGTACTCTATGGAAATTAAAAACAACAACAACAACAACAACAAAACAACTGCCATTTAGAAACTAACAGATCTGATGACTTTGCATAAAACGAAATCTGGGGCCATCAGGTGACAATGGTGGTTAAGGCACTGGAGTCCCACATGGCCAAATGCAGTTCCAGTCTCAAACCTGGTAGCTTGAAACTAACACTGGTTGCATGTGCATACATGCCCAAAATTCTGCGAGGAGAGCAGAAGAGAAGGAATTGCTATGTGGTCATCTCCCCTGGCAGGGGTGGGGGGTTGATTTTTCACTTTCCCTCTCTCTGTATGTCTCCAGTGAGCATGTGCACCCTATGGCAAAAACCTAAAACAACCCCAACAAGTAAGGTAACATAGTATTAGTTAATATGATAAATGCTAGGGCTAGAGAATAGTGTTCCCTTCTCAGGTTGTACTTCAAATCTGACGGATTTCTATCTTCATTATGTCCCTGGATGAAAAAGAAGACAGCTTTTTATGTATATGGAGTAAGAATGCTTGTTATCCCTATTTTACCAGAGATTATTTTCCTTACAATTATCAGATGAAGGAGCCAAAAGTTTATAAATTTCTTTATGTATCATATTGGCAGGGGGAGGTATAACCAACAGAAGAGACTTGGTATTGGTAGGAAGGTAGAGCTGCTCAGCAAGAAGAGCTGAAGGAGACAGAATTGTCTATGGTGTTTGAGAAATACACATCAAACACGCTTGTGTGTGTGCATGTGTTTATATCTCACACATATCATAGTGGTGCTCTCAATGAAAACATTCTACCTCTACCCCCCCCCCCCAAAATAAACA
>NW_006159505.1:2340062-2348763 GCF_000334495.1 Tupaia belangeri chinensis | reverse complement strand
AACACTCGTCCCCCCCCCCCCCCCCCCCCAAAAAAGCAAAAAACCAACAACAACAACTTTGCTTGTTTTTCCACATGACTGCGGAACAATTAGAGCTTCTACTCGGAGCCCTTCTCCTGTTCCTGGGAAAATAGCCGGGTTGGCTGGCATTTGCATAATCGTCTTTAGGGCTATTGTGGGTGGGTTTGGGCTGCTGACACAGAGCTGCAGACTGGCCACCTGTCCAGAACAAATGAACTCAGCCTTTGTGCGACATTATCTGGCTCTCCACAGTGTTATTTATGAGTGATGAATAATTTGATTAAAATATTGTGATACTGTTTTTTAGGAAATATTTGTGTTGATCTAAATCTTCCATTGTCGGGGGAGAGAGGTCTCCTCCTCCTTTCACTGGCACAGCTATGTATTTCCATGCCCCTTCTGGCATAGTTTTGTAACTGCTTTTGTGAAATTATCCTCATGAATATTAATTAGTGATGTGAGAATTTAAAGAAACTTCAAAATGATTTGTATTCATCCTTCTATAAATTATAAATCAAGTGTTGTCTAATGTTTTCTAGTGGTCTACTTCACTTATGTGGAATAATTAAACATTCAGAGTCAGCCAAGAAAGAATACCCAAGGACATGAAATAGTAAACAATCTTACTTTATTTTTTAAAAATAGTTCATTTAGTCACTTTAAGAAGTTTCAGTCTTAATGCACGTGTTGCTATGTGGACTAATTTTATTAATTATCTACATTTGGGCTGTGATGAATGTGTAAAACTTATGTGTGACATAAGGTTGACTCTTCTTGTATCTGATGAGCAGTTGAGGTGAATTTATATGCTAGAATCAATTTGTAATTGATAGACTCTATATAACTTAAGTCTCATATGAAGTAAGTGGTCAGTGAGTTAATAATCATTTTTAAAAATGTTTTATTATTTGACAGAGTTGTTTTGGGGCAGTTTTTGTGGTTATGACAGTAATCACTTCTACTTCTTACTACATATTCATTGAATGACTGAAAGATTGAAGGCTGGGGCCAGCAGGTGACATGGTTACAGGTTGCTGGACTCCCACAAGGTTTACTGGGGTTCAAGTCCCAGACCTTGTGGCTTGCTTTCTCACTTTCCCCCTCTCTCTCTCACTCTGTCCCTCTCTGGTTAAATTTAAACAAACAAACAAACAGCTAAATAAAATACTTCTTTAAAAAAAAAGATTGAATACTTCTGAGACATTATGAAGTACCTGTAGTATACACATCCAGTATTTAATTTTTTCATTTGATTATTGCAACAGCCCTTTAAGATAGATTATATTGTCATCTTAAAAAATGTATTATTTATATATGAGTGGTTGTTTTTTTGACAGGGTCTCACTGCATTGGGATCCTCCTACTCCAGCCTTCTAGCCAGCTAGGACTACAAGTGTGCACTGTTGTGTTCAGCCTGTGTTGAGGTCCGGTGGGAACTGAAGCCTAGGCCTCTGGTGTAGCTTCAGACTGAGCGTAGTAGCATCTTAGCAGTGGTTACCACTTTAGCCAAGCCATTATGTTTTCAGTAGACTAATTTTCACAATAGTTATGGGTTCTTAGCCAAACTGAGTGGGAAGTATGTGAAATTACCATGTACCCTTTGCTCCACGCATGTATAGCCTCCCGTACTGTCAACATCCCACCCCTGAGTGGTACACTTGTCACAGTTGATGAACCTGACGCACACGATCACCCAAAGTCCGTTGTACCTTAGGGTTCACTGTTGCAGTTATATATTCCGTGGGTTTTGATAACTGTATTATCACATGTATCCCCCATTATAGTGGATTCACAATACATTTAATCATTGTAGTAGGTTCACTGCCCTAAAAATACTCTTCTCTTTCCTGTTTGTCCCTCCCTCCCTCCCTCTGTACTTGGCAACCACTGATCTTTCATTGTCTCTGTAGTTTTGCCTGTTCCAGAATGTTATAATTGGAATTATACAGTATTTAGCCTTTTCATATTTGCTTCTTTTCATTAGTAATAAACTGTTAAGTTTCCCCTGTGTCTTTTCATGACTTGATAGCTCATGTCTTTTTAGTACTAAATAATAATCCATTTTCTAGATATACCACAGTTTATTAAACCACCTTTTAAAGTATTATCTTTATTTCACAAATGTAGAAACTTTTAGTCAGGCTATTATTGTGTTACTTACAGAAATATCTGAGACAGTGAATTTAAGAGGATAGAAGTTTATTTGACTCATAATTGTGGCCAGGTGGAAGGTCCAAAGGCATCAGAAAATGGAGGATAGGGTCTTGAACAGAGCTGTTTTCCATAGGTTTCTGTCTGTTCTTGGCCTCCTTTTGCATATTATAAACACCAGAACTCCACCACAGGGATCCCACCCTAACAATCTTACCACACCCAAAGGCCCCCTACCCTGGGACACCTTTGAAGGGATTAAGTTTTCACTTAATATTTTTATGGTACAGCCAAGTCCCAACACATGAATTGGGGGTGGGAGAAGAAGCAGATTAAATAGCTTGCCCAAGTTCATGTGTATAATCCATGTTACATGCGGCCAAAGTGGTTACACATCAGAATCACCTGGGATCAGCAGTTAGTGTAATGGCTATGTCGCTGAACTCCCACGTAGTCAGCTGCGGTTCGAGTCCCGGATCCAGTGGCTTAAACTCACACAGGCACGAGTGCATGTGTGCCCAAGATCCCAAGAGGAGAATGGAGGACAAGGTATTGCGGCATGGCCATCCCCCCTGGGGGGGGTGATTTCTCACTTTCTATCTCTCTGTCTGGCAAGCTCACGCGCCCTATAGCAAAAACCTCTCAAAAAAAAAAAAAATCACCTGTGAAGTTTGTTAAACTATCAAAGTCTTAGCTGAGCTCTACAGTCTGATTCAGCAAGTGACATTTATCCTGTGATATTTTAGCTGCCTAGTGGAGTGACCTTTTAAAATTTGCTTTAACTTTTCTGGAAGTACTTTTCACTCCCAGAGGGTTTTCAGTTTTGTTGACCGACAGATTGACACTCTTTGTTCTTTTGATTTTTAGTCCTTTTGTTGGAGAGATTATTGCTACAGGGCATGTGCACTCACCAGAGAGACCAAGACAGACAGATAGAAAGCGAGAAATCCGCCCCTGGGGGAATGTCCACTCTGCATTTCCTTCTCCTCCATTCTCCTCTCGGGATTTTGGGCATACATGCACATGTGCCCAGCATGTTTTAAGTCGCTGAATGTGGACTGGAGCTGCGGTCCACTACGTGGGAGTCCAGTGACGATATCATTACGCCATCTGCTGGTCCCGAGTTTTAGTCCTTCTTTAATCTCTTTTGCAACATAGAGGTTCTGGGTCAAAACTTACCTGATCCTTACTAAGTAAATAGATACATCCTATTTCATTTTACTTTAAAGTTTGTGAACAATTGGGACTAGCGGTTGGCATAATGGCTATGTTGCTGGACTCCCATGTAGTCGACCGCGGTTCGAGTCCAGACCCAGTGGCTTAAACTCACACCAGGCGTGTGTGCGTGCGCACATGCCCAGGATCCCAAGAGGAGGATGGAGGAGAAGGGATTGTGGAATGGCCATCCTCCCTGGGGGGGGGGGGGCGGTGATTTCTTGCTTTCTGTCTCTCTGTCTTTCTGGCAAGTACACACACCCTATAGCAAAAACCTCTCCAAAAAATTTTTTTGCAAACACCTATTATTTTGTTCAAATCAGTTTATTGAAGTTGAAAAGAAATGGAAAATTTCAGCAATTATTGTATGTAGCATCAAAAGAGTTGAAGCTTGCTTTGATTGACTTTTTCTTTACTATGAGCCGATACATTTGCTGAGGTCTGAGATACTATGTTTTATTGATGTGGTTTATAATTTGATATGTTTATTAATATAGGCTGACTCTGGTACCTAATTTTAACATTAGTAACAGTTTCTGCTGTTTAATCATTTATGTTGTAAGTTTAGACAGCTGGAAATTGCTTTTATCTGGAAGAGTAATGTTTGCATCTTTTTGTGCTGCCTAATCGAATTTGACAAGCTGCTTAAGAATGTCTAGTGTCATGTTTTGAAGTAGGTATAAGCACTTGATCTTAAACAGCTTTTTAAAAATTCAGCTTTAACATATCTGCAAATGTAGTTAAAATTTTAGAAAGCAAAAAAGTACCTCTTTTATTAAAAGTGGTATATTTTTTAATAATATAATTCTCTTAAATTTCCATATTTCTTTTTATTTTTAATATTTAAAAATGCTTTGCTAGAGGATGTGGGAGCTTGCTGGAGGGAGACAGGGAAAAAGTGAGAAAGCATACCCTATGGGTGTGCCACACTCTCTCCTTCAATCCTTTAAGGACTTTGGACACACATGCACACATGCCTGATGTGTTTTCAAGCCACAAAGTCCAGGACTCGGACTTCGCAGTCGGCCATGTGGGATATGCCCCCTGCTGGCTCCGAAATTTCCTTATTTCTAATAGTTAACATGATTAATAAAATTTCTTTACATAGCTAACATTACTGAATGTTTATGTGTTGTAAGCATTGTCAACCATCATATTTAAGCCTCATAGGCATATCATTAAAATAAATGCATTATAATTGTTTTTAACTTGGAGGGGTGGAAAACCTACCTAAGCTTGTCAGCTTGGTGACTTTCCAGGGATACTCATAAATAATACATGGCAAAGGCAGTAGTCAAACTCAAATGTTGACTTTAAGTCACCTTTTAACTATAAATATAGCCATAATTTATATAAATTTGCATAGCACTAACTAGTTTGAGTATTTAATTAATGTAGTCTCACTCTGGGTTGGGAGCATGGATGCATTTATAGTTACTTCATGTCTTTACATTAATGCAGGAGAAATACTTGTGTGGAAGAGGTCTTTTCTGGCTCCCTGTAATTCCTTTATTTCCATATTAAATCTAGTTCAGGTAATATTTGTGGGTCATAGTATGTTTAGAAGTAGAGACTTAAAAGGTCTCCTATTTCTGTTCTTTTCAGTACTAAGCTTAGAATTCTTTCCACTAATATTGAGTCCTTGGAAAAGTCATGTTTTTCTATGCAAAAATGCATCGTGACTTTTCTGATCCAATATATCTCCCTCAAAGCTTTTACCTCTATACCTGTGTCTCCTCTTTGGACAGGACCAGAGTTGTAGTTTCCTGCTTAGTCTCCCTGGTTTCAGTCTTAACTGCTCTTAATCCATGTTTTCCATACTGCAGCTAAAAGGTAGAATGATCCCCTTCCCCCAAAGACAGAGTCTCTCTGTCTGTCATAAACCACGTGTCTCAGCCTCCTGACTTGCTGGGACTACAGGTACGTATCCCATACCCAGCTTTTCCAGACAGAGTCTTGCTGTGTTGCCCAGGCCATCCCTGAGCACGTGATCCTTCTGCCTCAGCCTCTCCAGTAGCTGGGAGTAAAGGAGTGCAACGCTGTGCCTGCCTTTAAGGATGGGTCAGGAACTGAACTCCAGCATCCCACGTGGCCTCAGCCTGTGGAGCAGCAGTGTCTTACCATGTCTGGCATGCCACTGTGACTGGGCCTAGAGTAAGTTTTTTTTTTTTTTGTCTCTGTGATAGTGTGTATGCAAGTACGTGGGAGAGCTAGAGGAAGAGAGCTAGAGGGAGGTAGGGAGAGACAAAAGCATCCTTCAGATGCCCCACAATCCCTTCCCTCTAGTTTTCAAGCAGGTCACATCTCGGACACACATTTGTGCCTGGCATGTTTTAGGCCAATGACTTGAACTGTGGTCACCATGTGGGATTTGGCTTCATTCAAACAGCGCAGTCATGCTATGCCAGGGCTGGCCCTGGAATTATTATTTTTTTAATCTTGATTCACGATAAGAGTTTGTGTGTTAGGTTGAGAAATTTGTGGTCCATGTCTCCCTATGCCAGCAAAGAACTGAAGGATAAAGGAGACAAGCTGAGCCCCAGCTTTATCAAGGACATCGAGGTACTTTCCACAGAAGGACTGGGCCACTGGCCAGGTAGGCAGGCCTGCCCACGACGGACACGTTCCAGAGACGGAACGGGCCATTCCCAAGGGAGGCAAACAGCTGGCATGATTTAACACATTTTAATCTGCTCTTGGCATTTCTTTGCTTAAAATAGTGGCTTTCTATTATCTTGAGGTATTCCAAACTAGTAAATTCCATGTGCTCTGGCCCTTGCTTACATATCTAGTCTCACCTTTAAGTCACTCTCCGTTTTACAATCTCCACACCAGCCACACCGAAGGTCTTTTACTTCCTTGAAGGAGCTGTGTTGCTGCTTACTCCCTACTTCTCTTTTGGACTTCAGTGTTCATTTCCTTTGGAAAGCCTTCCCTGACTCATCTGTCCACTTTCTGTTCCCATTTACTTTCCTGTCGTTAACACCTGCAAATAGTAATTCCTTGAACTCTCGCTCTTTATCATGTGTGTATGTATGTTTAGTCATAAACATTTATGTTTAAAAGGTCTAAAAGACTAATTTGTTAGTATAAAGAATAAAAACCTCAAGTTCTTACTTCTCAATCCTATCTCCAAGTTCATACATGGTTCTACACCATGTGGGCTTATGCATAGTTGTTTCTTTTACACAAAAATTGGTTCACACAATCCATATTTTTTGAAGCTTATATTTTTAATTAAATATTAGAACATATAGAATATTCTCTTTGATAATTGTACAACATTGTAGAATACTGATGACTATAGTTTGCTTAATTTCTTCTTGATGGATATTAAGTTACTTAATCCATCCCTGGGCAAATATAACAACGCAAGGGTATTGTGAGCACCCCGAGTGTTCACTGCTCTTTCCCCAGCACCTGATACCGTGCCTGCTCTATAGAAAGCACGTAATAAAACGTGTTAAGCAGTGCATTGTTCTTTTCTGGAAGAAAAGAGTGCTCTGCAAGTTCTTGCCTGATGTTGGTTGCTTACACATTTGTTCATATCAAAAAAGAGAAGTAAGAGTGAGGACTGGTTGACATGCGAAGAGCTGAGTGGAATTGCTGGATATAGGTAGTTACGTTTTTGTTTTTCCAGGTAGAATGTCTTTTTCATTTTTTTATAGAGTTCCTTATTGGCCTCTCTCTAATAGAGGATCCACCGCACTCAGTTTTAGTGAAGATCAAACAATATAATGCATATAAAAAATGTAAATGTGATATCTGGTATACATGTTAATAATATTACCACCCCCCTCCCTGCCTTGGTAGCAGTGTTTTACTCTCTACCTCTGTGAATTCAGCTTTTTTTTTTTATTAGATTTCACATTAAAAACACATGCAGTGTTTTTATCTCTGTATCTGGCTTATTTCCCTTAGCATAAGGCCCTTCAGATTCATCTATGTTGTGACAAATGGCAGATCTCTCTCTCTCTCTCTCTCCCTCCCTCCCTCCCTCTCTCTCTCTCTCTTTTGAGAGAGATTTTTGCTATAGGGCGCATGTGTTCACCGGAGAGACAGAAAGTGAAAAGTCATCCCTGGAGGGGATGGCCACGCTACAATCCCTTCTCCATTCTCCTCTTGGGCACGCGCACACACACACGCCTGGCATGAGTTTTAAGCTGCCAGGTCTGGTACTCCAGCTGCGGTCGACTACGTGGGAGTCCAGGAACGTAAACCATTATGCCATCTGTTGGTTCCCTTTTCTTTAAAAGGTGAAATAGTATTGCATTATATGTATGACTACCATAGTTTCTTAGATCAAAGGATAAAAATAGCAGATATGTAGGATGAACAAGTCTTAAGCTCTGATGTACAATACGAGGACTACAGTTATATTGCATTTCAGGGTTTTGGGTGAAAGAATAGACTTTAGGTGTTCTTGCCACACACACAAAATGGATAATCATGTGAAATGATCAGTATGTTAATTTGCTTGACTATAGTAACCATTTTACTATCAGTAAGTATATTAAAACATTTGTATACCTTAACTGTAGATAATAATTATTTCTTTTTATTATTGGTTATATGGATTGATTTGTATCTCCAGTGAGGTTTTTAAACAGCTCAAAGTAGTGATCACTGTCTTTAAAGAGTTAAGGTCATCTAAAAAACCTTACAATGCCTAGGAACCTGTACTGAGTATTATTCTGTATTTAGGGCTCCAGAGACATACAATCCTTACTTTTTATTTTTTCCTGGTTGGTATAAAAACTATACACTCACAAGGGTACATGTAGATATGTTGCGTGTAGTGAATTCTGTTGTGAAAGTTTCAATTCCTACTTTGTTTTGATTGACTATAATCCCTTTATTTCATCACCTCTTAGAGGACAAGATGGGGGTTTTCTCTTATACCTACTCTTACAATCTATCCTCGTACTTAGCACAAGTGCAGCTCTTCCAGCAAGTATCTTGTCTTTTTGCAAAGGAACTGTGATTCGCACATACATGTACTATCGTGAGCTGCTGAATGACAGAAATATGATCTAAGAGATGCATAGGTGATTTTGTTACTGTACTAACATTGTAGAGTGTACTTACACAACCCAGATGGCATATAGCCTGTGTCACACCTAGTCTGTATGGTATAGCCTAGATGCTCTTAATGGGACCACTGTAATGTACGCGGTCCATTGTTGATGGAAAGTATGTGATGCGTCAGACTGTATGTAGACACTGAGCAGTCATTGTGGTAGCTTGGTATGAGGACTTTATTCACGATGGGTTTCATGTGTATTTGTGTGTGGGGGGGGCTGCTACTATGTAA
>NW_006159505.1:2333411-2339933 GCF_000334495.1 Tupaia belangeri chinensis | reverse complement strand
TAGGGAAAAATATTTTGAAAATGGTAGATTCCCCTTGGGTATTTTTGTCAGCTATAAGTACTAGCTTGTATTATAGATTGCTATACTTGATTGAATTGTGTTGCAGAAGACCTTGTAAATGCCATACATGAAATTATATGAAAGATTGACCTGAACTTATGCTTTTTCAAAAGAAAATCTCAAATCTCAGATTCTCTCAGTTTGTATATAATGCTTTTAGATGAAAGAGAAATTTATTTTTAAGAGGAAAATGCACATATCATAAAGCTTAATATCCTTTTTTCTCCTTAAGTTTCTTTCTTTCATGTGAGAGAGGATGACAGGTACCTTCAACAGGGTCTCACACCACTATTCCCTGCCCAACCTTTCCATTAGCCAGGATCACAGGCGTGCATGCAGGCGTTCAGGTGTAGCACAGCTGAACCCTGACCTTCCATACGGCTTTCTGCATTGCAGAGCATTGGGCTGTCACTGTACCAATGTAGTTGGGCCAATTTTACATCTAAATTCTTTTTTCTAGAGGTTTTTCCTTTAGGGTGCATGTGCTTGCACGCTTGTAGAGAGGCAGTGAGAGGGACAGTAAGTTTAGTCACGTTGTTGGGCAGTCAGTCTCCGGAACTCTTTCATCTTGCACAAGTGAAGTTCTCTGCCCTTGAGTCAAGGACCTGTTCCTTTCTCCTTCCAGCCCCTGGCAACCACCGTTGTAGTTTCTGTCTGTATTTACTTGACTACTTGAAATACCTCATATAAGTAGAATTTCCCAATATCTTTCTGTATGTGTGCATGTATTGATGCTCATGTGTGACCTGTATGGCCTGTGTGTGACTTCATTTTACAGATAAGAGAATTAACCGTTAGGGAAGGGATACCACTTGTTTAGCATTATACTACTAGGGAGTAGTGGAAGCAGAATTTAAACCCAGTATGTTCTCACTCTCCTATTATGTTATTGTTTTATACTTAACACATTTGTTCACTTATATCCTTACCTCTATCCTTGGCCACTTGGCATCCTGTATGTTTCTTCCTTTGTGGGCCGGCTCAAACATCATCCTGTCTACTGGGAAACTTCCAGGAGCTTTCTTTGTTCTCTTTCTCAGATCTGCTCAGTGGTTTTTACGCTCAACTCTGTTATCCCATTGCACTTTGTACATAACTGTAATGCACTTCTATTAATATAGGACCATCCCCAAACAGCAGAGAACATGTTGTTTTGTAATAATAATTTACTGAATTGAATTTGTGAAAATTACTCTGTTTATTATATTATTCCAAGCTTTAGGGTTCACACCTTATTTCTGTAGAGTGGGATATCATTAGAGATTATCCATATTGTAGGAGAACATGATGGTAACTAAAGCTTTCAAGCCAGCTAACTTAGGCAAAAATTTTCACTCTAAAAATTTCTCATTTCAGATTTCTTGTCCTCTATGAGTCGATGCAGTAGAGAAATTATTGTAAATCAAAACAAAGTAGGCCTGAATCTTTTACAATAGAATTTACTACACTTAGCATGCATAAACGTATCCAAATGTGTATATAGCTTTTATAGCAACCAGGAAAAATAGAGACAGTTTTTAAAAATTTAGATGATATGTAATTACTCAAAATTGACTAGATTAGAGTGAAACACACCTATGCATCATTTCATAATTAACCCGTTGTCAGAACTAGCCTTGGAGACTTGCCTTTTTCCTTTTTCAATAATCTGATCTCTAAGGACTCTTTGATCTTAGTGAGAACTCAGTGTCAAAAATAGTTGTTAAGGGCCATCAGGTAACATTGTAGTCAAGGAGACTGGATCCCACATGGTCAGCTACATGGTTCGAGTCCTGAACCCACTAGCTTGAAAAACATGTGTGCATGTGTGCCCAAAATCTAGAGAGGAGAATGGAGGAAAAGGGATTGCAGAGTACCAACCCCCTTGGAGGTGATTCTTGGTCCTTCTCTCTCTGACTTTGTCTCTGTCTAGTGAGCATACATGCCCTATAGCCAAACTTAAAAAAAAAAAAAAAAAAGTGATTAAGTTAAAGTGTCTGCTCTGGGGACCAGCAGATGGTGTAATGGTTATGTTGCTGGACTATCATGTAGTCAACCATGGTTCGAGTCCTGGATTTGGCGGCTTAAAATTCATGCGAGGCACGTGTGTGTGCATGCCAAGATCCCAAGACGAGAATGGAGGACAAGAGATTGTGGTATGACCATCACCCTTTGGGGGTGATTTCTCTCTTTCTGTCGCTCTGTCTCTTTGGTGAGCACACGTACCTATAGCAAAAATCCCTTTTAAAAAAAAAAGCAAGCAAGCAAGCAAGCAAGCAAGCAAGCTTCTGCTCTGCACGAAAGACCTTTAAAATGACCCAGGTGTGGTGACATGTGCTGCTAAGACTCTGCTTCTCATGGGAGGCCCAAGTTTGATTCTAGGTCCAACCTAAAAGCTGGTGCCATGGTCAGTACTTGTAAACCTAGTAACTCAGGGAGACTGAGGTAGGAGAATTATGAGTTCAGGGCTCACCTGGGCAACATGGTAAGGCCTTGTCTAAAAAATAGCTAGGCATGGGGGCTGTGAGGCTGAGGCAATAGGACTTCACAGAGAGAGACCCTGTCTTTAAAAAAAATAAAATAAAAAGGGGTTCATGTTGGGTAAATTCATTTTATAAGCTGTAGTGATATACAACGATTGAATATATAAAATAAAATAAATTTTAAAAAAGGTTGGTCCTATAGCACAGTGGCTACAGACTGTGCAGAAGCAGTTGGAGCCCATGTGGCCATAGGGACAATGATTCAGGGACATGAATCCTGGCCTAGGGACAATGATCCAGGGACACGCACGTGGATGCACCAGGATACTGAACAAAGACTGAGAGCTGAGCTAGGTTGTTACAGCCCTATTCAGTACAGAATTTATAGATAGCCCTTAGCAAAGTGTGTAGTGATTTGAGATAGTGTATGATTAAATACAAATTAATTGAGAAGTCAAAAAGTGTTTTAAATTTTGAAAGGGGATCTGGATATGAACGCAGACTTAACTGGTTGGATGATTTTATGCAAAATTACTTAGCCTTTTAAAATTTCTGTTGCATCTGCCCCATAAGTTGGTGGTTGTAAAATAGCATTCATAAATTTGAAGCATCTGGCACGTAATAAGCAGCCACATATCAGCTATAGTGATTAATTATGTATGTTTTCCATTTGACAAGGGAAGTGAAGGACGAGTGGTTATCATTTCCCTTGAACGTTCTGTTAGATTTTGACTTTTTCCTCTGGATTTCCCCCGTTTCTAGATGGCTATGGTAAAGTGCATGAACTTATTATTTGCTTGCTTGGTTAATACGTTCCAGTTTCTGCTCTGAAAAAGGAACTGCTTTTACAGCTGTCTTTGAGTTCAAGTAGGCAGTTCAATCACTGGCTGCTATACCACAACACATTCTTACTGTTTAAAAGCAACAGCACCCAGCTTGTTGACCTCAATAAAAACCTTCATGGCAGAGAGGTTTACAAATAGGTATCAGCTAATCCTATTCCTGAATATGTAACTTAACTTAAAAACTTTTAATTTACAGTTTTAATGATCTTTAGTGACTCATTATTTATTTATTTATTTTAAAGAGAGATTTTTGCTATAGGGCATGTGTGCTCACTGGAGAGACAGTAAGAGGGAACATGCCCCAGGGGGGGATGGCCATGCCACAATCCCTTCTCCATTCTCCTCTCAGGATCTTGGGCACACAAGCACATGTTTTATATATGAGTTTTAAGCCATCGGTTTTGGGACTTGAACTGTGATCAACTACATGGGAGTCCAGTGACAACCATTACGCTACCTGCTGGTCCCGTTACTCATTAATGTTTTAAAAATTCAAAACTATAGGCATTTTCTTTTAAAGTCCAGAATTTATCATTTATATTTTCCAACTGATATAATTTTAAATATTTTGAACTCCTTCAAGTTCAGTTTTTACCATCTAATAATTTTTTTTTTAGAGGTTTTTGCTATAGGGTGCTTGCACTCACCAGAAAGACAGAGACAGAGAGACAGAAAGTGAGAAATCACCCCCAGGGAGGATGACCACACCACAATCCCTTCTCTGCCATTCTCTCTTGGGATCTTGGGCACGCATGCACATGCGCCCAGCATGTGTTTAAGCCACAAGGGTTCTGGACTCGAACAGTGGTCAATTACATGGGAGTCCAGCAGCATAGCCATTATGCCAATTGCTGGTCCCATCATCTAGTAATTTAAATCATTATTATAAGATAATCATAGCGGTGAAAAGTAATTAACCAAATAACTTCCAACAATTTGTAAAAAAGAAATTTTTACAAAATATTGAGGGAAAGAAACAGTTACAAAAGTGTAACCATCATTTCTTGGTTAAGCAAGCTACTCAGAAGTGGAAAGTGAATTAAAAATGAATTGAAATTGTACAGCTAGGCTGTCAGTGCCTTCTAGTCTGTAGTGTTTTCTCTTGCTTGAAATTTTTACATAAATTGTTTTGGAAATAAATAGAGAAACTATACAAGAGGAAACAAGAATTTCTAGTGAAAACCAAAGTTTGAAATTAACTGGAAAATTGTAAAATTTAAAATTTAACGTTGTGGGGACCAGCCGATGGCGTAATGGGTTATGTTGCTGGATTCCCACATAGTCGACTAGGGTTCAAATCCCAGACCTGGTGGATTCAAACTCAAGCTGGGTGTGTTTGCATGCATGCCCAAAAGCCAAGAGGAGGATGGAGGAGAAGGGATTGCAGTGTGGCCATACCCCCAGAGGGTGATTTCTTGCTTTCCATCTCTCTGACGAAAGCACATGCCCAAAAATCTCTCTCTTTAAAAAAAAAAAAAATTTAACACTGGATACGTTTGGTCTGGTGCCTCCTAAAAGGAGAGATAACTTTTTATTAATACACTTTCAAGTCACGTATTCGTTGGCAACAGCATTTTATAAACCAAGCATCTAACGTGTTCTCTCTGTCCAAGTCTAGCCAGATTTTTGGTGTTTCACCATCCCATCACTCACATTTCTCCTACAATTTTTTTTACATCACCATATTTTTGTTTTTTTCTTTTTAATTTTTTGAGAGGTTTTTGGTATAGGGTGCATGTGTTTGCCAGAAAGAGAGAGACAGGGAGATAAAAAGCGAGAAATCACCACCCGGGGGGGATGGCCACGCTACAGTCCCTTCTCCTCTGTTCTCCTCCTGGGATCTTGGGTACGCACGCACAAGTGCCCAGCGTGAGTTTAAGTCACCAGGTCTGGGACTCAAACCATGGTAGACTACATGGGAGTCCAGCGACATAGCCATTACACCAACTGCTGGTCCCACATCACCAGTTTTTTAAAACCTAAATTATATCATATCCTAGAATGCCCTTTTTTATTTTCACAATTAGTTAAATTCCTATTTGCTCTTTTGGATCCAAATCTAATGTACCTAATTCTACATAGGTTTTCTTAACATCTTGCACTTTGGGAGTAATTCTGACTTTGCTCTTTTCTTATTCTTCTGCCAGACTGTTGTCACAATAACATTAACCTGTACAATTGCCCGTGTATTTCTTTATGGAGAACTTTATCTCTTCATTTGTCTTCTAGTTAATGTCGGTATCTTTTCCTTTTACCCTGTGAAACTCCTTTTAGCATTTCTAGTAGGGTAGTTCTAGCAGTAATGAACTCCAGCTTTTGTTTCTCTGAGACTGTGTTAATTTTCTCTTCAGCTTTGGAGGAAAGTTTTGCTGGACATGAGATTCTTACTTCACAGAGTTTCTGTCGTTGTTGGTGTTTTCTTTCTAACACTCTTAGTATAGAGCCCATTGCTTCTGGCCTCCAAACTTTTATTGAATGTTTCTGGTGAGAAGTCTACTAATCTTACTGAGGATTCCTGATAAAGAATAAGATAATTTACACTTTCTGCTTCCAGAATTCCATGTTGTTGGGTTATGACAGTTTATAATTCTCAGTTTGAGTCTCAGAGTTCATCCTACTTGAAGTTCATGGAGCTTCTTGGGCGTTTATGCTAGGTATTTCCACCAACTTTGGGAAGTTCGTGCCCATCATTTCCTAACTAAACGCTCTGCCCCTGTCTTCTCTTTCTGAGACTACCCCAGTGTAAATGTTGGTCCACTTGATAGTGTCCTGCAAGTTTCGTAGGCCCTCTTTTTAGTTTCAGTTAGTCTCTTTTCAAGTTTACTGATTCTTTCTTCTGCCTGCTCAAATCTGTCTTTGAATCTCCCTAAGTTTATGAATAAAACAGCTAGAACATGTGCATTTAGAGTTTTTGTGTGGACATATGTTTTCAAATTAGTTCGGTAAATATCTAAAATACAATTGCTGTATCATATGGAAAGTCTTTGTTTTTAATTGTATAAGAAATTTCCAGGGACCAGCAGTTAGCATAATGGCTATGTCACTGGATTCCCACGTAGTCAACCATGGTTCAAGTCCCGACCCAGGTGGCTTAAACACACACCAGGCTCCTGTGTGTGCCTGCCCACGATCCCAAGAGGAGAATGGAGGAGAAG
>NW_006159505.1:2309193-2333277 GCF_000334495.1 Tupaia belangeri chinensis | reverse complement strand
TTTCCAGGGCGAGCAGGTGACATGGTGGTTAAGGTGCTAGATTCCCCACATGGCTGACTGTGGTTGAAGTCCTGGACCCGGCAACTTGCCTTCACTTTTCCTCTCTCTGTTTCTGGTGAATTAAAAAAAAAATACTACAAAATAAAATTAAATAAATAATTCTTTAAAGAAAATTTTCAAATTGTCCTTCCAAAGTGGCCATACCATTTTGTTTCCACTAGCAATTAAAGGAGTGTCCATCCTGTTATTCTGCATCCTCACTAGCTTTTGGTATTGTCAGTATTTTGGATTTTAGTCATTCTAATAGCTGTACAGAGTACCTCAGTATTTTAATCTGCATTTGCATAATGACAAGTGATATCCAACATCGTTTCATATGCTTCTTTGCCATTCTTTTATTTCCTTTGGTGAAGGGTCTGTTCAGATCCTTTGTTCTTTTTTAAAACAATTGGTTTTTTAAATTTTGTTTTATGCCATAGGATGTGAGAGAAATGCTCCCCTCCCTGCCAACAGGGCTTGGTTGTGCCATGGTCCTTTTTCCTCCAGATACTCATCTCGTTAGTATCCTGGACACACATACACTTCCTGGCATGTTTTTCAAGCCAGTAGAGTCCAGCCCTGGTTGGCCATATGGGACCTATCTTCCTCTGTGTAGCACCTAATTGCTATTCTTTGGGGCCAGCCCATGGCTGAAGTTTAAGAATTCTTTGTATATTTCATATATAAATCCATTATTGCATGTGTTATTTACAGAATTTTTCCTAGTCTGCAGCTTTTCTATTTTTTTCTCTCAACTGTGTCTCCCAGAAAAAAAGAGTGTAGTTCTAAAGTCCAATTTATTCTTTTTTTTTTTTTTTCTTTTTTTTTTTTTAGGTTTTTTCCATAGATATATATTTTCTCACAAAAAAAGTGTAGTTCTAAAGTCCAATTTTTTTTTTTTTTTTTTTTTTCTTTTTTTTTTTTAAGGTTTTTGCCATAGAGTACATATGCTCACTGGAGAGACAGAGAGAGGATAAGTGAGAAATCACCGACCAGGGAGGATGGCCATGCTGCAGTCCCTTCTCCATTTTCCTAGAATTTTGGGTATGCACATACATACGCCCAACATGAGTTTCAAGACACTGGATCTGGAATTCTAACCACAGTTGGCCACGTGAGAGTCCAGTGCCTTAACCACCACGCTACCTGTTGCCCCCTTTATTTTTTCTTTGTATCTTGGTGTTCGGTGTTCAAACATTTCCCCAATGGTCAAGGAGATTTTCATTGCTTTTATTTGCGATGTTTTATAATTTCTGCTTTATGTTTAGGACTGTGAACCATTTTGAATTAATTTTTAAGTTGTGCAATATGTGTCAAAATAGATTTTGCATGCGGTTGTCTTAATTGTTCCTGCAGTATTTGTGGATAAAGACTATCTTTTTCTATTGAATTACCTTTACCCCTCTATGAAAAACTTAACTGTATTTGCATGGGTCTGTTTCTAGTGTCTGTTCTGTTCCATTGATGTATGTGTTCATTTTTTTTTGCCAATACCACATTGTATTGATTACAGTAGCTTTATAGTATACTTTGAAATCAGGTAATGAGAGTCCTCTGACTTTGTTCTTATTTTTCAAAATCATTTTGACTTCTGCCTTTTTCTCTCCATATAAACATTAAAAATAAGTTTGTTGATATCTACCAGAAAAAAAAAAAAGACTTTCTGGAATTTTGATTGGGATTGCATTGATTGTTTAGACTAAAATTGGGAAAAATTCATGTCTTAATACGAAGTCTTCTGATTTATGAACATGGAATGTCTCTCCATTCACTTAGCTTTTCTTTGATTTTTTTTCATCAGTGTTTTGGAGTTTTCCACACCAAGTCCACATATTCTGTTAGATTTAAGCCTAAGCATTTTCTTTTGAAATTTCAAATTCAGTTTTTAATTACAAGTATGTAGGAGAGCAGTTGACTTTGGTATGTTGACCCCATATCATGCAGCCTAGCTATACTTATTAGTTTTAGAAGTTTTTTTGAGCTTCTTCAGGGCTTTTTTTTTTTTTTTAAAACATAGTCATGTCACCTTCCTTTCCTACCCGTATGCCTTTTGTTTCTTTTTCTTCCCTTACTGTACGACTTAGGACTTCCAGTACCTTGTTGAGAAGGAGTGGTGAGCAAGGACATCATTCTCCTATTCCTAATCTTATGGGAAAAGCATTCACGCTCTGATAAAAGTATGTTAGCTGTAGGTTTCTTGTACATATCTTTTATCAGATTAAAGAAGTTTCCTTCTACTTTTAGTTTTTTGAGGTTTTTTTTTTTTTTTTCAGAAATGAGTATTTGGCTTTATTTATTTTATACCCTATTTGGTCTTTAAATCAAATAGAATAGGTTATTAAAAATGTCAGTAGACCTTATATTTTTGTACATGATTTAAATAAAATTAATCCTCATTTTTATAAAAGGAAAGACTAAAATATGCCTTTATTATTTAACATGATTCGTATTTCATTTTATTAAATTAATAGAAAGGTCAGTGAAAGCAATTTTTTTGTGATTTAAAATAATATACTGATTGGGGCAGCAGGTAGTGTGTGTGGTGGTTAAGGGTGATGGATTCCCACATGGCCAACTGCAGTTCAAGTCTTAGACCTGACAGCTTGCTTTCTCACTTTCTCTCTCTCTCTCTCACTTTGTCCCTCTCTGGTCAAATTAAAATAAATGAATACATTAAGTTAAATAAAATAATTCTTTTAAAAAATAATATACTGATTAACTTTTTTTTTTTTTTACCTCATGCATGTATATCTCAGAGAACAATGAAAGATAACCTTGAAACTTTTCTTAAGGGTAGGAATGAAGTGATTAAAGTGAGTTAATGCACTGGGCTTAGTTGCAGTAGCACAGGCAATAGAGTATCCCTTCATGATACTGGGGCCACGTTAGAGACCTGGATGGGTTCCAGAGTCAACCTGAACATGACAGGCATATCCTTGCATGCCTGTGATCCTCAATGGGTAGGAGGCTGGCCAGTGGGGGGAGGATTGTGGCACGGCGAAACTCTGTCAAAGATATATCTCTGTCTCATATAAAACAAAAAAAGAAAGAAAGAAATGTGTAAAAATGTGTAGTAAAGGCAGCCAGTGTATAATTTGTCAGTTTGAAATATATCTAACTTATGTAGTAAAGTTGTCCATTTTAATTAATTAATTTATTTATAGTCATTCACTGAGCATCAATACAGTATACAAAATGAGATTTTCCATCCAGAATTTATTGTATATTGGCTCACTTAAAGATATTACCATACATGTTATCATCAACAAATACTTTTCTATGTCTTGTTTCTTACATATATTGCCTTTTTTCCCCTCTTGATTTTCTACTCTCACCCTCGCCAATTCCTCCCCTTCTCCCACACTATCTCTGATATGTACATTTGTTTGCCATGCCTTCTTTTTTTTATATTTTATTGATTCACTAACGCTCTTTTTTTTTTTTGAGAGAGATTTTTGCTATAGGGTGCATGTGCTTGCCAAAAAGACAGAGACAGAGAGACAGAAAGTGAGAAATCTTTCCCCAGGGGCAATGGCCGCAATCCCTTCTTCATTCTCCTCTTGGGATCTTGGGCATACATGCACACATGCCTGACGTGAGTACAAGCCACCGGGGGGGTTCTGGGACTCGAACCATGGTCTACTACATGGGAGTCCAGCAACATAGCCATTATGCCAACTGCTGGTCCCTACAGATCTTAATTAATTTATTTTTTTGGAGAGGTTTTCGCTATAGGGTGCGTGCACTCGCCAGACAGACAGAGTGAGACATAGAGACAGAAAGCGAGAAATCACCCCCCGGGGGGATGGTCACACCGCAATCCCTTCTCCTCCATTCTCCTCTCAGGATCTTGGGCACACACGCACACTCACCCAGCGTGAGTTTTAAGCCACCGGGTCTGGGATGCGAACCGCGGTCAACTATGTGGGAGTTCAGCGACATAGCCATTACGCCAACTGCTGGCTCCCAGATCTTAATTAATTTTAAAACTTTTAGTTGCAAGCACAGCTGATATATACATATCTATGAACACATGTCTGATTTTAGGCATAAACCTTAGTGAGTAAAGTGAACATACCATAAAGTAGTACTTTGCTGGGATTATATAGTTTATTGCAGTCATTAAATAGATATTAATAGGTATTTTAATGCATTTGTTAATTTCAAGAGAAACAGTTTTAGATTAGATCAAAATCAAAAAATGTTAAGAGAAATTTTCTTAAAACTTAAAGCCAGTAAAAGGTTAAGATTCAGTTCAAATAGTAGGTAGATGAACCTATGTACAGTTCAAGAGAAGACAAAAATCCTTAAATCAAAGCATCAAAAAAAAAAGTAATGTTTTAGCCTAAAGTCAAAAAATTCTATGTCACTAGTTCAGACTCATGTAGTTAATCTCTCTTCTATTGAATTTGTAGTATTACTGTGGTCTGATCTTTCTATTTAAACTCTGGAAGTCAACATTGAACTCCAGACTTGCCCCTATCATTAGGCTGGCCATTCTCTTGGTTGTACTCTTACTTCTGTGTGTCCAACTTTAGTTTTCCTGATATAGCATTCCCTTCAGCACTTCTTGGAGAGCTGGTCTGCTGTTGGTAAATTCTTTCAGATTTTGTTTATCTGAGACTCTTTTTGTCTTTTTTTTTTCCCCCATATGAAAGATAATCTTGCTGGGTATAGTATTCTTGGTTGAAGTTATTTTTCACTTAACACTTTGAATATATTTTCTCATTTTTTCCTTGCTTGCATTGTTTCCAGTGACACATCCAACATTAGCCTTCTGGGATATCCTTTGACAGTAACTTGGGACCAGCAGTTGGCGTAGTGGCTATGTCGCTAGACTCTCATGTAGTCAACCATGGTTCAAGTCCTGGACCTGGTGGCTTAAACTCACACCGGGCACGTGTGCATGCGTGCCCAAGATCCCAAAAGCGGAGGAGAAAGGATTGTGGTGTGGCCATCCCCTCTGGAGGGTGATTTCTCTCTTTCTGTCTCTCTGTCTTTCTGGTGAGCACATGCACCCTATAGCAAAAACATCTCCAAAAAAAAAAGTAATAATAATAAATAAAAAATAAAAATAGAAAGTAACTTGACGTTTTTCCTCTCACCAAATTTAGTATCTTGTCTCTTTCTGTGGTTTTGGTTAATCTGGCTCTGATGTGCCTTGGGGAAGATCCTCTTGGGTTGATTCTGTGTATGGTCCTTTGTATTTCTAGGGTCTGGATATTTAAATGGCTCTTTAGGTTTGGACAGTTTCCTTCCAGGATTTCATAGAATAGATTATCAATGTCCTTAGTTTCTTCCTCTTCTGGGATACCAATGATCCAGGTGTTTGGGTGTTTAATGGTGTCTGGTATTACTTGTATATTATTCTCATTTTGGGGGGTTATTTTCTCAGTCTTTCTGGTGAAATTTTCTAGGTCAGAGATTCTACATCTGAGATTTGATCTTCTGTATGATCTAATCTGCTTTTGATATTTTCGAGGGAGGTTTTGATTTTCTGTACTACAGCCTTTATCTCTAACAATTCTATTTGATTCTTTTTTATAATGTGTATCTCCTCTTTCAGATCATGCAAAAACTTCATCACTTCCTGGAACTTGGTGTCTCTTTTCTCTTGTATCTTCTGGAGTTCTTTGTCTCTCTTCTCTTGCATCTCTGTTAGCTTTGTCACTATGAATATTTTAAATTCTTTATCTGACATTTCCCTGAGTTCCGTTGTATTCTCTGGCTCCTGGGTGAAGTCTGGGCAGAGGGTCTTTGGTGGTCATAATCCAGACTTGTTAATTTTTAAAAGATAACTTATATAGGGACCAGCAGTTGGCGTAATGGCTATGTCACTGGACTCCTATATGCAGTTTGAGTTCCGGGCCCAATGGCTTAAGCTCACATTAGGTGCGTGTGTGTGCGTGCCCAAGATCTTGAGAGGAGAATGGAGGAGAAGAGATTGTGGTGTGACCATCCCCCCTGGGAGGTGATTTCTTGTTCTTTGTTTCTCTGTCTCTCTCTGTCTTTATGGCGAGCTCATGTGCCCGATAGCAAAAACCTCTCAAAAAAAAAAAAAAGATAATTTACATAACATTGGGAATTTCATGACAAAGTGGCATAGCATATAAAAAAATATGGTTTCCTAAGATTTCAAAGAGACATTTGACAGCAAGACTTTAGTAAAATATAAATATTAGTTTCTCATGTGCTGGAGAAAGAAATGGAAGCAGAATAACCTGACAGGGCCAGGGAGCACCCTGCTCAGCCTACTGTGGTGAATGGACCAAGGGTTAAGCCATCAGTCCATTTCCCAGTGTCTACTCAACAGTGGCACTCTTTGTGTATGTGTGTGTGTGTGTGTGTGTGTGTTTTACTCATCAGAGGCACACAGCAAGTGTAATTGAGAGATAAAACAAAGCAAGTCTTATACTAGACACTGATGGCTTTTTTAAACGTTAGAATGAAATGTTATTGGATGTTCCAAATAGTATATTGATAGTACATCGTTTTGAAAGGCTCTGCTCCCGACTAAACTGTATTGCATATCAAATCAACATTATGTATGAGTGATGCTCAGGTAAATGTAAATAAATATTATATATCTAGTGAGTTAGTTTTAGAAGGTAATCCTATGGACTGGAGAACTGATTTGGAAACAAGAAAGACAGGAAATTATAAACCATAGGTTTATTTTCCTTTGCAAATTAATTGGAATGGATTTTTAAAATATAAGTAACCTCCCCCCCTTTTTAAAAAAATCAGATATAGCTTTAAGCATAACATAAAAGGAAAATACCTAGTTAACTGAAGTAGAGTTGCGGAATAGTACTTAGGACCTTTCATATAATGGCCACAGAGTATTTCTGAGCATCCATGCAGATTAGATCTTGAACAGCTGCACGAAGTACTCAGAAGTCATCATTTCTGCCTCTGTGAACTAACTTGAATAAAGTCTTTTATCTAAAGATCTCACTGTTTGTCTATTTCATGAATCCCTCATTTCATCTCTGAAGGGCTCATTCAGTTTAATACAGTTCAGCTTTGTGGTTTAGAGCTCTAGAAATTGGTATTGTAGTGTATAATGCACAAAAAGTTAAAGTAACATTTACAAGGTTTTTTTAAAAAATAATTAGATGAAAATCCACTTTAAAATGATACCTTTTGCAAAGATGGTGACTTGGAATTATAGCTTGGACTTATTTGTGAAAAATATGATCTTAAATCATTTCTATATCCTCTGAATGTCCAGAGAAACCGAGTACAAGTCCTAACACACAGTCAAGAGAAATGAGTGTCCGGAAGTACTTGTTCATTTGTTTTTTTTTTTAAAGAATAATTTTATTTATTATTATTATTATTATTCAATTTGTTGAGAGAGAAAGAGAAAGCAGGCCTCCAGGTCCAGGACTCAAACCGTAGTTTGCCCTGTGAGAGTTCAGCACCTTTACCACCACACCACCTGCCGGCCCTAAGTTTAGAGCCCTGTCATTCTGCCCCCCCCCCCCTTATTTTTCCTCCTTTTATTAAAAGTTTTTGCCATAGAGCTTATGTGCTCACCGGAGAGTGAGGAAGAGTGAGAGAAAGATAGGGAAAGTGAGCAATCACCCTCCAGGGATAATGGCCATACTGCGAACTCTTCTCCTTGTTCTTATCTCCGGATTTGAGGCACACATGCATATGTGCCTGGTATGTTTCTGAAGCTGTGGGGTCTGGTACTCAAACTGCAGTCAGCCATGTCGGGGTCCAGCCGCCCTAACCACTGCGTCACTAGCTGGTCCTCATTCTGCTTTCTTAGTCCGATTTATGAACTGAGGCTTGTTTCATATCCCTGTTCTGTGTGACGTGTTCTGCAGGAACTTTTGCAGCAATTAAACTTAAATGTTCATTATCATATCATTTATATGTGATTTGTTAAGAAAATGCCAAATGACGTTTTTCTCATTTGAGTACTTGTGTGACATTCTGCCACCTGTGTGTGTAAACTGTGTCGTCTGGCCTTACGTGTTGCGTACTTCTGTTCCTCTCACAGATAATGAGTTCTTTGAATTCAGGAATCTGTGCTTCCTTGAACCTTCACAAAAGCTTTTGTGTAGTGCTTTTTAGATACAGAATAAACTTCTGTTAGGGTTTAAAAATTGCTTTGGATTATCCACACAGGTATTCTCTTGCCATAGTGAGGATGATCAAATTTGACTATAATTTTACTAAGCAATTTATTTATTATGTTAAAGCACCTGGCCAAAATCTTTTTATTCAGAGCATATGAAAATTAGATACTAGAGAAGTTTTGATCCAAACATATCTAAGTCAGAATGGCAAACACACAAGGAGAAGAGTATTACACATTAGGGACAGTATAATGAAGGTGGCATTTACTCAGGCCGTCAGAGCGTATTATTGGTATCAGCTAAAATACGGGCTTTCAGCTACAGCCTTGGGACTTACAGTCAGAAAAAGACCAAAAAATACTTAAACCAGGTAGTAGCAATATACAATGTGAGGATTATGAAAAAGTAAGGTTATATAAGAGAGAATAACTGTGTAGAGGGTAAGCTACTTTGTATACAGTGATTAGAGAAGGTCTTTCAGAAGTCCTCTTAGCCAAGTGCTTAAGGGAACCAGATACCACATTGCTAACTATAGTTCCACTCCCAGCCCTGGTGGCTTGAAAAACATGTCAGACATATGTGCATGTGTGCTTTAAATCTTGACAGAATAGATGAGAAAGGATTATTGCATGACCACACCCCATTTGGGGATGCTTTCTTTCTCTCTCTCTCTCTCTCTCTCTCTCTCTCTCTCTGGTGAGTGTACACACCCTCTGGAATTAAAAAAAAGTAAACAAACAAAAAAAAGAGCTTTTAAGGAGGGACAAAAAGAAAACTCTGAAGGATGAGGATATGCCTAAACAGTAATCTCTAAATATGATCTCTCTGAAAGGAATCAGGATTCCTAAAGAACTAGCTTATTGTAATCTGGGACTGAAACGATAAAAGAAGATGAAGATGTGATCAAAGTCTGTTGGGGTCAAGATATAGGAACCAACTTGGAGTGTCTCCTACAGATCACATATATGACAACTGGAGCTTCAAAATAGTGACCACAATGAGCTGGAGCACATCCATTATTTAAAAGTACATGAGTTCATAGTGTCGCTTTAAACATTCATTGTTTATCTTTGGACCAAAACTGAACCATCAAGTATTTATCCTGTCTTTCCTACTACGATCAAGATAACCACATAGTTCAGGAAGCATAGTTCTTTATAGACATAGAGCTAATAAATGCCGAAAGGATGATAAACTATTGCATGTTAATGAAATGAAATTAAGTACTTAAGCAACGAAAGCTTTCATATTTTTCTGTATAGCCTTTTGAATGTTTTGTATTAAGAAACCTTATATTCCATTTGTAGGGGAGGCAGTTTTAAGAATTCAGCAATGGGACCAGCAGTTAGCATAATGGCTATGTCACTGGACTCCCATGTAGTCGAATGTGGTTTGAGTCCCGGACCCAGGGGCTTAAACTCGCACCGGGTGCGTGTGTGTATGTGCCCAAGATCCCGAGAGGAGAATGGAGGAGAAGGGATTGCGGTGTGGCCATCCCCCCCGCCCCGGGGGGTGATCTCTCACTTTCTGTCTCTCTGTCTCTGTCTGTCTGGCAGGCGCATGTGCCCTATAGCAAAAAAAACCTCTCCAAAAAAAGAAAAAAGAATTCAGCAAGCAGGAATCGGAGTGATAGGAAGATATTTCATGCAGTAGCAACAGTATGAACAAGAATCAGATGTGAAAGAGCACTATACGTATTCAGGGAAGAAGACACAAGTTGGGTTCCCCAAAGTATAAGATGAGTTAAGTGGAAGTACTGTAGATACGTTGTATGTGAGTTCTCAGAATACACAGTACCTAGAAATAATGAAACCAACCTATTGCCAAGTTCAGGAGAAACTCGAGATTCAAAGGTCCTTCCGTACAGTTTCTGGTAGCCTTTGGATTCATTGAAATAACGGTAAACAGAGCCATTCAGTGGTGGATTTAATTAAGCCCAATTGATTTGGGAGTAGACCTTAGCAGAACGGTACCATGTGGAGCGAAGCGTTGATTTTACTTAACAGCCTTTGTTTTTAAAACAGGCAATCTGTTAAATTTAGTGATTGCTCTCCATTTTGTCATTGTGTTTTTTTCATAGTTGCATATACAGAAATGAGCACCCAAAGCTGATTATTTCTATATTCGTTTAATTAGGCCCCATTGTAGTGTCAGGGGAACACATGCGTTCCTACCTAAAAGTTATATAATTATAATGCATAATTTATT
This sequence comes from Tupaia belangeri chinensis, assembly GCF_000334495.1. Lineage (NCBI taxonomy): Eukaryota > Metazoa > Chordata > Mammalia > Scandentia > Tupaiidae > Tupaia > Tupaia belangeri. The sequence goes on along the minus strand of NW_006159505.1, from coordinate 2,322,937 downwards.
CTCACTTCCCAACAAAGCAGTATTTCTGTTTAAATCACATATCCCTCTATCTGTTACAGATAAATATTCTGTTTTGTCCAGATTCATGTTGTGTCAGTAATAGTAAATGGGGGTATTTCTTTGTCAAAGTAACTTATTTTTCATTTGAAATGACTTGTGTCATGGTGTTTTTAATTTTTTTTCCTTAAAAAGTCCTTTAAAGTCTGTCTTGGGAATTACTTATATGGAGCAGCACTGACATTTGTTCATTAATTGTACAAGCCGGTATGTGTCTGTCTATTCCACACTGAATGTGTTCCCTCTCCTGATACACGAGTTTGGCTCTGGGATTTAGAAATGCAGTACATGTCACAGCTGAGCGTAGTGGGGACCAGAGACGTCAAGCTGTGTAATCGGAGCTCTGTGGAGACGGGCAGCTGTGCTCCCTGTGACTTACAAGAGGTAGTTCATTTTGTGGCCAGGGGAATAGTTTGGCGAAGCAAAAGGCATATCAATTAAGTTTCATTTCTCTTATCTTTCTACCCGCTCTTGTTCTAAAAAATGGAGACAAGAGAGGTCTGGACGAAACGCTGTTGTAGTGTTCTACCATTTATCATTGGTTCTTTATTTCTGAATTAAATTTATATTTGGGAAAATGATAATTTCTACTTTATTTTACAGAAAAGAGCTTCCTTTGTGGCATGATACCTATTTTAGGAAAAAAATATGGTGTTTTTTGTTTTTTTTTTAAACAGGGTATTCAAAAGTTGGCTAGTCAATACCTGAAGAGAGATTGGCCTGGAATAAAAGCTGATGACCGGACTGATTACAGGTAACTAATTAAGTTGTTTCTGCCCATTTTCTTAAAAAAGATTTCATCAAAGCTATGTTGCATGTCACTAATGTAACAACTACAGTTTTTAAAAGAATTGCTTCTTTCCTCTGCTGTTTTTAGACCTAATTTCAAACTTGTCAAGAATTTTAGTGTTCTATAATATTTGTAATAATCTGTATAAAACAGGCCCTTTTCTTTTGCATTAAGCCAAGATTACATTTTATTTAATTAGTTAATGCCCACATCTCACTTTTAAAGACAGAAGATAACAGTGAGCACACATTTTCTCAGTGACCTATGATGAAACACATTATTGTGACAATAATGAAACAAAATTAAAATATTGTACCATAATTATTGATTCTTTACTTCTAAAATAAATTCTAAATGGGAAAGATGAGTTTTATGAGATTATGAGTTTCTAAGTATGTTAAGGAGTGAGCTTACTTTATAGCATAATATTAGAAGTGTGTGTGTGTGTGTGTGTGTGTGTGTGTAAACGAAGTATCCAGACATTGGCTAGTTAATATCCCATGTATGAATTTTAAAGATCATAGATGACGGGCGCGTGTGCGTGCGTGCCCAAGATCCCGAGAGGAGAATGGAGGAGAAGGGATTGCGGCGTGACCATCCCCCCTGGGGGGTGATTTCTCGCTTTTTGTCTCTATGTCTCTGTCTGTCTGGCGAGCGCACGCGCCCTACAGTGAAAATCTCTCAAAAAAAAAAAAAGATCATAGATGAAAGTAGAGTACAGATTGTGTCTTTGATGACCTACCAACATCTTAAAAGTGTTTATAATTTTGTTTGGAGTTTGATGTCTTTTTTGAGGTTAATTTGTAGGTGTTTATTGCCTTTTGTGCTCAGGGCTCTCCTCTGGGTTGAGGAACCCAGAAGTCAAAGACCTCAGAGCTTACAACCTGGTTGGCATTGAGACTAATACCCATAAAATAATTGCAGAGAATCCAGGGTAATAAAGAACTCAAAATTGAAGTATATGGTTTGGAGTTTGAATATGAAATCAAGTTGCTTAATTGTCTGTGAGGATTGACATGATCAGAGACTTTCTTAAGAATATGGCATTGGGCTAGTAGTTCTTCACCATGGCACTCAAGTTAGTTGGAAGGTGGCATGATAACTATAAGTAGAACAGTGTGATTGCAATATAGAGCATTAAAACAGAAATAACATTACAGGTGTTCTTGTGGACTTTTGAGTATCTACACAGTTCAGCTAAGGGGAAAAAGAGGAGATAAAATTCTAGGTAAAAGACGCAAGTAAGACAAAACTTTGAAGTGAGAGAGTGACATTAGACATTGTTATATTGCTAGAATGAGGAAATCAGCATTGCTTATTGGGTGATAAAGAAGCAACTTACAGATTGCTACAGACCAAGTTTGTTTAAAATTTAGGATTTAGGTTACCAAAGAAATAAGGATCAGTAGATTATGCTTCCAGGGTACCTTATAAAACTTTTTTTTTTTTTTCTGTAGGGCACATGTGCTTGCTGAGGAGAGAGAGACAGTGGGAATTACCCCCTAGGGATGATGGCCATTCTGCAATACATTCTCCTCTCAGAGTTTTGGGCATGCGTACACACTTGCTTGGTGTGATTTTTAAGCTGCTGGGTCTGAAATTTGAACCATGGAGTGAGCTATGTGGGATTCAGCGTCTTAGCCTCCATGTCATCTGCTGGGTTGGAAAACTTAATTTTAAAAAGTACTTTAAGTCAATATTTACTAAAAATTTACTGTATGCACAGTTCCACTCTGCTAGGAACTTTCACTCATGTCCCATGATGATCAAAACAACCCTGTGAGGTAGCTGTAAGTATTTTCTTTTTCTATAGGAAACTATGTTTTGGATTACATGCCTTACTAAAAGTCACACAACTATTTAAACACTTATTCATTCATTCTTTATTCATAAGATACATATGAAATATCTACTATTTACCAAATTTTAAAGTAGACTTCAGGATTGGAAGGACTAGAAGGTACAGTGTTTCCATTAGGCGCTTATATGAGATAGCCACTATAAGCAGGTGCAATCTTGTGTTCTAGCAGCAGTGTATTAGGACCATAAAGGAAAACCAAGGTCTGTGGAAATGAGTCTTGAAGATTCTGCCACGTGGACATTTAAGTAAAAGGAATTCTAAGCACAAGTAACACATTAAAGGCACAGAGCATGAGAAAATATGCACATTAAGTAACAGTGAGCAGTTCAGTGTGGTATGTTGCTGACTGCACCACAGAGACTGGGCCTAACTTTGTATTTTGGATAATTGTATCTTCACATGTGGTTGTAAGAAATGGCACAAGAGTGCTCTTGTATTCTTCACCCAGTTCCTCCAGTGGTAACATTTTGCATTAACTATAGTGGAAATTGCTACTGTTACAGTCTGCCAATGTAGTTGAGTTTATCAGCTTTGGGGCTGGCAGGTAGCATGGTTGGGGTGCTGGACTCCTACATGGCCAACCACAGTTTAAGTCCCGGACCTGGCCCCGCTTGCTTGCTCTCTCTCTCTCTCTCTCCCTCCCTCTCATCAAATTAAAAAAAATAAATTGATGAATAAAATATTTTTTTTAAAAGAATTCATCAGGGACCAGCAGATGGTATAATGGTTACATCACTGGACTCCTATGTAGTTGACCACGGTTTGAGTCCCAGACCCCACAGCTTAAAACTCATGCCAGGCATTTATGTGTGTATGTTTGTGCATGCATGCCCAAAATCTCAAGAAGAGAATGGAAGAAAAGATATTGCGGCATGGTCATCCCCCTTGGGAGATGATTTATTTTTGTCTCTCTCTGTTTCTCTGGCAAATGCACACACCCTATAGCAAAAATCTCTCTCTAAAAGAAAAAAAATCCATCAGCTTTATATGCTCTTTGTGTGTGTCGTGTGTGGTGTGTGTATGTGTGTATGCATATTATGCTCTATGCAGTTTTACCACACGTACAGGCCATTACCACAGTCAAGATGAATATATTGACTTGTTTCTTAATTAAAGGTTCTTTCTGGGTAGGTTTTCTCTGTTGCAGTGTGATACTCATTCAAGAAGTAGTGCACAGCATCTTAGGTGGTATGTGGATGAATGTTTTTTGTATTTACTACTTATAATTATGGCAAGTGTTATTTTTCAGTTAGACTACTAATATAAAACTGTAAGGTACATATCTCTTAGATTAAAATGTAAGTTAAATAAAAAGGATAAGAAAATAATGGTATATAGAATGTTTGAAACAAAGATTATGCTAAATATATACAAAGGACTTAGGATGCACAATCCATAATAAAGACGTCTTTTTTTTTTTTTTTTAACTTTTTTGGTTGCTTGCTTGCTTGCCTTTTTTTTTTTTTTTTAACATTGTTATTGGGTCCAAAATAGCAGAGGTTTGGGAGCCAGACAAATCCGAGTTTGAGTTCGAAAGCAGGCTCTATCATTTCCCTCTCTCCTTCTCTGCCATGTCTGTATTCAGTGCCCACTAAGCTCTACACTCTTGTAGGACCGGGGGTACAATCTGAGTAAAGCAGAGCTGTGCTGCATGGAGCCTGCATTCTAGGGAGGAGAGACATACCATAAAGTATTCAGACAGTCGGCGATGAGGGCAGTACAATAAGCATAGTAAGGACAGTACAGAGCGTCAGTGACAGTGGCACTGCATTTGCTGCTCTGTGTAGAACACAGAGGTTGGACAATAAGGGCCAAAAAAGAGAGGTCAGGTCCATGGACGGAATCCAGGCCCAAGATGTTGGTGGTTCAAAACTTGATGGTTCCAGGGGATATAGCCAATAATCTGATTTCGTTATTTTTTTTCGAAGCTAGTAAACAAGATTTCTTGTTGGAGCAGATACAGGGTATGAGAAAAGAGGACTCCATGATGATTCTAGGGTTTTTGGCTTGAGCAGTTAGGTTTGAGTAGCTGTTGATGAGATGAAGTAGATTTACAGAAAAGATTTTAGGAGAATCAAGAACTTGGTTTTGGACATTTTAGGTTTAAGATGTCTACTAAATATGCAAGTTGACTATGTTAAACAGGCAGATGGGAGCTAGGGAAAGGTATCAGACAGGAATTTAAAAAAATTCAGATATAGTCAGTATTGATCATATTCTAAAGTCATTAGGGATAGAACTCGGAGACACTGACTCTGGGACACTCCAGCATTTATAGGGCAGGGAAATGAAGGGGAGCCAGCAAAGGAGAATACAGAGTGCCCCGTAGGTAGGAGTAGACCAAGATAGCAGTGTTCCAGAAGCCAAGTGAAGAAAGCATTTCAAGTAGGATAAACTGGTCAGTGCTGCTGATAGGTTAAGTAATAAAATCAATACTTGGATTGACTGTTGGGATTAGCCACAGAGAGATCATTGGTGACTTTGAGAGACAGTTTCAGAAGCATGGTGGATCCCAAAGTCTGATGTGAGTGGCATTAAGAAAGACCAATAGGAGAGGAAGCGAAAACGTAGTTTTGACAGTCCTTTCAAGGAGTTCTGCTATAAACAGACAAGTTTTACTGTAAACAGGAAACAGACATGGGGTAGTAGTTGGAGAGAAATGCAGGATCTATGAACTTTGTTTTTATGAAAATGGAGATGTAGCATATTTATTTGTCCATGAGAATGATCCAGTAGAGGAGAGAAATTGATGTCATAGATTATTGGATTGGTATTTTTCAGTGAGAGGTTTTATAATGCAGTAAATGTGAAGGGTTGGTCTTCAGAGCATAGTTCTTTGAAACAATAGGGATGGCAGACTGTCTGAGGGCAGAGACAAGGAGATGGGCAGAAGTTGTGAGAACATGGAACATTGTCTTCTGTTAGCTTCACTGTCAGCTGAAAGTGTGATCCCGTTCAAAGTTAGAAAAGAGGAAGATTAGAAAAAATAAATGGATTAAGAGCATATAGTAGGATTGCTATATTGTACTAAGAGATTACTTCAAATTATTTGACATCAATTTAAAGTGAGACCAGACAACATGATGATCTATTTTTGCAGCCACGTAACTACCATAGACTTGGGTATACTGTCAACAGAGTTTTGGATTTACCCAAGGTAGGAGCTTATAGGTTAAAATGATAGAAGAGAGAGGCGTGAGAATAATGATGATGGCATAAGGGAGTGGCTGTATTGATGGATTGTGGAACCTAGTCTGGATAAGGAACTGAGAATGGCCATTATAGAAGGGGTGAGAGATGGTGGAAAGGGAGTAGGATAAAGTGAATGTCTTTCTTTATCCTTCAAAACGACTTCATGTGACACATAGTGAAATACAACATTAAAATAAAATTATGACCCATAGTTATTATTTTTCCCCCCAATTAGCATGAAAAACACCACAACCACTGGAACTCCCGCTATTGTATTAACAAGAAGTACTTCTGTTTCTGCTATAATTCTGCTGCTGTTACTATTTATTTGCCTAAAAGGATTTGTGTGCCTAGAACTTTTACATCTTTTGTACATAATTGTTAAAATGGCCTATGAGATACTTGGTATGGTATTTTTTTTTAATTTTCCATTATCCAAAGGAAAAAATGAAAGTATAGTGAAATATGCTACTTATGATTATATTGGTTAAACTAGAACCTAAACCCAGGTCTTCCAGCTGGTAACTGAATTCTGTGTTTCCATCATACGAATTACTCAGGATATACTTGCTTGCTATAAATCTGCTAATTTATAAAGGTATCTTTTTAAACTATTTATAATGAAAAATCCTGTTATTGTAAAGTTTTCATAATTTACACATTTATCTACTCATTTAGTACACATTCGTGTAGCCATTATATATTTGCTAAATCTAGGAATGTAGTAGTAAGACATTACATCCTGCTTTATGGAATTTTCACTATAGTGACAGGGACAGACATTAACTACACAATAATATAAAGATATTTTTAATCGAGGGAAAAGTGTTGGATCTATGATAACAGAGAGGAACTTGATTGAGTCTAGAGGTTGCTTGGTGGTGATCATGAAAGCCTTTGGAGCAGAAGTTACATTTTATTATAGTTGAGATCTGAAGGGTAAATGGCACTCAACTAGGTAAAGGGGAAAGGGGAACAGGTGCTACTCTAATGGAAGAACATGGACGAAGGCAGGGTCCTTCCTTTTTAGCTCCTTTTGCTCCTCCCTCTCTCTTTTCTATCACAATTCACAATGGTTGTTTTTCATTTTCACTACAATTTAAAAAATACGTTTTAAGTATAAATTAATATTTGGTCATCGGAAAAGTCACGACATCTTTTTCTGTGCCAAAATGCGTCATGACTTCCCCAACGACCCAGTAGTTACATAGCGCAGCACTACATTTTCTCTCACTGCGAAGAACTGATCACTGAGGAATTCTCACCGAAAAGAATCGATCTTCTCAGACAATGGGCTGATCATGTGGCCTCTTTAGGAGGGTCTGGGGCAAGTATACGTCAAAAGTTTCATCAGATGTCATACCATGAGACAGCGGAAGACTTGATTTTTGCTGCTCTTAAGTCCATCAGTTCTTTTATGCTGACAGTTTTTGCAACACACTGAATCTTTCTGAAAGGATGGTAATACATTCTAAGTAAGTGAATATTTTTACCTAAACTGATTCATTTAGTGTTACATGAACTAATCCATAAGACTCCTTGGTTAAAAACTACAGTTTACCCTGTCTTTTTCTTTTTCTTTTTTTCTTTTTTATAGTTTTGTCGTTGGTGGTGTTGCTCTAGGATGCATGCACTAGCCAGAGAGAAATAGAGAGAGAGGGAAAGTGAGAAATCACCCCTGGGGAATGGCCATGCCACAATCCCTTCTTCTCCAGTCTCCTGTCAAGATTTTGAACATGCATTCACATGTGCTGGTGTGATTTTCAGGCCTCTGGGTCCAGGACTCAAACCACACAGCTGGCCATGTGGGATCCAGTGTCTTAACTTCTGTGCTACCTGCTGGCCCGGTTTACCAAGTTTTTAAAATCTTAATTAGGTTGAGGGCCCAGGTACTTTCCCCCCCTTATTTTTACACTATCATGCTAGTTACACAGTTAGCATTTCATGTAGCAGATAGTTTCATACATTTCTATAGTAGAAATCTGTGTGAACACCAGAAGAGATATCTCAGGAGATGAATATTACAGTCTTTAAAAATTTCACTGTATCATGGTTTTAAAAACAAAATACTATTCATCATTGAGTATAACACATGTTTATAACTAGTATAGGAACATAATAGCAATGATTAGGTTTGTAAAGGACATTGGGTAGAAAAAGCAAAGGATGAGTAATTTTTTGACTTCATCAAAAGATTGCTGAGCACATTCATCAAGCAAAAGTGATGGGACTTGTTGGAATCCAAGGCAAGCGTGATGTTGGCTAAGCGTTGTTACAGCAGAGACAGACGTGGAGCCACAATACTGTAGGTTGTTTTTGTCAGACAAAATAGATTTCTCAAGCATATAAGCAGTTGTTCATGATACATTTTTTTCCCAGCTATATCAGTTTATTTTAGAATAATGTGATGTAGTTGTAAAAGAATATACTTTGGAGGTATCCACCCTTTATTTTTATCTCAGTATTACCATATTCTTATGTGAGTTAGAATGATTTTGTGAATCTCTCCGAGCCTGTTACTTCATCTGTAAATTGGGAAAATACCTTAATGAAATAATAAAGCCGGATATTCATATTGATGACTCTGTAGCAGCAAAAGTTCTAGAGTCTGAATAATAATTTCTATAGTGATAGTTTCATCTAGAATTGTAATCTTCATATCCCTTTTCTCCATTATTAAGAAATCTCCCTATTTCTGAGCTATAGAGGAATAGAGTATTTGCTGTGCTACTTCATATTGTGCTAAAAGTAGTTTTAAAAAATCCTTAACATGACTTCGTTGAAGGATCTTCCAGAACATAAGGTATAGTGGCTCTAGCTTTTAGTATGGTCACTGAGTGTCAAAACTGGCTTTGTTTTATTGTAACCTATGAGCAGCAATTTGTGAGATGTTTATACGGAGTATTAAAGAGCTTGTTTTTCTACCCAGCAATAAATGACAGCAAGCTGTGGTGTGGCGTGTTGCTTATTAAAGATTTAAAAAACAAATATTACCTATAAACCAGTATAAATCCATTTACAATGATAAAGAAGACATGTATTCTGTTTGTCAGTGCTAGCCAGTGAGTAAAAGATTAGCCAGTTTTTTTCTTCCTTTTCCCTGCCTAATGCTTTTCTATCCCTCTTTGAATTTAGGAGCATGTATCCCGTTTGGAAATCTTTTCTTGAGGGAACAATGCAGGTAGCCCAATCTCGGATCAATATATGTGAAAACTATAAAAACTTCATATCTGAGCCTGCAAGGACAGTGAGAAGCTTAAAAGAACAGCAACTAAAAAGGGTATTGTTTCTGTTTCTGTTGTTACATTCATTTTAATATTTCAATGCTGCATTTATAATCTGTAAGATTATGCTAAGTTGCATTTACTACTTTGAGCTTTTCTACATGGTCTCAAATGTTTCAGGTTGGCATTTTACTAGGGTTTTCTGATTTTAACATGTTCCCTTTAACTAGTATATTTTATTTACTGATGAAGGTGAGTGTATTTTCAATCTATGGATATTCAGAAAGCTTGTTAAACACTTCGTAGAAAATACTGCTTTTGGGGACCAGCAGTTAGCGTGATGGCTGTCACTGGACTCCCATGTGGTTGACTGTGGTTTGAGTCCTGGATCCGGTGGCTTAAGCTCATGCCGGGCACGTGTGCATGTGTGCCCAGGATCCTGAGAGGAGAATGGAGGAAAAGGGATTGTGGCATGGCCATCCCCACCCCCCCTGCCCCTTCGGAGGTGATTTCTCGCTTTCTGTCTCTCTGTCTCTCTCTGTCTTTATGGTGAGTGCATGCACCCTATAGCAAAAGCCTCTCAAAAGAAAATACTGCTTTTCAGGCCAACCCCATAGTGCAGTAGTTAAGCACTAAGCAAAGGGAGCCGAAACCCCATAGCCAGCTGCACTCAAATCAGCCCCAGATGCTTGAAAAATGTGCTAGGCATGTGTGAGTGCATGCATGCCTAACAGGATGGAAAAATGGAGGAAAAAGAATTACAGCTTGATAATGTTCTGTGGCGGGGTGGGTAGGAGGGGAGGCTCTCTCTCTCTCCTTTGACAGTGTGACCTAAACATCTACCAATTCCATGGCATAGTCAGAAGCTTCAGGTGCAACTGCAAGTTGTCCTTGGCAGTGCCCAAAAAGGCACCTCAATGTTTGTCTTGCTCTAACTCTGCTCTGGTTCCACTAGTCAATGACTGTCATTGACCATCTTGGGAACATCAAAGCCCAACTGTGCCACAGAGACCACTACAAGACCCATTGAATCTTCTCGTCCCTCCTGAAGCTCAGTGAGGGCAAGTTACATGGAAAGGCCGTAAGAGTTGATGGGGGGCGGGGTGGGTAGGAGGGGAGGCTCTCTCTCTCTCTCTCTTTCTCTTTTTCTTATTTCAGTCTTTCTGGTTGTCTCTACAGTGAATGCACATGCTCACTGGCAATAAAAAAAGAAAGAAAATATCTTTAGCTTAACTCATGTAAATAGTCTTAGTTTTACCACTTTGATGTAGTTTTGGTGCACATTAATATAGTTGCATTATTAATCTCACTAAGTCTTGAAAAAAGATTACATTAATTTATGTTAGTTTTAGCTTGAGCCATTTTGCATAACAATTTAAAGGAAGTTGGCCAAATATAATGAACTTATTTTCATAATTTCCTAATAATAAAGTTTTCTTATAGAAGTATTAAAGCCTTAGATAATATTAAAGTAATTATTTTAAGAAATAGTATTTCAGAGACCATCCAATATTTTGATTCTAGTTGTCATTTGGATTTTCAGACCTTTTTTAACAAAAACTAAAAGGAACTAACCTTCCATGTTTGCCAAAAATTATTTTGGAAGCATGAAATCAGCATATGTATATGTATATAAAATTTGATTTCCTTAGGGTGCATTTGTTTTAAGTACATTTGTCTTTTTTTTTTTTTTTTTTTTTCTATAAGATGTGTGCTTGGGAAAGAGTAAGGGGGAAAGTGAAAGATCAACCCCTGGGAGGATGGCCACACCACAATCCCTTCTCCTTCATTCTCCTCTTGGGACTTTGGGCATGCATGTGTACACACCTCACATGATTTTCAAGTCACCGTGTCTGGGACTTGAACCACACAGTTGGCCATGTAGGATCCAGCTGCCTTTACCGCCATGCCATCTGCCGGCCCAAGAATATCTATGTTTTATCTTTGCCAAAAATTATTCTTTCTAAGCAAACATGGCAAATCAATGGTTTTACCAATGACAATGACCATTGATTTCGAGTTGGGAGAAAATGTGTGCTTGCATGTGCGTGTGTGTGTGTGTGTGTGTGTGTGTGTGTATGTTTGTGTGTGTTCCTAATTATGCAAAAAGAATAGAAGATAGAGCCAGAGAATAACTAGTATAATTTCCTAACCAGGAAGAAATACTATTTTTACATTGTCAGTGTATTACCAAATCTGTTTGTATTTACTGGAAATTTCCATCCTTTTCAATATCATAATATTTTAAAGTAGTTTAATACCTCTCGTGTTTTTCTCTTTTTGTCAGTGGAATGGTCTCAATTGTGAATATAGCTAACATTCCAGGCAAAGAAAGTTTGGTGAGATATGACAGGTCCTCATATCTGTGAATTAACTTGTTTTGTATCTGATAATAATGGTGTTTATGTTCCATCAAAGCAATTTTTAAACATGAAGTACATATTGGGCATACCTTTCAGGAATCTAGGATTCTAGGTGACAGAAACCCACTTCAAACTGGCCTAAGCCAAGAAGAGAATGTATTAGCTTATATAATTGAATATTCTAGAACTTCATTCATAGTCAGATCCAGGGGCTTAGTGGTTTAGAAAATTCAGTCTTTCTTCCCATCCATTAGCTCTGTTTTTCCCAGTCGCCTCTTTCTTTTGCAACTCTCCCCACATGGTGGTCCCCAAAATACCAGCTTTATAAATAACAATCTAAGATTTTCTATTTTCCCAAAAGTTTCAATAAAACTACCAGAATTTTTTTTTAAATAATGGCTACAGCATTTTGCAATCCTACCTTCGGTGTACAAGGGCTTTAATTTCTCCACAACCTTGCTACTATATATATATATTTTTTGCTATTATATTTTTTTAATAATAGCTGTCTCAACAGGTGTGAGGTAATATTTTACTGTGATTTTGGTTTACGTTCCCTGATGGTTAGTGATGAGTAATCTTGTATTTTTTATTATCAATTTTTCCTTCCCTATTAGCTTCTTAATTTTATAATACTGCATTATTCTTTTGGTAATTACTCTGGAGATTCCAGTATGCCTTCTTAACATGTTATATTACCTTGAATCAGTACTTCTACTCCCTAATCCTTGTTCCAATTAGCTTATCGGGGTGTATCTTTAATTAGTATTTTGCCACCCGATGAATGACATAAAAATTTTGCAACTTTATAATTCAATTTTCCTCCCTGTTGTGACTTTCATGCTGTTAACTCTTTTGCCTCTGTCCATGTGTCTTTTGTACCCTTTCTCCATTTTTCTATGTTTCTACCCTTTTTTCTCTGTACTTCAATCCAAATATTTTCTATTGATCTATCTGGTAGTTCCTTAATGCTCTGTTCTGCTTCTTCTAATCTGTTTTTAAAATTCTCCTTTTGGAATCTTAATGTATTTTTCAGTTCTAAATTTTTTTTATCTGACTTCTTACAAATAGATTCCATGTTTCTGGTACAATTCTTCATGTTTTCCCTTATCGTCTTAGTCACATAACTACTAGAATTATTAAACAGGAGTTTAATAATCCTATCTATTCTATCTTCTGAATCACTGTAGATTTCTTTTTATTTTCTGGTGTTTTTCTTGGTTTTCAGTTATTTGAGTGCTGTTTAAATATGGCTCAGAATGCTGGACATTCTGGATAAAAATGATAGAAGTTCTGAAAGATGCTCTTTTCAAAAAGAATGTTTTCTTCTCACAGGCAGATGTAATGCTATCGGGTCTTTCACCCCGTTAGCCTTTGGTTTTAAGCCTTTAGGGCCGGTCTATTTCACTTCGTCCTGGAGTCTTAACTGAAGGTGTGAGGTGCTTACCCAGACCTTGTCCTTGGGCCAGACTTTGTCTCCTCGAGGTCAGGTAACTGCCCTGGTCCTCTCATCTCTGCTCGGTCATTTGCCTGGCAGCTTCTGTTCTCTACCGGAGTTGTTAGAGTTCCAACCCACACATGCCTTTTGGAAGTCAACTAATGACTGGAGGGGAAATTGCATGCAGATTTTTGGACTTACTTCTTTGTAGTATCCTTCTTGTCAGGAATTTGCCTCTCAAATTCCTGCTCTTTCAGCCTGTTGTGTCTGATTTGTTGTGCTATTATTCAACAAAGGCCCTGAGGGAAAAAGCCAAGGTGAGTAGAACTTACCCAGGCATGGTTCCCTTCTCTCAGGTCTCATCGTCCTTCAAGTGCAGTGTTTGTTGTTCGTTAATGCTAGCAGTTTTTAAAAAATATATTTTGCCCAACTTTTATAGTTTCCAGACTATCGGAGGATACTTTAACCCATCATTCTGTTAGGATCAGAACCGTTCGACTTAAAATTCTTAAAATGTCCCAGAACAGGGACCAGCAATTAGCGTAATGGCTATGTTGCTGGACTCCCATGTAGCTGACCGCAGTTTGAGTTCCAGACCCGGTGGCTTAAACTCATGCCGGGCATGTGTGCGTGAGTGCCCAAGATCCCGAGAGGAGAGTGGAGGAGAAGGGATTGTGGCGGGGCCATCACCCCCCCACCCCCCAGGGAGTGATTTCTTGCTTTCTGTCTCTCTGTCTCTCTCTGTCTTTCTAGCGAGCGCACACCAACCTATAGCAAAAAAAAAAAAAAAACCTCTCCAAAAAAAAAGAAAAAAAAAAA